>NC_080452.1:605384-908076 GCF_028018845.1 Melospiza georgiana
GTACCACCACATGCCTGCCTCCACAGCTATTTCCTTGGGGACATCCCTAATTCCTGGCTGATACGCCTTTCTCGTTGTCGGGTTGGGGTTAGGTAGGCCTTGTGCTAGGATTTTTAAAATCAGGAAGCCCAGACCTCCAGGCACACTGGAGCTGTGAAAGGCATCCAAAAGGGAGTGCAAAAGTGCCACAACATGGCTGCTTTCACAGCTTTTTCCTTAGGAAGAACCCTAATCCCCAGCTGATTTACCTTCCTAGGGTTACTGTTAGGCTTGGGCCAAGGACTTTGAAAACCAGGAAGCCCTGTGCTCCAGGCACACTGCAGCTGTTCAAGGCATCCCAAGGGGAGCGCAAAAGTGACACAACTTGGCTGCCTCCACTGCTATTTCCATGAGACCATCCCCAACCTTAGGCTGGTTTTCCTTCCTAGCGTTGAGGTTTGAGTTAGGCCTAGGGTTAGGGTTCTTTCAACCAGAAAGCCCTGAGTTCCAAGAATACAGCAGCTGCGAAGGACTACCCAAGAAGAGCACAAAAGTACCACCACATGCCTGCCTCCACAGCTATTTCCTTGGGGACATCCCTAATTCCTGGCTGATTTGCCTTTCTCGTCGTCGGGTTGGGGTTAGGTAGGCCTTGTGCTAGGATTTTTAAAATCAGGAAGCCCAGACCTCCAGGCACACTGAAGCTGTGAAAGGCAGCCAAAAGGGATTGCAAAAGTGCCACAACATGGCTGCTTTCACAGCTTTTTCCTTAGGAAGAACCCTAATACCCGGCTGATTTACCTTCCTAGGGTCACTGTTAGGCTTCGGCCTAGGACTTTTAAAACCAGGAAGCCCTGTGCTCCAGGCACACTGCAGCTGTTCAAGGCATCCCAATGGGAGTGCAAAAGTGACACAACTTGGCTGCCTCCACTGCTATTTCCATGAGACCATCCCGAATCATAGGCTGATTTTCCTTCCTAGCGTTGAGGTTTGAGTTAGGCCTAGGGTTAGAGGTTTTTAACCAGAAAGCCCTGAGTTCCAAGAACACAGCAGCTGCGAAGGACTACCCAAGAAGAGCACAAAAGTACCACCACATGCCTGCCTCCACAGCTATTTCCTTGGGGACATCCCTAATTCCTGGCTGATTTGCCTTTCTCGTCGTCGGGTTGGGGTTAGGTAGGCCTTGTGCTAGGATTTTTAAAATCAGGAAGCCCAGACCTCCAGGCACACTGGAGCTGTGAAAGGCAGCCAAAAGGGATTGCAAAAGTGCCACAACATGGCTGCTTTCACAGCTTTTTCCTTAGGAAGAACCCTAATACCCGGCTGATTTACCTTCCTAGGGTTACTGTTAGGCTTCGGGCTAGGACTTTTAAAACCAGGAAGCCCTGTGCTCCAGGCACACTGCAGCTGTTCAAGGCATCCCAATGGGAGTGCAAAAGTGACACAACTTGGCTGCCTCCACTGCTATTTCCATGAGACCATCCCGAATCATAGGCTGATTTTCCTTCCTAGCGTTGAGGTTTGAGTTAGGCCTAGGGTTAGAGTTTTTTAACCAGAAAGCCCTGAGTTCCAAGAACACAGCAGCTGCGAAGGACTACCCAAGAAGAGCACAAAAGTACCACAACATGCCTGCCTCCACAGCTATTTCCTTGGGGACATCCCTAATTCCTGGCTGATTTGCCTTTCTCGTCGTCGGGTTGGGGTTAGGTAGGCCTTGTGCTAGGATATTTAAAAGCAGGAAACCCAGACCTCCAAGCACACTGGAGCTGTGAAATGCATCCAAAAGGGAGTGCAAAAGGGCCACAACATGGCTGCTTTCACAGCTTTTTTCTGTGCACCAACACTATACCTTCTCTGATATATCTCCCTAGGGTTAGGGTTCAGCCTAGGGCTAGGATTTTTTGAACCAGGAAGCCCTGTGTTCCAGGCTTACTGTAGCTGCCAAAGGCATCCCAAAGGGAGCGCAGAAGTGCCACAACATGGCTGCTTTCACAGCTTTTTCCTTAGGAAGAACCCTCATACCCGGCTGATTTACCTTCCTAGGGTTACTGTTAGGCTTGGGCCAAGGACTTTTAAAACCAGGAAGCCCTGTGCTCCAGGCACCCTGCAGCTGTTCAAGGCATCCCAAGGGGAGCGCAAAAGTGACACAACTTGGCTGCCTCCACTGCTATTTCCATGAGACCATCCTGAACCATAGGCTGATTTTCCTTCCTAGCGTTGAGGTTTGAGTTAGGCCTAGGGTTAGGGTTCTTTCAACCAGAAAGCCCTGAGTTCCAAGAATACAGCAGCTGCGAAGGACTACCCAAGAAGAGCACAAAAGTACCACAACATGCCTGCCTCCCCAGCTATTTCATTGGGCACATCCCTAATTCCTGGCTGATTTGCCTTTCTCGTCGTCGGGTTGGGGTTAGGTAGGCCTTGTGCTAGGATTTTTAAAATCAGGAAGCCCAGACCTCCAGGCACACTGGAGCTGTGAAAGGCAGCCAAAAGGGATTGCAAAAGTGCCACAACATGGCTGCTTTCACAGCTTTTTCCTTAGGAAGAACCCTAATACCCGGCTGATTTACCTTCCTAGGGTTACTGTTAGGCTTGGGCCAAGGACTTTTAAAACCAGGAAGCCCTGTGCTCCAGGCACACTGCAGCTGTTCAAGGCATCCCAAGGGGAGCGCAAAAGTGACACAACTTGGCTGCCTCCACTGCTATTTCCATGAGACCATCCCCAACCTTAGGCTGGTTTTCCTTCCTAGCGTTGAGGTTTGAGTTAGGCCTAGGGTTAGGGTTCTTTCAACCAGAAAGCCCTGAGTTCCAAGAATACAGCAGCTGCGAAGGACTACCCAAGAAGAGCACAAAAGTACCACCACATGCCTGCCTCCACAGCTATTTCCTTGGGGACATCCCTAATTCCTGGCTGATTTGCCTTTCTCGTCGTCGGGTTGGGGTTAGGTAGGCCTTGTGCTAGGATTTTTAAAATCAGGAAGCCCAGACCTCCAGGCACACTGGAGCTGTGAAAGGCAGCCAAAAGGGATTGCAAAAGTGCCACAACATGGCTGCTTTCACAGCTTTTTCCTTAGGAAGAACCCTAATACACGGCTGATTTACCTACTTAGGGTTACTGTTAGGTTTGGGCCAAGGACATTTAAAACCAGGAAGCCCTGTGCTCCAGGCACACTGCAGCTGTTCAAGGCATCCCAACGGGAGCGCAAAAGTGACACAACTTGGCTGCCTCCACTGCTATTTCCATGAGACCATCCCCAACCATAGGCTGATTTTCCTTCCTAGCGTTGAGGTTTGAGTTAGGCCTAGGGTTAGAGGTTTTTAACCAGAAAGCCCTGAGTTCCAAGAACACAGCAGCTGCGAAGGACTACCCAAGAAGAGCACAAAAGTACCACAACATGCCTGCCTCCACAGCTATTTCCTTGGGGACATCCCTAATTCCTGGCTGATTTGCCTTTCTCGTCGTCGGGTTGGGGTTAGGTAGGCCTTGTGCTAGGATATTTAAAAGCAGGAAACCCAGACCTCCAAGCACACTGGAGCTGTGAAAGGCATCCAATAGGGAGTGCAAAAGTGCCACAACATGGCTGCTTTCACAGCTTTTTTCTTGGCACCATCACTATACCTTCTCTGATATATCTCCCTAGGGTTACGGTTAGGGTTCAGCCTAGGGCTAGGATTTTTTGAACCAGGAAGCCCTGTGTTCCAGGCTTACTGTAGCTGCCAAAGGCATCCCAAAGGGAGCGCAGAAGTGCCACAACATGGCTGCTTTCACAGCTTTTTCCTAAGGAAGAACCCCAACACCCGGCTGATTTACCTTCCTAGGGTTACTGTTAGGCTTGGGCCAAGGACTTTTAAAATCAGGAAGCCCTGTGCTCCAGGAACACTGCAGCTGTTCAAGGCATCCCAAGGGGAGCGCAAAAGTGACACAACTTGGCTGCCTCCACTGCTATTTCCATGAGACCATCCCCAACCTTAGGCTGGTTTTCCTTCCTAGCGTTGAGGTTTGAGTTAGGCCTAGGGTTAGGGTTCTTTCAACCAGAAAGCCCTGAGTTCCAAGAATACAGCAGCTGCGAAGGACTACCCAAGAAGAGCACAAAAGTACCACCACATGCCTGCCTCCACAGCTATTTCCTTGGGGACATCCCTAATTCCTGGCTGATTTGCCTTTCTCGTCGTCGGGTTGGGGTTAGGTAGGCCTTGTGCTAGGATTTTTAAAATCAGGAAGCCCAGACCTCCAGGCACACTGAAGCTGTGAAAGGCAGCCAAAAGGGATTGCAAAAGTGCCACAACATGGCTGCTTTCACAGCTTTTTCCTTAGGAAGAACCCTAATACCCGGCTGATTTACCTTCCTAGGGTTACTGTTAGGCTTGGGCCAAGGACTTTTAAAACCAGGAAGCCCTGTGCTCCAGGCACACTGCAGCTGTTCAAGGCATCCCAATGGGAGTGCAAAAGTGACACAACTTGGCTGCCTCCACTGCTATTTCCATGAGACCATCCCAAATCATAGGCTGATTTTCCTTCCTAGCGTTGAGGTTTGAGTTAGGCCTAGGGTTAGAGTTTTAAAACCAGAAAGCCCTGAGTTCCAAGAACACAGCAGCTGCGAAGGACTACCCAAGAAGAGCACAAAAGTACCACAACATGCCTGCCTCCACAGCTATTTCCTTGGGGACATCCCTAATTCCTGGCTGATTTGCCTTTCTCGTCGTCGGGTTGGGGTTAGGTAGGCCTTGTGCTAGGATATTTAAAAGCAGGAAACCCAGACCTCCAAGCACACTGGAGCTGTGAAAGGCATCCAAAAGGGAGTGCAAAAGGGCCACAACATGGCTGCTTTCACAGCTTTTTTCTTGGCACCAACACTATACCTTCTCTGATATATCTCCCTAGGGTTAGGGTTAGGGTTCAGCCTAGGGCTAGGATTTTTGAACCAGGAAGCCCTGTGTTCCAGGCTTACTGTAGCTGCCAAAGGCATCCAAGGGAGCGCAGAAGTGCCACAACATGGCTGCTTTCACAGCTTTTTCCTTAGGAAGAACCCTAATACCCGGCTGATTTACCTTCCTAGGGTTACTGTTAGGCTTGGGCCAAGGACTTTGAAAACCAGGAAGCCCTGTGCTCCAGGCACACTGCAGCTGTTCAAGGCATCCCAAGGGGAGCGCAAAAGTGACACAACTTGGCTGCCTCCACTGCTATTTCCATGAGACCATCCCCAACCTTAGGCTGGTTTTCCTTCCTAGCGTTGAGTTTGGAGTTAGGCCTAGGGTTAGAGTTTTTTAACCAGAAAGCCCTGAGTTCCAAGAACACAGCAGCTGCGAAGGACTACCCAAGAAGAGCAAAAAAGTACCACCACATGCCTGCCTCCACAGCTATTTCCTTGGGGACATCCCTAATTCCTGGCTGATACGCCTTTCTCGTTGTCGGGTTGGGGTTAGGTAGGCCTTGTGCTAGGATTTTTAAAATCAGGAAGCCCAGACCTCCAGGCACACTGGAGCTGTGAAAGGCATCCAAAAGGGAGTGCAAAAGTGCCACAACATGGCTGCTTTCACAGCTTTTTCCTTAGGAAGAACCCTAATCCCCGGCTGATTTACCTTCCTAGGGTTACTGTTAGGCTTGGGCCAAGGACTTTTAAAACCAGGAAGCCCTGTGCTCCAGGCACACTGCAGCTGTTCAAGGCATCCCAATGGGAGTGCAAAAGTGACACAACTTGGCTGCCTCCACTGCTATTTCCATGAGACCATCCCGAATCATAGGCTGATTTTCCTTCCTAGCGTTGAGGTTTGAGTTAGGCCTAGGGTTAGAGTTTTTTAACCAGAAAGCCCTGAGTTCCAAGAACACAGCAGCTGCGAAGGACTACCCAAGAAGAGCACAAAAGTACCACAACATGCCTGCCTCCACAGCTATTTCCTTGGGGACATCCCTAATTCCTGGCTGATTTGCCTTTCTCGTCGTCGGGTTGGGGTTAGGTAGGCCTTGTGCTAGGATATTTAAAAGCAGGAAACCCAGACCTCCAAGCACACTGGAGCTGTGAAATGCATCCAAAAGGGAGTGCAAAAGGGCCACAACATGGCTGCTTTCACAGCTTTTTTCTGTGCACCAACACTATACCTTCTCTGATATATCTCCCTAGGGTTAGGGTTCAGCCTAGGGCTAGGATTTTTTGAACCAGGAAGCCCTGTGTTCCAGGCTTACTGTAGCTGCCAAAGGCATCCCAAAGGGAGCGCAGAAGTGCCACAACATGGCTGCTTTCACAGCTTTTTCCTTAGGAAGAACCCTAATACCCGGCTGATTTACCTTCCTAGGGTTACTGTTAGGCTTGGGCCAAGGACTTTTAAAACCAGGAAGCCCTGTGCTCCAGGCACCCTGCAGCTGTTCAAGGCATCCCAAGGGGAGCGCAAAAGTGACACAACTTGGCTGCCTCCACTGCTATTTCCATGAGACCATCCTGAACCATAGGCTGATTTTCCTTCCTAGCGTTGAGGTTTGAGTTAGGCCTAGGGTTAGGGTTCTTTCAACCAGAAAGCCCTGAGTTCCAAGAATACAGCAGCTGCGAAGGACTACCCAAGAAGAGCACAAAAGTACCACAACATGCCTGCCTCCCCAGCTATTTCATTGGGCACATCCCTAATTCCTGGCTGATTTGCCTTTCTCGTCGTCAGGTTGGGGTTAGGTAGGCCTTGTGCTAGGATTTTTAAAATCAGGAAGCCCAGACCTCCAGGCACACTGGAGCTGTGAAAGGCAGCCAAAAGGGAGTGCAAAAGTGCCACAACATGGCTGCTTTCACAGCTTTTTCCTTAGGAAGAACCCTAATACCCGGCTGATTTACCTTCCTAGGGTTACTGTTAGGCTTGGGCCAAGGACTTTGAAAACCCGGAAGCCCTGTGCTCCAGGCACACTGCAGCTGTTCAAGGCATCCCAAGGGGAGCGCAAAAGTGACACAACTTGGCTGCCTCCACTGCTATTTCCATGAGACCATCCCCAACCTTAGGCTGGTTTTCCTTCCTAGCGTTGAGGTTTGAGTTAGGCCTAGGGTTAGGGTTCTTTCAACCAGAAAGCCCTGAGTTCCAAGAATACAGCAGCTGCGAAGGACTACCCAAGAAGAGCACAAAAGTACCACCACATGCCTGCCTCCACAGCTATTTCCTTGGGGACATCCCTAATTCCTGGCTGATTTGCCTTTCTCGTCGTCGGGTTGGGGTTAGGTAGGCCTTGTGCTAGGATTTTTAAAATCAGGAAGCCCAGACCTCCAGGCACACTGAAGCTGTGAAAGGCAGCCAAAAGGGATTGCAAAAGTGCCACAACATGGCTGCTTTCACAGCTTTTTCCTTAGGAAGAACCCTAATACCCGGCTGATTTACCTTCCTAGGGTTACTGTTAGGCTTGGGCCAAGGACTTTTAAAACCAGGAAGCCCTGTGCTCCAGGCACACTGCAGCTGTTCAAGGCATCCCAATGGGAGTGCAAAAGTGACACAACTTGGCTGCCTCCACTGCTATTTCCATGAGACCATCCCGAATCATAGGCTGATTTTCCTTCCTAGCGTTGAGGTTTGAGTTAGGCCTAGGGTTAGAGCTTTAAAACCAGAAAGCCCTGAGTTCCAAGAACACAGCAGCTGCGAAGGACTACCCAAGAAGAGCACAAAAGTACCACAACATGCCTGCCTCCACAGCTATTTCCTTGGGGACATCCCTAATTCCTGGCTGATTTGCCTTTCTCGTCGTCGGGTTGGGGTTAGGTAGGCCTTGTGCTAGGATATTTAAAAGCAGGAAACCCAGACCTCCAAGCACACTGGAGCTGTGAAAGGCATCCAAAAGGGAGTGCAAAAGGGCCACAACATGGCTGCTTTCACAGCTTTTTTCTTGGCACCAACACTATACCTTCTCTGATATATCTCCCTAGGGTTAGGGTTCAGCCTAGGGCTAGGATTTTTTGAACCAGGAAGCCCTGTGTTCCAGGCTTACTGTAGCTGCCAAAGGCATCCAAGGGAGCGCAGAAGTGCCACAACATGGCTGCTTTCACAGCTTTTTCCTTAGGAAGAACCCTAATACCCGGCTGATTTACCTTCCTAGGGTTACTGTTAGGCTTGGGCCAAGGACTTTGAAAACCAGGAAGCCCTGTGCTCCAGGCACACTGCAGCTGTTCAAGGCATCCCAAGGGGAGCGCAAAAGTGACACAACTTGGCTGCCTCCACTGCTATTTCCATGAGACCATCCCCAACATTAGGCTGGTTTTCCTTCCTAGCGTTGAGTTTTGAGTTAGGCCTATGGTTAGTGTTCTTTTAACCTGAAAGCCCTGAGTTCCAAGAACACAGCAGCTGCGAAGGACTACCCAAGAAGAGCACAAAAGTACCACCACATGCCTGCCTCCACAGCTATTTCCTTGGGGACATCCCTAATTCCTGGCTGATACGCCTTTCTCGTTGTCGGGTTGGGGTTAGGTAGGCCTTGTGCTAGGATTTTTAAAATCAGGAAGCCCAGACCTCCAGGCACACTGGAGCTGTGAAAGGCATCCAAAAGGGAGTGCAAAAGTGCCACAACATGGCTGCTTTCACAGCTTTTTCCTTAGGAAGAACCCTAATCCCCAGCTGATTTACCTTCCTAGGGTTACTGTTAGGCTTGGGCCAAGGACTTTGAAAACCAGGAAGCCCTGTGCTCCAGGCACACTGCAGCTGTTCAAGGCATCCAAAGGGGAGCGCAAAAGTGACACAACTTGGCTGCCTCCACTGCTATTTCCATGAGACCATCCCCAACCTTAGGCTGGTTTTCCTTCCTAGCGTTGAGGTTTGAGTTAGGCCTAGGGTTAGGGTTCTTTCAACCAGAAAGCCCTGAGTTCCAAGAATACAGCAGCTGCGAAGGACTACCCAAGAAGAGCACAAAAGTACCACCACATGCCTGCCTCCACAGCTATTTCCTTGGGGACATCCCTAATTCCTGGCTGATTTGCCTTTCTCGTCGTCGGGTTGGGGTTAGGTAGGCCTTGTGCTCGGATTTTTAAAATCAGGAAGCCCAGACCTCCAGGCACACTGAAGCTGTGAAAGGCAGCCAAAAGGGATTGCAAAAGTGCCACAACATGGCTGCTTTCACAGCTTTTTCCTTAGGAAGAACCCTAATACCCGGCTGATTTACCTTCCTAGGGTTACTGTTAGGCTTCGGCCTAGGACTTTTAAAACCAGGAAGCCCTGTGCTCCAGGCACACTGCAGCTGTTCAAGGCATCCCAATGGGAGTGCAAAAGTGACACAACTTGGCTGCCTCCACTGCTATTTCCATGAGACCATCCCGAATCATAGGCTGATTTTCCTTCCTAGCGTTGAGGTTTGAGTTAGGCCTAGGGTTAGAGGTTTTTAACCAGAAAGCCCTGAGTTCCAAGAACACAGCAGCTGCGAAGGACTACCCAAGAAGAGCACAAAAGTACCACCACATGCCTGCCTCCACAGCTATTTCCTTGGGGACATCCCTAATTCCTGGCTGATTTGCCTTTCTCGTCGTCGGGTTGGGGTTAGGTAGGCCTTGTGCTAGGATTTTTAAAATCAGGAAGCCCAGACCTCCAGGCACACTGGAGCTGTGAAAGGCAGCCAAAAGGGATTGCAAAAGTGCCACAACATGGCTGCTTTCACAGCTTTTTCCTTAGGAAGAACCCTAATACCCGGCTGATTTACCTTCCTAGGGTTACTGTTAGGCTTCGGGCTAGGACTTTTAAAACCAGGAAGCCCTGTGCTCCAGGCACACTGCAGCTGTTCAAGGCATCCCAATGGGAGTGCAAAAGTGACACAACTTGGCTGCCTCCACTGCTATTTCCATGAGACCATCCCGAATCATAGGCTGATTTTCCTTCCTAGCGTTGAGGTTTGAGTTAGGCCTAGGGTTAGAGTTTTTTAACCAGAAAGCCCTGAGTTCCAAGAACACAGCAGCTGCGAAGGACTACCCAAGAAGAGCACAAAAGTACCACAACATGCCTGCCTCCACAGCTATTTCCTTGGGGACATCCCTAATTCCTGGCTGATTTGCCTTTCTCGTCGTCGGGTTGGGGTTAGGTAGGCCTTGTGCTAGGATATTTAAAAGCAGGAAACCCAGACCTCCAAGCACACTGGAGCTGTGAAATGCATCCAAAAGGGAGTGCAAAAGGGCCACAACATGGCTGCTTTCACAGCTTTTTTCTGTGCACCAACACTATACCTTCTCTGATATATCTCCCTAGGGTTAGGGTTCAGCCTAGGGCTAGGATTTTTTGAACCAGGAAGCCCTGTGTTCCAGGCTTACTGTAGCTGCCAAAGGCATCCCAAAGGGAGCGCAGAAGTGCCACAACATGGCTGCTTTCACAGCTTTTTCCTTAGGAAGAACCCTCATACCCGGCTGATTTACCTTCCTAGGGTTACTGTTAGGCTTGGGCCAAGGACTTTTAAAACCAGGAAGCCCTGTGCTCCAGGCACCCTGCAGCTGTTCAAGGCATCCCAAGGGGAGCGCAAAAGTGACACAACTTGGCTGCCTCCACTGCTATTTCCATGAGACCATCCTGAACCATAGGCTGATTTTCCTTCCTAGCGTTGAGGTTTGAGTTAGGCCTAGGGTTAGGGTTCTTTCAACCAGAAAGCCCTGAGTTCCAAGAATACAGCAGCTGCGAAGGACTACCCAAGAAGAGCACAAAAGTACCACAACATGCCTGCCTCCCCAGCTATTTCATTGGGCACATCCCTAATTCCTGGCTGATTTGCCTTTCTCGTCGTCGGGTTGGGGTTAGGTAGGCCTTGTGCTAGGATTTTTAAAATCAGGAAGCCCAGACCTCCAGGCACACTGGAGCTGTGAAAGGCAGCCAAAAGGGATTGCAAAAGTGCCACAACATGGCTGCTTTCACAGCTTTTTCCTTAGGAAGAACCCTAATACCCGGCTGATTTACCTTCCTAGGGTTACTGTTAGGCTTGGGCCAAGGACTTTTAAAACCAGGAAGCCCTGTGCTCCAGGCACACTGCAGCTGTTCAAGGCATCCCAAGGGGAGCGCAAAAGTGACACAACTTGGCTGCCTCCACTGCTATTTCCATGAGACCATCCCCAACCTTAGGCTGGTTTTCCTTCCTAGCGTTGAGGTTTGAGTTAGGCCTAGGGTTAGGGTTCTTTCAACCAGAAAGCCCTGAGTTCCAAGAATACAGCAGCTGCGAAGGACTACCCAAGAAGAGCACAAAAGTACCACCACATGCCTGCCTCCACAGCTATTTCCTTGGGGACATCCCTAATTCCTGGCTGATTTGCCTTTCTCGTCGTCGGGTTGGGGTTAGGTAGGCCTTGTGCTAGGATTTTTAAAATCAGGAAGCCCAGACCTCCAGGCACACTGGAGCTGTGAAAGGCAGCCAAAAGGGATTGCAAAAGTGCCACAACATGGCTGCTTTCACAGCTTTTTCCTTAGGAAGAACCCTAATACCCGGCTGATTTACCTACTTAGGGTTACTGTTAGGTTTGGGCCAAGGACATTTAAAACCAGGAAGCCCTGTGCTCCAGGCACACTGCAGCTGTTCAAGGCATCCCAACGGGAGCGCAAAAGTGACACAACTTGGCTGCCTCCACTGCTATTTCCATGAGACCATCCCCAACCATAGGCTGATTTTCCTTCCTAGCGTTGAGGTTTGAGTTAGGCCTAGGGTTAGAGGTTTTTAACCAGAAAGCCCTGAGTTCCAAGAACACAGCAGCTGCGAAGGACTACCCAAGAAGAGCACAAAAGTACCACAACATGCCTGCCTCCACAGCTATTTCCTTGGGGACATCCCTAATTCCTGGCTGATTTGCCTTTCTCGTCGTCGGGTTGGGGTTAGGTAGGCCTTGTGCTAGGATATTTAAAAGCAGGAAACCCAGACCTCCAAGCACACTGGAGCTGTGAAAGGCATCCAATAGGGAGTGCAAAAGTGCCACAACATGGCTGCTTTCACAGCTTTTTTCTTGGCACCATCACTATACCTTCTCTGATATATCTCCCTAGGGTTACGGTTAGGGTTCAGCCTAGGGCTAGGATTTTTTGAACCAGGAAGCCCTGTGTTCCAGGCTTACTGTAGCTGCCAAAGGCATCCCAAAGGGAGCGCAGAAGTGCCACAACATGGCTGCTTTCACAGCTTTTTCCTAAGGAAGAACCCCAACACCCGGCTGATTTACCTTCCTAGGGTTACTGTTAGGCTTGGGCCAAGGACTTTTAAAATCAGGAAGCCCTGTGCTCCAGGAACACTGCAGCTGTTCAAGGCATCCCAAGGGGAGCGCAAAAGTGACACAACTTGGCTGCCTCCACTGCTATTTCCATGAGACCATCCCCAACCTTAGGCTGGTTTTCCTTCCTAGCGTTGAGTTTTGAGTTAGGCCTAGGGTTAGGGTTCTTTCAACCAGAAAGCCCTGAGTTCCAAGAATACAGCAGCTGCGAAGGACTACCCAAGAAGAGCACAAAAGTACCACCACATGCCTGCCTCCACAGCTATTTCCTTGGGGACATCCCTAATTCCTGGCTGATTTGCCTTTCTCGTCGTCGGGTTGGGGTTAGGTAGGCCTTGTGCTAGGATTTTTAAAATCAGGAAGCCCAGACCTCCAGGCACACTGAAGCTGTGAAAGGCAGCCAAAAGGGATTGCAAAAGTGCCACAACATGGCTGCTTTCACAGCTTTTTCCTTAGGAAGAACCCTAATACCCGGCTGATTTACCTTCCTAGGGTTACTGTTAGGCTTGGGCCAAGGACTTTTAAAACCAGGAAGCCCTGTGCTCCAGGCACACTGCAGCTGTTCAAGGCATCCCAATGGGAGTGCAAAAGTGACACAACTTGGCTGCCTCCACTGCTATTTCCATGAGACCATCCCAAATCATAGGCTGATTTTCCTTCCTAGCGTTGAGGTTTGAGTTAGGCCTAGGGTTAGAGTTTTAAAACCAGAAAGCCCTGAGTTCCAAGAACACAGCAGCTGCGAAGGACTACCCAAGAAGAGCACAAAAGTACCACAACATGCCTGCCTCCACAGCTATTTCCTTGGGGACATCCCTAATTCCTGGCTGATTTGCCTTTCTCGTCGTCGGGTTGGGGTTAGGTAGGCCTTGTGCTAGGATATTTAAAAGCAGGAAACCCAGACCTCCAAGCACACTGGAGCTGTGAAAGGCATCCAAAAGGGAGTGCAAAAGGGCCACAACATGGCTGCTTTCACAGCTTTTTTCTTGGCACCAACACTATACCTTCTCTGATATATCTCCCTAGGGTTAGGGTTAGGGTTCAGCCTAGGGCTAGGATTTTTGAACCAGGAAGCCCTGTGTTCCAGGCTTACTGTAGCTGCCAAAGGCATCCAAGGGAGCGCAGAAGTGCCACAACATGGCTGCTTTCACAGCTTTTTCCTTAGGAAGAACCCTAATACCCGGCTGATTTACCTTCCTAGGGTTACTGTTAGGCTTGGGCCAAGGACTTTGAAAACCAGGAAGCCCTGTGCTCCAGGCACACTGCAGCTGTTCAAGGCATCCCAAGGGGAGCGCAAAAGTGACACAACTTGGCTGCCTCCACTGCTATTTCCATGAGACCATCCCCAACCTTAGGCTGGTTTTCCTTCCTAGCGTTGAGTTTGGAGTTAGGCCTAGGGTTAGAGTTTTTTAACCAGAAAGCCCTGAGTTCCAAGAACACAGCAGCTGCGAAGGACTACCCAAGAAGAGCACAAAAGTACCACCACATGCCTGCCTCCACAGCTATTTCCTTGGGGACATCCCTAATTCCTGGCTGTTTTGCCTTTCTCGTCGTCGGGTTGGGGTTAGGTAGGCCTTGTGCTAGGATTTTTAAAATCAGGAAGCCCAGACCTCCAGGCACACTGGAGCTGTGAAAGGCATCCAAAAGGGAGTGCAAAAGTGCCACAACATGGCTGCTTTCACAGCTTTTTCCTTAGGAAGAACCCTAATACCTGGCTGATTTACCTTCCTAGGGTTACTGTTAGGCTTGGGCCAAGGACTTTTAAAACCAGGAAGCCCTGTGCTCCAGGCACACTGCAGCTGTTCAAGGCATCCCAAGGGGAGCGCAAAAGTGACACAACTTGGCTGCCTCCACTGCTATTTCCATGAGACCATCCCCAACCTTAGGCTGGTTTTCCTTCCTAGCGTTGAGGTTTGAGTTAGGCCTAGGGTTAGTGTTCTTTTAACCTGAAAGCCCTGAGTTCCAAGAACACAGCAGCTGCGAAGGACTACCCAAGAAGAGCACAAAAGTACCACAACATGCCTGCCTCCACAGCTATTTCCTTGGGGACATCCCTAATTCCTGGCTGATACGCCTTTCTCGTTGTCGGGTTGGGGTTAGGTAGGCCTTGTGCTAGGATTTTTAAAATCAGGAAGCCCAGAGCTCCAGGCACACTGGAGCTGTGAAAGGCATCCAAAAGGGAGTGCAAAAGTGCCACAACATGGCTGCTTTCACAGCTTTTTCCTTAGGAAGAACCCTAATACCCGGCTGATTTACCTTCCTAGGGTTACTGTTAGGCTTGGGCCAAGGACTTTTAAAACCAGGAAGCCCTGTGCTCCAGGCACACTGCAGCTGTTCAAGGCATCCCAAGGGGAGCGCAAAAGTGACACAACTTGGCTGCCTCCACTGCTATTTCCATGAGACCATCCCCAACCTTAGGCTGGTTTTCCTTCCTAGCGTTGAGGTTTGAGTTAGGCCTAGGTTTAGGGTTCTTTCAAACAGAAAGCCCTGAGTTCCAAGAACACAGCAGCTGCGAAGGACTACCCAAGAAGAGCACAAAAGTACCACCACATGCCTGCCTCCACAGCTATTTCCTTGGGGACATCCCTAATTCCTGGCTGATTTGCCTTTCTCGTCGTCGGGTTGGGGTTAGGTAGGCCTTGTGCTAGGATTTTTAAAATCAGGAAGCCCAGACCTCCAGGCACACTGGAGCTGTGAAAGGCAGCCAAAAGGGATTGCAAAAGTGCCACAACATGGCTGCTTTCACAGCTTTTTCCTTAGGAAGAACCCTAATACCCGGCTGATTTACCTTCCTAGGGTTACTGTTAGGCTTGGGCCAAGGACTTTTAAAGCCAGGAAGCCCTGTGCTCCAGGCACACTGCAGCTGTTCAAGGCATCCCAATGGGAGTGCAAAAGTGACACAACTTGGCTGCCTCCACTGCTATTTCCATGAGACCATCCCGAATCATAGGCTGATTTTCCTTCCTAGCGTTGAGGTTTGAGTTAGGCCTAGGGTTAGAGTTTTAAAACCAGAAAGCCCTGAGTTCCAAGAACACAGCAGCTGCGAAGGACTACCCAAGAAGAGCACAAAAGTACCACAACATGCCTGCCTCCACAGCTATTTCCTTGGGGACATCCCTAATTCCTGGCTGATTTGCCTTTCTCGTCGTCGGGTTGGGGTTAGGTAGGCCTTGTGCTAGGATATTTAAAAGCAGGAAACCCAGACCTCCAAGCACACTGGAGCTGTGAAAGGCATCCAAAAGGGAGTGCAAAAGGGCCACAACATGGCTGCTTTCACAGCTTTTTTCTTGGCACCATCACTATACCTTCTCTGATATATCTCCCTAGGGTTAGGGTTAGGGTTCAGCCTAGGGCTAGGATTTTTTGAACCAGGAAGCCCTGTGTTCCAGGCTTACTGTAGCTGCCAAAGGCATCCAAGGGAGCGCAGAAGTGCCACAACATGGCTGCTTTCACAGCTTTTTCCTTAGGAAGAACCCTAATACCCGGCTGATTTACCTTCCTAGGGTTACTGTTAGGCTTGGGCCAAGGACTTTGAAAACCAGGAAGCCCTGTGCTCCAGGCACACTGCAGCTGTTCAAGGCATCCCAAGGGGAGCGCAAAAGTGACACAACTTGGCTGCCTCCACTGCTATTTCCATGAGACCATCCCCAACCTTAGGCTGGTTTTCCTTCCTAGCGTTGAGTTTTGAGTTAGGCCTATGGTTAGTGTTCTTTTAACCTGAAAGCCCTGAGTTCCAAGAACACAGCAGCTGCGAAGGACTACCCAAGAAGAGCACAAAAGTACCACCACATGCCTGCCTCCACAGCTATTTCCTTGGGGACATCCCTAATTCCTGGCTGATACGCCTTTCTCGTTGTCGGGTTGGGGTTAGGTAGGCCTTGTGCTAGGATTTTTAAAATCAGGAAGCCCAGACCTCCAGGCACACTGGAGCTGTGAAAGGCATCCAAAAGGGAGTGCAAAAGTGCCACAACATGGCTGCTTTCACAGCTTTTTCCTTAGGAAGAACCCTAATACCCGGCTGATTTACCTTCCTAGGGTTACTGTTAGGCTTGGGCCAAGGACTTTGAAAACCAGGAAGCCCTGTGCTCCAGGCACACTGCAGCTGTTCAAGGCATCCCAAGGGGAGCGCAAAAGTGACACAACTTGGCTGCCTCCACTGCTATTTCCATGAGACCATCCCCAACCTTAGGCTGGTTTTCCTTCCTAGCGTTGAGTTTTGAGTTAGGCCTAGGGTTAGGGTTCTTTTAACCTGAAAGCCCTGAGTTCCAAGAATACAGCAGCTGCGAAGGACTACCCAAGAAGAGCACAAAAGTACCACCACATGCCTGCCTCCACAGCTATTTCCTTGGGGACATCCCTAATTCCTGGCTGATTTGCCTTTCTCGTCGTCGGGTTGGGGTTAGGTAGGCCTTGTGCTAGGATTTTTAAAATCAGGAAGCCCAGACCTCCAGGCACACTGGAGCTGTGAAAGGCAGCCAAAAGGGATTGCAAAAGGGCCACAACATGGCTGCTTTCACAGCTTTTTCCTTAGGAAGAACCCTAATACCCGGCTGATTTACCTACCTAGGGTTACTGTTAGGCTTGGGCCAAGGACTTTTAAAACCAGGAAGCCCTGTGCTCCAAGCACACTGCAGCTGTTCAAGGCATCCCAATGGGAGTGCAAAAGTGACACAACTTGGCTGCCTCCACTGCTATTTCCATGAGACCATCCCGAATCATAGGCTGATTTTCCTTCCTAGCGTTGAGGTTTGAGTTAGGCCTAGGGTTGGAGTTTTAAAACCAGAAAGCCCTGAGTTCCAAGAACACAGCAGCTGCGAAGGACTACCCAAGAAGAGCACAAAAGTACCACAACATGCCTGCCTCCACAGCTATTTCCTTGGGGACATCCCTAATTCCTGGCTGATTTGCCTTTCTCGTCGTCGGGTTGGGGTTAGGTAGGCCTTGTGCTAGGATATTTAAAAGCAGGAAACCCAGACCTCCAAGCACACTGGAGCTGTGAAAGGCATCCAAAAGGGAGTGCAAAAGGGCCACAACATGGCTGCTTTCACAGCTTTTTTCTTGGCACCATCACTATACCTTCTCTGATATATCTCCCTAGGGTTAGGGTTAGGGTTCAGCCTAGGGCTAGGATTTTTTGAACCAGGAAGCCCTGTGTTCCAGGCTTACTGTAGCTGCCAAAGGCATCCAAGGGAGCGCAGAAGTGCCACAACATGGCTGCTTTCACAGCTTTTTCCTTAGGAAGAACCCTAATACCCGGCTGATTTACCTTCCTAGGGTTACTGTTAGGCTTGGGCCAAGGACTTTGAAAACCAGGAAGCCCTGTGCTCCAGGCACACTGCAGCTGTTCAAGGCATCCCAAGGGGAGCGCAAAAGTGACACAACTTGGCTGCCTCCACTGCTATTTCCATGAGACCATCCCCAACCTTAGGCTGGTTTTCCTTCCTAGCGTTGAGTTTTGAGTTAGGCCTATGGTTAGTGTTCTTTTAACCTGAAAGCCCTGAGTTCCAAGAACACAGCAGCTGCGAAGGACTACCCAAGAAGAGCACAAAAGTACCACCACATGCCTGCCTCCACAGCTATTTCCTTGGGGACATCCCTAATTCCTGGCTGATTTGCCTTTCTCGTCGTCGGGTTGGGGTTAGGTAGGCCTTGTGCTAGGATTTTTAAAATCAGGAAGCCCAGACCTCCAGGCACACTGGAGCTGTGAAAGGCATCCCAAAGGGAGTGCAAAAGTGCCACAACATGGCTGTTTTCACAGCTTTTTCCTTAGGAAGAACCCTAATCCCCAGCTGATTTACCTTCCTAGGGTTACTGTTAGGCTTGGGCCAAGGACTTTTAAAACCAGGAAGCCCTGTGCTCCAGGCACACTGCAGCTGTTCAAGGCATCCCAAGGGGAGCGCAAAAGTGACACAACTTGGCTGCCTCCACTGCTATTTCCATGAGACCATCCCCAACCTTAGGCTGGTTTTCCTTCCTAGCGTTGAGGTTTGAGTTAGGCCTAGGGTTAGGGTTCTTTCAACCAGAAAGCCCTGAGTTCCAAGAATACAGCAGCTGCGAAGGACTACCCAAGAAGAGCACAAAAGTACCACCACATGCCTGCCTCCACAGCTATTTCCTTGGGGACATCCCTAATTCCTGGCTGATTTGCCTTTCTCGTCGTCGGGTTGGGGTTAGGTAGGCCTTGTGCTAGGATTTTTAAAATCAGGAAGCCCAGACCTCCAGGCACACTGGAGCTGTGAAAGGCAGCCAAAAGGGATTGCAAAAGTGCCACAACATGGCTGCTTTCACAGCTTTTTCCTTAGGAAGAACCCTAATACCCGGCTGATTTACCTTCCTAGGGTTACTGTTAGGCTTCGGCCTAGGACTTTTAAAACCAGGAAGCCCTGTGCTCCAGGCACACTGCAGCTGTTCAAGGCATCCCAATGGGAGTGCAAAAGTGACACAACTTGGCTGCCTCCACTGCTATTTCCATGAGACCATCCCCAACCTTAGGCTGATTTTCCTTCCTAGCGTTGAGGTTTGAGTTAGGCCTAGGGTTAGAGTTTTTTAACCAGAAAGCCCTGAGTTCCAAGAACACAGCAGCTGCGAAGGACTACCCAAGAAGAGCACAAAAGTACCACAACATGCCTGCCTCCACAGCTATTTCCTTGGGGACATCCCTAATTCCTGGCTGATTTGCCTTTCTCATCGTCGGGTTGGGGTTAGGTAGGCCTTGTGCTAGGATATTTAAAAGCAGGAAGCCCAGAGCTCCAGGCACACTGGAGCTGTGAAAGGCAGCCAAAAGGGAGTGCAAAAGTGCCACAACATGGCTGCTTTCACAGCTTTTTCCTTAGGAAGAACCCTAATACCCGGCTGATTTACCTTCCTAGGGTTACTGTTAGGCTTGGGCCAAGGACTTTTAAAACCAGGAAGCCCTGTGCTCCAGGCACACTGCAGCTGTTCAAGGCATCCCAATGGGAGTGCAAAAGTGACACAACTTGGCTGCCTCCACTGCTATTTCCATGAGACCATCCCGAATCATAGGCTGATTTTCCTTCCTAGCGTTGAGGTTTGAGTTAGGCCTAGGGTTAGAGTTTTAAAACCAGAAAGCCCTGAGTTCCAAGAACACAGCAGCTGCGAAGGACTACCCAAGAAGAGCACAAAAGTACCACAACATGCCTGCCTCCACAGCTATTTCCTTGGGGACATCCCTAATTCCTGGCTGATTTGCCTTTCTCGTCGTCGGGTTGGGGTTAGGTAGGCCTTGTGCTAGGATATTTAAAAGCAGGAAACCCAGACCTCCAAGCACACTGGAGCTGTGAAAGGCATCCAAAAGGGAGTGCAAAAGGGCCACAACATGGCTGCTTTCACAGCTTTTTTCTGTGCACCATCACTATACATTCTCTGATATATCTCCCTAGGGTTAGGGTTAGGGTTCAGCCTAGGGCTAGGATTTTTTGAACCAGGAAGCCCTGTGTTCCAGGCTTACTGTAGCTGCCAAAGGCATCCAAGGGAGCGCAGAAGTGCCACAACATGGCTGCTTTCACAGCTTTTTCCTTAGGAAGAACCCTAATACCCGGCTGATTTACCTTCCTAGGGTTACTGTTAGGCTTGGGCCAAGGACTTTGAAAACCAGGAAGCCCTGTGCTCCAGGCACACTGCAGCTGTTCAAGGCATCCCAAGGGGAGCGCAAAAGTGACACAACTTGGCTGCCTCCACTGCTATTTCCATGAGACCATCCTGAACCATAGGCTGGTTTTCCATCCTAGCGTTGAGTTTTGAGTTAGGCCTATGGTTAGTGTTCTTTTAACCTGAAAGCCCTGAGTTCCAAGAACACAGCAGCTGCGAAGGACTACCCAAGAAGAGCACAAAAGTACCACCACATGCCTGCCTCCACAGCTATTTCCTTGGGGACATCCCTAATTCCTGGCTGATACGCCTTTCTCGTTGTCGGGTTGGGGTTAGGTAGGCCTTGTGCTAGGATTTTTAAAATCAGGAAGCCCAGACCTCCAGGCACACTGGAGCTGTGAAAGGCATCCAAAAGGGAGTGCAAAAGTGCCACAACATGGCTGCTTTCACAGCTTTTTCCTTAGGAAGAACCCTAATCCCCAGCTGATTTACCTTCCTAGGGTTACTGTTAGGCTTGGGCCAAGGACTTTTAAAACCAGGAAGCCCTGTGCTCCAGGCACACTGCAGCTGTTCAAGGCATCCCAATGGGAGTGCAAAAGTGACACAACTTGGCTGCCTCCACTGCTATTTCCATGAGACCATCCCGAATCATAGGCTGATTTTCCTTCCTAGCGTTGAGGTTTGAGTTAGGCCTAGGGTTAGAGTTTTTTAACCAGAAAGCCCTGAGTTCCAAGAACACAGCAGCTGCGAAGGACTACCCAAGAAGAGCACAAAAGTACCACAACATGCCTGCCTCCACAGCTATTTCCTTGGGGACATCCCTAATTCCTGGCTGATTTGCCTTTCTCGTCGTCGGGTTGGGGTTAGGTAGGCCTTGTGCTAGGATATTTAAAAGCAGGAAACCCAGACCTCCAAGCACACTGGAGCTGTGAAATGCATCCAAAAGGGAGTGCAAAAGGGCCACAACATGGCTGCTTTCACAGCTTTTTTCTGTGCACCAACACTATACCTTCTCTGATATATCTCCCTAGGGTTAGGGTTCAGCCTAGGGCTAGGATTTTTTGAACCAGGAAGCCCTGTGTTCCAGGCTTACTGTAGCTGCCAAAGGCATCCCAAAGGGAGCGCAGAAGTGCCACAACATGGCTGCTTTCACAGCTTTTTCCTTAGGAAGAACCCTAATACCCGGCTGATTTACCTTCCTAGGGTTACTGTTAGGCTTGGGCCAAGGACTTTTAAAACCAGGAAGCCCTGTGCTCCAGGCACCCTGCAGCTGTTCAAGGCATCCCAAGGGGAGCGCAAAAGTGACACAACTTGGCTGCCTCCACTGCTATTTCCATGAGACCATCCTGAACCATAGGCTGATTTTCCTTCCTAGCGTTGAGGTTTGAGTTAGGCCTAGGGTTAGGGTTCTTTCAACCAGAAAGCCCTGAGTTCCAAGAATACAGCAGCTGCGAAGGACTACCCAAGAAGAGCACAAAAGTACCACAACATGCCTGCCTCCCCAGCTATTTCATTGGGCACATCCCTAATTCCTGGCTGATTTGCCTTTCTCGTCGTCGGGTTGGGGTTAGGTAGGCCTTGTGCTAGGATTTTTAAAATCAGGAAGCCCAGACCTCCAGGCACACTGGAGCTGTGAAAGGCAGCCAAAAGGGAGTGCAAAAGTGCCACAACATGGCTGCTTTCACAGCTTTTTCCTTAGGAAGAACCCTAATACCCGGCTGATTTACCTTCCTAGGGTTACTGTTAGGCTTCGGGCTAGGACTTTTAAAACCAGGAAGCCCTGTGCTCCAGGCACACTGCAGCTGTTCAAGGCATCCCAAGGGGAGCGCAAAAGTGACACAACTTGGCTGCCTCCACTGCTATTTCCATGAGACCATCCCCAACCTTAGGCTGATTTTCCTTCCTAGCGTTGAGGTTTGAGTTAGGCCTAGGGTTAGAGTTTTTTAACCAGAAAGCCCTGAGTTCCAAGAACACAGCAGCTGCGAAGGACTACCCAAGAAGAGCACAAAAGTACCACAACATGCCTGCCTCCACAGCTATTTCCTTGGGGACATCCCTAATTCCTGGCTGATTTGCCTTTCTCGTCGTCGGGTTGGGGTTAGGTAGGCCTTGTGCTAGGATATTTAAAAGCAGGAAACCCAGACCTCCAAGCACACTGGAGCTGTGAAATGCATCCAAAAGGGAGTGCAAAAGGGCCACAACATGGCTGCTTTCACAGCTTTTTTCTGTGCACCAACACTATACCTTCTCTGATATATCTCCCTAGGGTTAGGGTTCAGCCTAGGGCTAGGATTTTTGAACCAGGAAGCCCTGTGTTCCAGGCTTACTGTAGCTGCCAAAGGCATCCCAAAGGGAGCGCAGAAGTGCCACAACATGGCTGCTTTCACAGCTTTTTCCTTAGGAAGAACCCTAATACCCGGCTGATTTACCTTCCTAGGGTTACTGTTAGGCTTGGACCAAGGACTTTTAAAACCAGGAAGCCCTGTGCTCCAGGCACCCTGCAGCTGTTCAAGGCATCCCAAGGGGAGCGCAAAAGTGACACAACTTGGATGCCTCCACTGCTATTTCCATGAGACCATCCTGAACCATAGGCTGATTTTCCTTCCTAGCGTTGAGGTTTGAGTTAGGCCTAGGGTTAGGGTTCTTTCAACCAGAAAGCCCTGAGTTCCAAGAATACAGCAGCTGCGAAGGACTACCCAAGAAGAGCACAAAAGTACCACAACATGCCTGCCTCCCCAGCTATTTCATTGGGCACATCCCTAATTCCTGGCTGATTTGCCTTTCTCGTCGTCGGGTTGGGGTTAGGTAGGCCTTGTGCTAGGATTTTTAAAATCAGGAAGCCCAGACCTCCAGGCACACTGGAGCTGTGAAAGGCAGCCAAAAGGGAGTGCAAAAGTGCCACAACATGGCTGCTTTCACAGCTTTTTCCTTAGGAAGAACCCTAATACCCGGCTGATTTACCTTCCTAGGGTTACTGTTAGGCTTGGGCCAAGGACTTTGAAAACCAGGAAGCCCTGTGCTCCAGGCACACTGCAGCTGTTCAAGGCATCCCAAGGGGAGCGCAAAAGTGACACAACTTGGCTGCCTCCACTGCTATTTCCTTGGGGACATCCCTAATTCCTGGCTGATTTGCCTTTCTCGTCGTCGGGTTGGGGTTAGGTAGGCCTTGTGCTAGGATATTTAAAAGCAGGAAACCCAGACCTCCAAGCACACTGGAGCTGTGAAATGCATCCAAAAGGGAGTGCAAAAGGGCCACAACATGGCTGCTTTCACAGCTTTTTTCTGTGCACCAACACTATACCTTCTCTGATATATCTCCCTAGGGTTAGGGTTCAGCCTAGGGCTAGGATTTTTTGAACCAGGAAGCCCTGTGTTCCAGGCTTACTGTAGCTGCCAAAGGCATCCCAAAGGGAGCGCAGAAGTGCCACAACATGGCTGCTTTCACAGCTTTTTCCTTAGGAAGAACCCTAATACCCGGCTTATTTACCTTCCTAGGGTTACTGTTAGGCTTGGGCCAAGGACTTTGAAAACCAGGAAGCCCTGTGCTCCAGGCACACTGCAGCTGTTCAAGGCATCCCAAGGGGAGCGCAAAAGTGACACAACTTGGCTGCCTCCACTGCTATTTCCATGAGACCATCCCCAACCTTAGGCTGGTTTTCCTTCCTAGCGTTGAGGTTTGAGTTAGGCCTAGGGTTAGTGTTCTTTTAACCTGAAAGCCCTGAGTTCCAAGAACACAGCAGCTGCGAAGGACTACCCAAGAAGAGCACAAAAGTACCACCACATGCCTGCCTCCACAGCTATTTCCTTGGGGACATCCCTAATTCCTGGCTGATACGCCTTTCTCGTTGTCGGGTTGGGGTTAGGTAGGCCTTGTGCTAGGATTTTTAAAATCAGGAAGCCCAGACCTCCAGGCACACTGGAGCTGTGAAAGGCATCCAAAAGGGAGTGCAAAAGTGCCACAACATGGCTGCTTTCACAGCTTTTTCCTTAGGAAGAACCCTAATCCCCAGCTGATTTACCTTCCTAGGGTTACTGTTAGGCTTGGGCCAAGGACTTTGAAAACCAGGAAGCCCTGTGCTCCAGGCACACTGCAGCTGTTCAAGGCATCCCAAGGGGAGCGCAAAAGTGACACAACTTGGCTGCCTCCACTGCTATTTCCATGAGACCATCCCGAATCATAGGCTGATTTTCCTTCCTAGCGTTGAGGTTTGAGTTAGGCCTAGGGTTAGAGTTTTTTAACCAGAAAGCCCTGAGTTCCAAGAACACAGCAGCTGCGAAGGACTACCCAAGAAGAGCACAAAAGTACCACAACATGCCTGCCTCCACAGCTATTTCCTTGGGGACATCCCTAATTCCTGGCTGATTTGCCTTTCTCGTCGTCGGGTTGGGGTTAGGTAGGCCTTGTGCTAGGATATTTAAAAGCAGGAAACCCAGACCTCCAAGCACACTGGAGCTGTGAAATGCATCCAAAAGGGAGTGCAAAAGGGCCACAACATGGCTGCTTTCACAGCTTTTTTCTGTGCACCAACACTATACCTTCTCTGATATATCTCCCTAGGGTTAGGGTTCAGCCTAGGGCTAGGATTTTTTGAACCAGGAAGCCCTGTGTTCCAGGCTTACTGTAGCTGCCAAAGGCATCCCAAAGGGAGCGCAGAAGTGCCACAACATGGCTGCTTTCACAGCTTTTTCCTTAGGAAGAACCCTAATACCCGGCTGATTTACCTTCCTAGGGTTACTGTTAGGCTTGGGCCAAGGACTTTTAAAACCAGGAAGCCCTGTGCTCCAGGCACCCTGCAGCTGTTCAAGGCATCCCAAGGGGAGCGCAAAAGTGACACAACTTGGCTGCCTCCACTGCTATTTCCATGAGACCATCCTGAACCATAGGCTGATTTTCCTTCCTAGCGTTGAGGTTTGAGTTAGGCCTAGTGTTAGGGTTCTTTCAACCAGAAAGCCCTGAGTTCCAAGAATACAGCAGCTGCGAAGGACTACCCAAGAAGAGCACAAAAGTACCACAACATGCCTGCCTCCCCAGCTATTTCATTGGGCACATCCCTAATTCCTGGCTGATTTGCCTTTCTCGTCGTCGGGTTGGGGTTAGGTAGGCCTTGTGCTAGGATATTTAAAAGCAGGAAACCCAGACCTCCAAGCACACTGGAGCTGTGAAATGCATCCAAAAGGGAGTGCAAAAGGGCCACAACATGGCTGCTTTCACAGCTTTTTTCTGTGCACCAACACTATACCTTCTCTGATATATCTCCCTAGGGTTAGGGTTCAGCCTAGGGCTAGGATTTTTTGAACCAGGAAGCCCTGTGTTCCAGGCTTACTGTAGCTGCCAAAGGCATCCCAAAGGGAGCGCAGAAGTGCCACAACATGGCTGCTTTCACAGCTTTTTCCTTAGGAAGAACCCTAATACCCGGCTGATTTACCTTCCTAGGGTTACTGTTAGGCTTGGGCCAAGGACTTTTAAAACCAGGAAGCCCTGTGCTCCAGGCACCCTGCAGCTGTTCAAGGCATCCCAAGGGGAGCGCAAAAGTGACACAACTTGGCTGCCTCCACTGCTATTTCCATGAGACCATCCTGATCCATAGGCTGATTTTCCTTCCTAGCGTTGAGGTTTGAGTTAGGCCTAGGGTTAGGGTTCTTTCAACCAGAAAGCCCTGAGTTCCAAGAATACAGCAGCTGCGAAGGACTACCCAAGAAGAGCACAAAAGTACCACAACATGCCTGCCTCCCCAGCTATTTCATTGGGGACATCCCTAATTCCTGGCTGATTTGCCTTTCTCGTCGTCGGGTTGGGGTTAGGTAGGCCTTGTGCTAGGATTTTTAAAATCAGGAAGCCCAGAGCTCCAGGCACACTGGAGCTGTGAAAGGCAGCCAAAAGGGAGTGCAAAAGTGCCACAACATGGCTGCTTTCACAGCTTTTTCCTTAGGAAGAACCCTAATACCCGGCTGATTTACCTTCCTAGGGTTACTGTTAGGCTTGGGCCAAGGACTTTGAAAACCAGGAAGCCCTGTGCTCCAGGCACACTGCAGCTGTTCAAGGCATCCCAAGGGGAGCGCAAAAGTGACACAACTTGGCTGCCTCCACTGCTATTTCCATGAGACCATCCCCAACCTTAGGCTGGTTTTCCTTCCTAGCGTTGAGGTTTGAGTTAGGCCTAGGGTTAGTGTTCTTTTAACCTGAAAGCCCTGAGTTCCAAGAACACAGCAGCTGCGAAGGACTACCCAAGAAGAGCACAAAAGTACCACCACATGCCTGCCTCCACAGCTATTTCCTTGGGGACATCCCTAATTCCTGGCTGATACGCCTTTCTCGTTGTCGGGTTGGGGTTAGGTAGGCCTTGTGCTAGGATTTTTAAAATCAGGAAGCCCAGACCTCCAGGCACACTGGAGCTGTGAAAGGCATCCAAAAGGGAGTGCAAAAGTGCCACAACATGGCTGCTTTCACAGCTTTTTCCTTAGGAAGAACCCTAATCCCCAGCTGATTTACCTTCCTAGGGTTACTGTTAGGCTTGGGCCAAGGACTTTGAAAACCAGGAAGCCCTGTGCTCCAGGCACACTGCAGCTGTTCAAGGCATCCCAAGGGGAGCGCAAAAGTGACACAACTTGGCTGCCTCCACTGCTATTTCCATGAGACCATCCCGAATCATAGGCTGATTTTCCTTCCTAGCGTTGAGGTTTGAGTTAGGCCTAGGGTTAGAGTTTTTTAACCAGAAAGCCCTGAGTTCCAAGAACACAGCAGCTGCGAAGGACTACCCAAGAAGAGCACAAAAGTACCACAACATGCCTGCCTCCACAGCTATTTCCTTGGGGACATCCCTAATTCCTGGCTGATTTGCCTTTCTCGTCGTCGGGTTGGGGTTAGGTAGGCCTTGTGCTAGGATATTTAAAAGCAGGAAACCCAGACCTCCAAGCACACTGGAGCTGTGAAAGGCATCCAAAAGGGAGTGCAAAAGGGCCACAACATGGCTGCTTTCACAGCTTTTTTCTGTGCACCAACACTATACTTTCTCTGATATATCTCCCTAGGGTTAGGGTTCAGCCTAGGGCTAGGATTTTTTGAACCAGGAAGCCCTGTGTTCCAGGCTTACTGTAGCTGCCAAAGGCATCCCAAAGGGAGCGCAGAAGTGCCACAACATGGCTGCTTTCACAGCTTTTTCCTTAGGAAGAACCCTAATACCCGGCTGATTTACCTTCCTAGGGTTACTGTTAGGCTTGGGCCAAGGACTTTTAAAACCAGGAAGCCCTGTGCTCCAGGCACCCTGCAGCTGTTCAAGGCATCCCAAGGGGAGCGCAAAAGTGACACAACTTGGCTGCCTCCACTGCTATTTCCATGAGACCATCCTGAACCATAGGCTGATTTTCCTTCCTAGCGTTGAGGTTTGAGTTAGGCCTAGGGTTAGGGTTCTTTCAACCAGAAAGCCCTGAGTTCCAAGAATACAGCAGCTGCGAAGGACTACCCAAGAAGAGCACAAAAGTACCACAACATGCCTGCCTCCCCAGCTATTTCATTGGGCACATCCCTAATTCCTGGCTGATTTGCCTTTCTCGTCGTCGGGTTGGGGTTAGGTAGGCCTTGTGCTAGGATTTTTAAAATCAGGAAGCCCAGACCTCCAGGCACACTGGAGCTGTGAAAGGCAGCCAAAAGGGAGTGCAAAAGTGCCACAACATGGCTGCTTTCACAGCTTTTTCCTTAGGAAGAACCCTAATACCCGGCTGATTTACCTTCCTAGGGTTACTGTTAGGCTTCGGGCTAGGACTTTTAAAACCAGGAAGCCCTGTGCTCCAGGCACCCTGCAGCTGTTCAAGGCATCCCAATGGGAGTGCAAAAGTGACACAACTTGGCTGCCTCCACTGCTATTTCCATGAGACCATCCCGAATCATAGGCTGATTTTCCTTCCTAGCGTTGAGGTTTGAGTTAGGCCTAGGGTTAGAGTTTTTTAACCAGAAAGCCCTGAGTTCCAAGAACACAGCAGCTGCGAAGGACTACCCAAGAAGAGCACAAAAGTACCACAACATGCCTGCCTCCACAGCTATTTCCTTGGGGACATCCCTAATTCCTGGCTGATTTGCCTTTCTCGTCGTCGGGTTGGGGTTAGGTAGGCCTTGTGCTAGGATATTTAAAAGCAGGAAACCCAGACCTCCAAGCACACTGGAGCTGTGAAAGGCATCCAAAAGGGAGTGCAAAAGGGCCACAACATGGCTGCTTTCACAGCTTTTTTCTTGGCACCATCACTATACCTTCTCTGATATATCTCCCTAGGGTTAGGGTTAGGGTTCAGCCTAGGGCTAGGATTTTTTGAACCAGGAAGCCCTGTGTTCCAGGCTTACTGTAGCTGCCAAAGGCATCCAAGGGAGCGCAGAAGTGCCACAACATGGCTGCTTTCACAGCTTTTTCCTTAGGAAGAACCCTAATACCCGGCTGATTTACCTTCCTAGGGTTACTGTTAGGCTTGGGCCAAGGACTTTGAAAACCAGGAAGCCCTGTGCTCCAGGCACACTGCAGCTGTTCAAGGCATCCCAAGGGGAGCGCAAAAGTGACACAACTTGGCTGCCTCCACTGCTATTTCCATGAGACCATCCCCAACCATAGGCTGGTTTTCCTTCCTAGCGTTGAGTTTTGAGTTAGGCCTATGGTTAGTGTTCTTTTAACCTGAAAGCCCTGAGTTCCAAGAACACAGCAGCTGCGAAGGACTACCCAAGAAGAGCACAAAAGTACCACAACATGCCTGCCTCCACAGCTATTTCCTTGGGGACATCCCTAATTCCTGGCTGATACGCCTTTCTCGTTGTCGGGTTGGGGTTAGGTAGGCCTTGTGCTAGGATTTTTAAAATCAGGAAGCCCAGCCCTCCAGGCACACTGGAGCCGTGAAAGGCATCCAAAAGGGAGTGCAAAAGTGCCACAACATGGCTGCTTTCACAGCTTTTTCCTTAGGAAGAACCCTAATCCCCAGCTGATTTACCTTCCTAGGGTTACTGTTAGGCTTGGGCCAAGGACTTTGAAAACCAGGAAGCCCTGTGCTCCAGGCACACTGCAGCTGTTCAAGGCATCCCAAGGGGAGCGCAAAAGTGACACAACTTGGCTGCCTCCACTGCTATTTCCATGAGACCATCCCGAATCATAGGCTGATTTTCCTTCCTAGCGTTGAGGTTTGAGTTAGGCCTAGGGTTAGAGTTTTTTAACCAGAAAGCCCTGAGTTCCAAGAACACAGCAGCTGCAAAGGACTACCCAAGAAGAGCACAAAAGTACCACAACATGCCTGCCTCCACAGCTATTTCCTTGGGGACATCCCTAATTCCTGGCTGATTTGCCTTTCTCGTCGTCGGGTTGGGGTTAGGTAGGCCTTGTGCTAGGATATTTAAAAGCAGGAAACCCAGACCTCCAAGCACACTGGAGCTGTGAAATGCATCCAAAAGGGAGTGCAAAAGGGCCACAACATGGCTGCTTTCACAGCTTTTTTCTGTGCACCAACACTATACCTTCTCTGATATATCTCCCTAGGGTTAGGGTTCAGCCTAGGGCTAGGATTTTTTGAACCAGGAAGCCCTGTGTTCCAGGCTTACTGTAGCTGCCAAAGGCATCCCAAAGGGAGCGCAGAAGTGCCACAACATGGCTGCTTTCACAGCTTTTTCCTTAGGAAGAACCCTAATACCCGGCTGATTTACCTTCCTAGGGTTACTGTTAGGCTTGGGCCAAGGACTTTTAAAACCAGGAAGCCCTGTGCTCCAGGCACCCTGCAGCTGTTCAAGGCATCCCAAGGGGAGCGCAAAAGTGACACAACTTGGCTGCCTCCACTGCTATTTCCATGAGACCATCCTGAACCATAGGCTGATTTTCCTTCCTAGCGTTGAGGTTTGAGTTAGGCCTAGGGTTAGGGTTCTTTCAACCAGAAAGCCCTGAGTTCCAAGAATACAGCAGCTGCGAAGGACTACCCAAGAAGAGCACAAAAGTACCACAACATGCCTGCCTCCCCAGCTATTTCATTGGGCACATCCCTAATTCCTGGCTGATTTGCCTTTCTCGTCGTCGGGTTGGGGTTAGGTAGGCCTTGTGCTAGGATTTTTAAAATCAGGAAGCCCAGACCTCCAGGCACACTGGAGCTGTGAAAGGCAGCCAAAAGGGAGTGCAAAAGTGCCACAACATGGCTGCTTTCACAGCTTTTTCCTTAGGAAGAACCCTAATACCCGGCTGATTTACCTTCCTAGGGTTACTGTTAGGCTTCGGGCTAGGACTTTTAAAACCAGGAAGCCCTGTGCTCCAGGCACACTGCAGCTGTTCAAGGCATCCCAATGGGAGTGCAAAAGTGACACAACTTGGCTGCCTCCACTGCTATTTCCATGAGACCATCCCCAACCTTAGGCTGATTTTCCTTCCTAGCGTTGAGGTTTGAGTTAGGCCTAGGGTTAGAGTTTTTTAACCAGAAAGCCCTGAGTTCCAAGAACACAGCAGCTGCGAAGGACTACCCAAGAAGAGCACAAAAGTACCACAACATGCCTGCCTCCACAGCTATTTCCTTGGGGACATCCCTAATTCCTGGCTGATTTGCCTTTCTCGTCGTCGGGTTGGGGTTAGGTAGGCCTTGTGCTAGGATATTTAAAAGCAGGAAACCCAGACCTCCAAGCACACTGGAGCTGTGAAATGCATCCAAAAGGGAGTGCAAAAGGGCCACAACATGGCTGCTTTCACAGCTTTTTTCTGTGCACCAACACTATACCTTCTCTGATATATCTCCCTAGGGTTAGGGTTCAGCCTAGGGCTAGGATTTTTTGAACCAGGAAGCCCTGTGTTCCAGGCTTACTGTAGCTGCCAAAGGCATCCCAAAGGGAGCGCAGAAGTGCCACAACATGGCTGCTTTCACAGCTTTTTCCTTAGGAAGAACCCTAATACCCGGCTGATTTACCTTCCTAGGGTTACTGTTAGGCTTGGACCAAGGACTTTTAAAACCAGGAAGCCCTGTGCTCCAGGCACCCTGCAGCTGTTCAAGGCATCCCAAGGGGAGCGCAAAAGTGACACAACTTGGCTGCCTCCACTGCTATTTCCATGAGACCATCCTGAACCATAGGCTGATTTTCCTTCCTAGCGTTGAGGTTTGAGTTAGGCCTAGGGTTAGGGTTCTTTTAACCTGAAAGCCCTGAGTTCCAAGAATACAGCAGCTGCGAAGGACTACCCAAGAAGAGCACAAAAGTACCACAACATGCCTGCCTCCCCAGCTATTTCATTGGGCACATCCCTAATTCCTGGCTGATTTGCCTTTCTCGTCGTCGGGTTGGGGTTAGGTAGGCCTTGTGCTAGGATTTTTAAAATCAGGAAGCCCAGACCTCCAGGCACACTGGAGCTGTGAAAGGCAGCCAAAAGGGAGTGCAAAAGTGCCACAACATGGCTGCTTTCACAGCTTTTTCCTTAGGAAGAACCCTAATACCCGGCTGATTTACCTTCCTAGGGTTACTGTTAGGCTTGGGCCAAGGACTTTGAAAACCAGGAAGCCCTGTGCTCCAGGCACACTGCAGCTGTTCAAGGCATCCCAAGGGGAGCGCAAAAGTGACACAACTTGGCTGCCTCCACTGCTATTTCCATGAGACCATCCCCAACCTTAGGCTGGTTTTCCTTCCTAGCGTTGAGGTTTGAGTTAGGCCTATGGTTAGTGTTCTTTTAACCTGAAAGCCCTGAGTTCCAAGAACACAGCAGCTGCGAAGGACTACCCAAGAAGAGCACAAAAGTACCACCACATGCCTGCCTCCACAGCTATTTCCTTGGGGACATCCCTAATTCCTGGCTGATACGCCTTTCTCGTCAACGGGTTGGGGTTAGGTAGGCCTTGTGCTAGGATTTTTAAAATCAGGAAGCCCAGACCTCCAGGCACACTGGAGCTGTGAAAGGCATCCAAAAGGGAGTGCAAAAGTGCCACAACATGGCTGCTTTCACAGCTTTTTCCTTAGGAAGAACTCTAATCCCCAGCTGATTTACCTTCCTAGGGTTACTGTTAGGCTTGGGCCAAGGACTTTGAAAACCAGGAAGCCCTGTGCTCCAGGCACACTGCAGCTGTTCAAGGCATCCCAAGGGGAGCGCAAAAGTGACACAACTTGGCTGCCTCCACTGCTATTTCCTTGGGGACATCCCTAATTCCTGGCTGATTTGCCTTTCTCGTCGTCGGGTTGGGGTTAGGTAGGCCTTGTGCTAGGATATTTAAAAGCAGGAAACCCAGACCTCCAAGCACACTGGAGCTGTGAAATGCATCCAAAAGGGAGTGCAAAAGGGCCACAACATGGCTGCTTTCACAGCTTTTTTCTGTGCACCAACACTATACCTTCTCTGATATATCTCCCTAGGGTTAGGGTTCAGCCTAGGGCTAGGATTTTTTGAACCAGGAAGCCCTGTGTTCCAGGCTTACTGTAGCTGCCAAAGGCATCCCAAAGGGAGCGCAGAAGTGCCACAACATGGCTGCTTTCACAGCTTTTTCCTTAGGAAGAACCCTAATACCCGGCTGATTTACCTTCCTAGGGTTACTGTTAGGCTTGGGCCAAGGACTTTTAAAACCAGGAAGCCCTGTGCTCCAGGCACCCTGCAGCTGTTCAAGGCATCCCAAGGGGAGCGCAAAAGTGACACAACTTGGCTGCCTCCACTGCTATTTCCATGAGACCATCCTGAACCATAGGCTGATTTTCCTTCCTAGCGTTGAGGTTTGAGTTAGGCCTAGGGTTAGGGTTCTTTCAACCAGAAAGCCCTGAGTTCCAAGAATACAGCAGCTGCGAAGGACTACCCAAGAAGAGCACAAAAGTACCACAACATGCCTGCCTCCCCAGCTATTTCATTGGGCACATCCCTAATTCCTGGCTGATTTGCCTTTCTCGTCGTCGGGTTGGGGTTAGGTAGGCCTTGTGCTAGGATTTTTAAAATCAGGAAGCCCAGACCTCCAGGCACACTGGAGCTGTGAAAGGCAGCCAAAAGGGAGTGCAAAAGTGCCACAACATGGCTGCTTTCACAGCTTTTTCCTTAGGAAGAACCCTAATACCCGGCTGATTTACCTTCCTAGGGTTACTGTTAGGCTTCGGGCTAGGACTTTTAAAACCAGGAAGCCCTGTGCTCCAGGCACACTGCAGCTGTTCAAGGCATCCCAATGGGAGTGCAAAAGTGACACAACTTGGCTGCCTCCACTGCTATTTCCATGAGACCATCCCGAATCATAGGCTGATTTTCCTTCCTAGCGTTGAGGTTTGAGTTAGGCCTAGGGTTAGAGTTTTTTAACCAGAAAGCCCTGAGTTCCAAGAACACAGCAGCTGCGAAGGACTACCCAAGAAGAGCACAAAAGTACCACAACATGCCTGCCTCCACAGCTATTTCCTTGGGGACATCCCTAATTCCTGGCTGATTTGCCTTTCTCGTCGTCGGGTTGGGGTTAGGTAGGCCTTGTGCTAGGATATTTAAAAGCAGGAAACCCAGACCTCCAAGCACACTGGAGCTGTGAAATGCATCCAAAAGGGAGTGCAAAAGGGCCACAACATGGCTGCTTTCACAGCTTTTTTCTGTGCACCAACACTATACCTTCTCTGATATATCTCCCTAGGGTTAGGGTTCAGCCTAGGGCTAGGATTTTTTGAACCAGGAAGCCCTGTGTTCCAGGCTTACTGTAGCTGCCAAAGGCATCCCAAAGGGAGCGCAGAAGTGCCACAACATGGCTGCTTTCACAGCTTTTTCCTTAGGAAGAAGCCTAATACCCGGCTGATTTACCTTCCTAGGGTTACTGTTAGGCTTGGGCCAAGGACTTTGAAAACCAGGAAGCCCTGTGCTCCAGGCACACTGCAGCTGTTCAAGGCATCCCAAGGGGAGCGCAAAAGTGACACAACTTGGCTGCCTCCACTGCTATTTCCATGAGACCATCCCCAACCTTGGGCTGGTTTTCCTTCCTAGCGTTGAGGTTTGAGTTAGGCCTAGGGTTAGTGTTCTTTTAACCTGAAAGCCCTGAGTTCCAAGAACACAGCAGCTGCGAAGGACTACCCAAGAAGAGCACAAAAGTACCACCACATGCCTGCCTCCACAGCTATTTCCTTGGGGACATCCCTAATTCCTGGCTGATTTGCCTTTCTCGTCGTCGGGTTGGGGTTAGGTAGGCCTTGTGCTAGGATTTTTAAAATCAGGAAGCCCAGACCTCCAGGCACACTGGAGCTGTGAAAGGCATCCAAAAGGGAGTGCAAAAGTGCCACAACATGGCTGCTTTCACAGCTTTTTCCTTAGGAAGAACCCTAATCCCCAGCTGATTTACCTTCCTAGGGTTACTGTTAGGCTTGGGCCAAGGACTTTGAAAACCAGGAAGCCCTGTGCTCCAGGCACACTGCAGCTGTTCAAGGCATCCCAAGGGGAGCGCAAAAGTGACACAACTTGGCTGCCTCCACTGCTATTTCCATGAGACCATCCCGAATCATAGGCTGATTTTCCTTCCTAGCATTGAGGTTTGAGTTAGGCCTAGGGTTAGAGTTTTTTAACCAGAAAGCCCTGAGTTCCAAGAACACAGCAGCTGCGAAGGACTACCCAAGAAGAGCACAAAAGTACCACAACATGCCTGCCTCCACAGCTATTTCCTTGGGGACATCCCTAATTCCTGGCTGATTTGCCTTTCTCGTCGTCGGGTTGGGGTTAGGTAGGCCTTGTTCTAGGATATTTAAAAGCAGGAAACCCAGACCTCCAAGCACACTGGAGCTGTGAAATGCATCCAAAAGGGAGTGCAAAAGGGCCACAACATGGCTGCTTTCACAGCTTTTTTCTGTGCACCAACACTATACCTTCTCTGATATATCTCCCTAGGGTTAGGGTTCAGCCTAGGGCTAGGATTTTTTGAACCAGGAAGCCCTGTGTTCCAGGCTTACTGTAGCTGCCAAAGGCATCCCAAAGGGAGCGCAGAAGTGCCACAACATGGCTGCTTTCACAGCTTTTTCCTTAGGAAGAACCCTAATACCCGGCTGATTTACCTTCCTAGGGTTACTGTTAGGCTTGGGCCAAGGACTTTTAAAACCAGGAAGCCCTGTGCTCCAGGCACCCTGCAGCTGTTCAAGGCATCCCAAGGGGAGCGCAAAAGTGACACAACTTGGCTGCCTCCACTGTTATTTCCATGAGACCATCCTGAACCATAGGCTGATTTTCCTTCCTAGCGTTGAGGTTTGAGTTAGGCCTAGGGTTAGGGTTCTTTCAACCAGAAAGCCCTGAGTTCCAAGAATACAGCAGCTGCGAAGGACTACCCAAGAAGAGCACAAAAGTACCACAACATGCCTGCCTCCCCAGCTATTTCATTGGGCACATCCCTAATTCCTGGCTGATTTGCCTTTCTCGTCAACGGGTTGGGGTTAGGTAGGCCTTGTGCTAGGATTTTTAAAATCAGGAAGCCCAGACCTCCAGGCACACTGGAGCTGTGAAAGGCAGCCAAAAGGGAGTGCAAAAGTGCCACAACATGGCTGCTTTCACAGCTTTTTCCTTAGGAAGAACCCTAATACCCGGCTGATTTACCTTCCTAGGGTTACTGTTAGGCTTCGGGCTAGGACTTTTAAAACCAGGAAGCCCTGTGCTCCAGGCACACTGCAGCTGTTCAAGGCATCCCAATGGGAGTGCAAAAGTGACACAACTTGGCTGCCTCCACTGCTATTTCCATGAGACCATCCCGAATCATAGGCTGATTTTCCTTCCTAGCGTTGAGGTTTGAGTTAGGCCTAGGGTTAGAGTTTTTTAACCAGAAAGCCCTGAGTTCCAAGAACACAGCAGCTGCGAAGGACTACCCAAGAAGAGCACAAAAGTACCACAACATGCCTGCCTCCACAGCTATTTCCTTGGGGACATCCCTAATTCCTGGCTGATTTGCCTTTCTCGTCGTCGGGTTGGGGTTAGGTAGGCCTTGTGCTAGGATATTTAAAAGCAGGAAACCCAGACCTCCAAGCACACTGGAGCTGTGAAAGGCATCCAAAAGGGAGTGCAAAAGGGCCACAACATGGCTGCTTTCACAGCTTTTTTCTTGGCACCATCACTATACATTCTCTGATATATCTCCCTAGGGTTAGGGTTAGGGTTCAGCCTAGGGCTAGGATTTTTTGAACCAGGAAGCCCTGTGTTCCAGGCTTACTGTAGCTGCCAAAGGCATCCAAGGGAGCGCAGAAGTGCCACAACATGGCTGCTTTCACAGCTTTTTCCTTAGGAAGAACCCTAATACCCGGCTGATTTACCTTCCTAGGGTTACTGTTAGGCTTGGGCCAAGGACTTTGAAAACCAGGAAGCCCTGTGCTCCAGGCACACTGCAGCTGTTCAAGGCATCCCAAGGGGAGCGCAAAAGTGACACAACTTGGCTGCCTCCACTGCTATTTCCATGAGACCATCCCCAACCTTAGGCGGGTTTTCCTTCCTAGCGTTGAGTTTTGAGTTAGGCCTATGGTTAGTGTTCTTTTAACCTGAAAGCCCTGAGTTCCAAGAACACAGCAGCTGCGAAGGACTACCCAAGAAGAGCACAAAAGTACCACCACATGCCTGCCTCCACAGCTATTTCCTTGGGGACATCCCTAATTCCTGGCTGATACGCCTTTCTCGTTGTCGGGTTGGGGTTAGGTAGGCCTTGTGCTAGGATTTTTAAAATCAGGAAGCCCAGACCTCCAGGCACACTGGAGCTGTGAAAGGCATCCAAAAGGGATTGCAAAAGTGCCAACACATGGCTGCTTTCACAGCTTTTTCCTTAGGAAGAACCCTAATCCCCAGCTGATTTACCTTCCTAGGGTTACTGTTAGGCTTGGGCCAAGGACTTTTAAAACCAGGAAGCCCTGTGCTCCAGGCACACTGCAGCTGTTCAAGGCATCCCAAGGGGAGCGCAAAAGTGACACAACTTGGCTGCCTCCACTGCTATTTCCATGAGACCATCCCGAATCATAGGCTGATTTTCCTTCTTAGCGTTGAGGTTTGAGTTAGGCCTAGGGTTAGAGTTTTTTAACCAGAAAGCCCTGAGTTCCAAGAACACAGCAGCTGCGAAGGACTACCCAAGAAGAGCACAAAAGTACCACAACATGCCTGCCTCCACAGCTATTTCCTTGGGGACATCCCTAATTCCTGGCTGATTTGCCTTTCTCGTCGTCGGGTTGGGGTTAGGTAGGCCTTGTGCTAGGATATTTAAAAGCAGGAAACCCAGACCTCCAAGCACACTGGAGCTGTGAAATGCATCCAAAAGGGAGTGCAAAAGGGCCACAACATGGCTGCTTTCACAGCTTTTTTCTGTGCACCAACACTATACCTTCTCTGATATATCTCCCTAGGGTTAGGGTTCAGCCTAGGGCTAGGATTTTTTGAACCAGGAAGCCCTGTGTTCCAGGCTTACTGTAGCTGCCAAAGGCATCCCAAAGGGAGCGCAGAAGTGCCACAACATGGCTGCTTTCACAGCTTTTTCCTTAGGAAGAACCCTAATACCCGGCTGATTTACCTTCCTAGGGTTACTGTTAGGCTTGGGCCAAGGACTTTTAAAACCAGGAAGCCCTGTGCTCCAGGCACCCTGCAGCTGTTCAAGGCATCCCAAGGGGAGCGCAAAAGTGACACAACTTGGCTGCCTCCACTGCTATTTCCATGAGACCATCCTGAACCATAGGCTGATTTTCCTTCCTAGCGTTGAGGTTTGAGTTAGGCCTAGGGTTAGGGTTCTTTCAACCAGAAAGCCCTGAGTTCCAAGAATACAGCAGCTGCGAAGGACTACCCAAGAAGAGCACAAAAGTACCACAACATGCCTGCCTCCCCAGCTATTTCCTTGGGGACATCCCTAATTCCTGGCTGATTTGCCTTTCTCGTCGTCGGGTTGGGGTTAGGTAGGCCTTGTGCTAGGATTTTTAAAATCAGGAAGCCCAGACCTCCAGGCACACTGGTGCTGTGAAAGGCAGCCAAAAGGGAGTGCAAAAGTGCCACAACATGGCTGCTTTCACAGCTTTTTCCTTAGGAAGAACCCTAATACCCGGCTGATTTACCTTCCTAGGGTTACTGTTAGGCTTCGGGCTAGGACTTTTAAAACCAGGAAGCCCTGTGCTCCAGGCACACTGCAGCTGTTCAAGGCATCCCAATGGGAGTGCAAAAGTGACACAACTTGGCTGCCTCCACTGCTATTTCCATGAGACCATCCCGAATCATAGGCTGATTTTCCTTCCTAGCGTTGAGGTTTGAGTTAGGCCTAGGGTTAGAGTTTTTTAACCAGAAAGCCCTGAGTTCCAAGAACACAGCAGCTGCGAAGGACTACCCAAGAAGAGCACAAAAGTACCACAACATGCCTGCCTCCACAGCTATTTCCTTGGGGACATCCCTAATTCCTGGCTGATTTGCCTTTCTCGTCGTCGGGTTGGGGTTAGGTAGGCCTTGTGCTAGGATATTTAAAAGCAGGAAACCCAGACCTCCAAGCACACTGGAGCTGTGAAATGCATCCAAAAGGGAGTGCAAAAGGGCCACAACATGGCTGCTTTCACAGCTTTTTTCTGTGCACCAACACTATACCTTCTCTGATATATCTCCCTAGGGTTAGGGTTCAGCCTAGGGCTAGGATTTTTTGAACCAGGAAGCCCTGTGTTCCAGGCTTACTGTAGCTGCCAAAGGCATCCAAGGGAGCGCAGAAGTGCCACAACATGGCTGCTTTCACAGCTTTTTCCTTAGGAAGAAGCCTAATACCCGGCTGATTTACCTTCCTAGGGTTACTGTTAGGCTTGGGCCAAGGACTTTGAAAACCAGGAAGCCCTGTGCTCCAGGCACACTGCAGCTGTTCAAGGCATCCCAAGGGGAGCGCAAAAGTGACACAACTTGGCTGCCTCCACTGCTATTTCCATGAGACCATCCCCAACCTTGGGCTGGTTTTCCTTCCTAGCGTTGAGTTTTGAGTTAGGCCTATGGTTAGTGTTCTTTTAACCTGAAAGCCCTGAGTTCCAAGAACACAGCAGCTGCGAAGGACTACCCAAGAAGAGCACAAAAGTACCACCACATGCCTGCCTCCACAGCTATTTCCTTGGGGACATCCCTAATTCCTGGCTGATACGCCTTTCTCGTTGTCGGGTTGGGGTTAGGTAGGCCTTGTGCTAGGATTTTGAAAATCAGGAAGCCCAGACCTCCAGGCACACTGGAGCTGTGAAAGGCATCCAAAAGGGAGTGCAAAAGTGCCACAACATGGCTGCTTTCACAGCTTTTTCCTTAGGAAGAACCCTAATCCCCAGCTGATTTACCTTCCTAGGGTTACTGTTAGGCTTGGGCCAAGGACTTTGAAAACCAGGAAGCCCTGTGCTCCAGGCACACTGCAGCTGTTCAAGGCATCCCAAGGGGAGCGCAAAAGTGACACAACTTGGCTGCCTCCACTGCTATTTCCATGAGACCATCCCGAATCATAGGCTGATTTTCCTTCCTAGCGTTGAGGTTTGAGTTAGGCCTAGGGTTAGAGTTTTTTAACCAGAAAGCCCTGAGTTCCAAGAACACAGCAGCTGCGAAGGACTACCCAAGAAGAGCACAAAAGTACCACAACATGCCTGCCTCCACAGCTATTTCCTTGGGGACATCCCTAATTCCTGGCTGATTTGCCTTTCTCGTCGTCGGGTTGGGGTTAGGTAGGCCTTGTGCTAGGATATTTAAAAGCAGGAAACCCAGACCTCCAGGCACACTGGAGCTGTGAAATGCATCCAAAAGGGAGTGCAAAAGGGCCACAACATGGCTGCTTTCACAGCTTTTTTCTGTGCACCAACACTATACCTTCTCTGATATATCTCCCTAGGGTTAGGGTTCAGCCTAGGGCTAGGATTTTTTGAACCAGGAAGCCCTGTGTTCCAGGCTTACTGTAGCTGCCAAAGGCATCCCAAAGGGAGCGCAGAAGTGCCACAACATGGCTGCTTTCACAGCTTTTTCCTTAGGAAGAACCCTAATACCCGGCTGATTTACCTTCCTAGGGTTACTGTTAGGCTTGGGCCAAGGACTTTTAAAACCAGGAAGCCCTGTGCTCCAGGCACCCTGCAGCTGTTCAAGGCATCCCAAGGGGAGCGCAAAAGTGACACAACTTGGCTGCCTCCACTGCTATTTCCATGAGACCATCCTGAACCATAGGCTGATTTTCCTTCCTAGCGTTGAGGTTTGAGTTAGGCCTAGGGTTAGGGTTCTTTCAAACAGAAAGCCCTGAGTTCCAAGAATACAGCAGCTGCGAAGGACTACCCAAGAAGAGCACAAAAGTACCACAACATGCCTGCCTCCCCAGCTATTTCATTGGGCACATCCCTAATTCCTGGCTGATTTGCCTTTCTCGTCGTCGGGTTGGGGTTAGGTAGGCCTTGTGCTAGGATTTTTAAAATCAGGAAGCCCAGACCTCCAGGCACACTGGTGCTGTGAAAGGCAGCCAAAAGGGAGTGCAAAAGTGCCACAACATGGCTGCTTTCACAGCTTTTTCCTTAGGAAGAACCCTAATACCCGGCTGATTTACCTTCCTAGGGTTACTGTTAGGCTTCGGGCTAGGACTTTTAAAACCAGGAAGCCCTGTGCTCCAGGCACACTGCAGCTGTTCAAGGCATCCCAATGGGAGTGCAAAAGTGACACAACTTGGCTGCCTCCACTGCTATTTCCATGAGACCATCCCGAATCATAGGCTGATTTTCCTTCCTAGCGTTGAGGTTTGAGTTAGGCCTAGGGTTAGAGCTTTTTAACCAGAAAGCCCTGAGTTCCAAGAACACAGCAGCTGCGAAGGACTACCCAAGAAGAGCACAAAAGTACCACAACATGCCTGCCTCCACAGCTATTTCCTTGGGGACATCCCTAATTCCTGGCTGATTTGCCTTTCTCGTCGTCGGGTTGGGGTTAGGTAGGCCTTGTGCTAGGATATTTAAAAGCAGGAAACCCAGACCTCCAAGCACACTGGAGCTGTGAAATGCATCCAAAAGGGAGTGCAAAAGGGCCACAACATGGCTGCTTTCACAGCTTTTTTCTGTGCACCAACACTATACCTTCTCTGATATATCTCCCTAGGGTTAGGGTTCAGCCTAGGGCTAGGATTTTTTGAACCAGGAAGCCCTGTGTTCCAGGCTTACTGTAGCTGCCAAAGGCATCCAAGGGAGCGCAGAAGTGCCACAACATGGCTGCTTTCACAGCTTTTTCCTTAGGAAGAAGCCTAATACCCGGCTGATTTACCTTCCTAGGGTTACTGTTAGGCTTGGGCCAAGGACTTTGAAAACCAGGAAGCCCTGTGCTCCAGGCACACTGCAGCTGTTCAAGGCATCCCAAGGGGAGCGCAAAAGTGACACAACTTGGCTGCCTCCACTGCTATTTCCATGAGACCATCCCCAACCTTGGGCTGGTTTTCCTTCCTAGCGTTGAGTTTTGAGTTAGGCCTATGGTTAGTGTTCTTTTAACCTGAAAGCCCTGAGTTCCAAGAACACAGCAGCTGCGAAGGACTACCCAAGAAGAGCACAAAAGTACCACCACATGCCTGCCTCCACAGCTATTTCCTTGGGGACATCCCTAATTCCTGGCTGATACGCCTTTCTCGTTGTCGGGTTGGGGTTAGGTAGGCCTTGTGCTAGGATTTTTAAAATCAGGAAGCCCAGACCTCCAGGCACACTGGAGCTGTGAAAGGCATCCAAAAGGGAGTGCAAAAGTGCCACAACATGGCTGCTTTCACAGCTTTTTCCTTAGGAAGAACCCTAATCCCCAGCTGATTTACCTTCCTAGGGTTACTGTTAGGCTTGGGCCAAGGACTTTGAAAACCAGGAAGCCCTGTGCTCCAGGCACACTGCAGCTGTTCAAGGCATCCCAAGGGGAGCGCAAAAGTGACACAACTTGGCTGCCTCCACTGCTATTTCCATGAGACCATCCCGAATCATAGGCTGATTTTCCTTCCTAGCGTTGAGGTTTGAGTTAGGCCTAGGGTTAGAGTTTTTTAACCAGAAAGCCCTGAGTTCCAAGAACACAGCAGCTGCGAAGGACTACCCAAGAAGAGCACAAAAGTACCACAACATGCCTGCCTCCACAGCTATTTCCTTGGGGACATCCCTAATTCCTGGCTGATTTGCCTTTCTCGTCGTCGGGTTGGGGTTAGGTAGGCCTTGTGCTAGGATATTTAAAAGCAGGAAACCCAGACCTCCAAGCACACTGGAGCTGTGAAATGCATCCAAAAGGGAGTGCAAAAGGGCCACAACATGGCTGCTTTCACAGCTTTTTTCTGTGCACCAACACTATACCTTCTCTGATATATCTCCCTAGGGTTAGGGTTCAGCCTAGGGCTAGGATTTTTTGAACCAGGAAGCCCTGTGTTCCAGGCTTACTGTAGCTGCCAAAGGCATCCCAAAGGGAGCGCAGAAGTGCCACAACATGGCTGCTTTCACAGCTTTTTCCTTAGGAAGAACCCTAATACCCGGCTGATTTACCTTCCTAGGGTTACTGTTAGGCTTGGGCCAAGGACTTTTAAAACCAGGAAGCCCTGTGCTCCAGGCACCCTGCAGCTGTTCAAGGCATCCCAAGGGGAGCGCAAAAGTGACACAACTTGGCTGCCTCCACTGCTATTTCCATGAGACCATCCTGAACCATAGGCTGATTTTCCTTCCTAGCGTTGAGGTTTGAGTTACGCCTAGGGTTAGGGTTCTTTCAACCAGAAAGCCCTGAGTTCCAAGAATACAGCAGCTGCGAAGGACTACCCAAGAAGAGCACAAAAGTACCACCACATGCCTGCCTTCCCAGCTATTTCATTGGGCACATCCCTAATTCCTGGATGATTTGCCTTTCTCGTCGTCGGGTTGGGGTTAGGTAGGCCTTGTGCTAGGATTTTTAAAATCAGGAAGCCCAGACCTCCAGGCACACTGGAGCTGTGAAAGGCAGCCAAAAGGGAGTGCAAAAGTGCCACAACATGGCTGCTTTCACAGCTTTTTCCTTAGGAAGAAGCCTAATACCCGGCTGATTTACCTTCCTAGGGTTACTGTTAAGCTTCGGGCTAGGACTTTTAAAACCAGGAAGCCCTGTGCTCCAGGCACACTGCAGCTGTTCAAGGCATCCCAAGGGGAGCGCAAAAGTGACACAACTTGGCTGCCTCCACTGCTATTTCCATGAGACCATCCCGAATCATAGGCTGATTTTCCTTCCTAGCGTTGAGGTTTGAGTTAGGCCTAGGGTTAGAGTTTTTTAACCAGAAAGCCCTGAGTTCCAAGAACACAGCAGCTGCGAAGGACTACCCAAGAAGAGCACAAAAGTACCACAACATGCCTGCCTCCCCAGCTATTTCCTTGGGGACATCCCTAATTCCTGGCTGATTTGCCTTTCTCGTCGTCGGGTTGGGGTTAGGTAGGCCTTGTGCTAGGATATTTAAAAGCAGGAAACCCAGACCTCCAAGCACACTGGAGCTGTGAAATGCATCCAAAAGGGAGTGCAAAAGGGCCACAACATGGCTGCTTTCACAGCTTTTTTCTGTGCACCAACACTATACCTTCTCTGATATATCTCCCTAGGGTTAGGGTTCAGCCTAGGGCTAGGATTTTTTGAACCAGGAAGCCCTGTGTTCCAGGCTTACTGTAGCTGCCAAAGGCATCCCAAAGGGAGCGCAGAAGTGCCACAACATGGCTGCTTTCACAGCTTTTTCCTTAGGAAGAACCCTAATACCCGGCTGATTTACCTTCCTAGGGTTACTGTTAGGCTTGGGCCAAGGACTTTGAAAACCAGGAAGCCCTGTGCTCCAGGCACCCTGCAGCTGTTCAAGGCATCCCAAGGGGAGCGCAAAAGTGACACAACTTGGCTGCCTCCACTGCTATTTCCATGAGACCATCCTGAACCATAGGCTGATTTTCCTTCCTAGCGTTGAGGTTTGAGTTAGGCCTAGGGTTAGAGTTTTTTAACCAGAAAGCCCTGAGTTCCAAGAACACAGCAGATGCGAAGGACCACCAAAGAAGAGCACAAAAGTACCACAACATGCCTGCCTCCACAGCTATTTCCTTGGGGACATCCCTAATTCCTGGCTGATTTGCCTTTCTCGTCGTCGGGTTGGGGTTAGGTAGGCCTTGTGCTAGGATATTTAAAAGCAGGAAACCCAGACCTCCAAGCACACTGGAGCTGTGAAAGGCATCCAAAAGGGAGTGCAAAAGGGCCACAACATGGCTGCTTTCACAGCTTTTTTCTTGGCACCATCACTATACCTTCTCTGATATATCTCCCTAGGGTTAGGGTTAGGGTTCAGCCTAGGGCTAGGATTTTTTGAACCAGGAAGCCCTGTGTTCCAGGCTTACTGTAGCTGCCAAAGGCATCCAAGGGAGCGCAGAAGTGCCACAACATGGCTGCTTTCACAGCTTTTTCCTTAGGAAGAACCCTAATACCCGGCTGATTTACCTTCCTAGGGTTACTGTTAGGCTTGGGCCAAGGACTTTGAAAACCAGGAAGCCCTGTGCTCCAGGCACACTGCAGCTGTTCAAGGCATCCCAAGGGGAGCGCAAAAGTGACACAACTTGGCTGCCTCCACTGCTATTTCCATGAGACCATCCCCAACCTTAGGCTGGTTTTCCTTCCTAGCATTGAGTTTTGAGTTAGGCCTATGGTTAGTGTTCTTTTAACCTGAAAGCCCTGAGTTCCAAGAACACAGCAGCTGCGAAGGACTACCCAAGAAGAGCACAAAAGTACCACCACATGCCAGCCTCCACAGCTATTTCCTTGGGGACATCCCTAATTCCTGGCTGATACGCCTTTCTCGTTGTCGGGTTGGGGTTAGGTAGGCCTTGTGCTAGGATTTTTAAAATCAGGAAGCCCAGACCTCCAGGCACACTGGAGCTGTGAAAGGCATCCAAAAGGGAGTGCAAAAGTGCCACAACATGGCTGCTTTCACAGCTTTTTCCTTAGGAAGAACCCTAATCCCCAGCTGATTTACCTTCCTAGGGTTACTGTTAGGCTTGGGCCAAGGACTTTGAAAACCAGGAAGCCCTGTGCTCCAGGCACACTGCAGCTGTTCAAGGCATCCCAAGGGGAGCGCAAAAGTGACACAACTTGGCTGCCTCCACTGCTATTTCCATGAGACCATCCCCAACCTTAGGCTGGTTTTCCTTCCTAGCGTTGAGGTTTGAGTTAGGCCTAGGGTTAGGGTTCTTTCAACCAGAAAGCCCTGAGTTCCAAGAACACAGCAGCTGCGAAGGACTACCCAAGAAGAGCACAAAAGTACCACCACATGCCTGCCTCCACAGCTATTTCCTTGGGGACATCCCTAATTCCTGGCTGATTTGCCTTTCTCGTCGTCGGGTTGGGGTTAGGTAGGCCTTGTGCTAGGATTTTTAAAATCAGGAAGCCCAGACCTCCAGGCACACTGGAGCTGTGAAAGGCATCCAAAAGGGAGTGCAAAAGGGCCACAACATGGCTGCTTTCACAGCTTTTTCCTTAGGAAGAACCCTAATACCCGGCTGATTTACCTTCCTAGGGTTACAGTTAGGCTTGGGCCAAGGACTTTTAAAACCAGGAAGCCCTGTGCTCCAGGCACACTGCAGCTGTTCAAGGCATCCCAATGGGAGTGCAAAAGTGACACAACTTGGCTGCCTCCACTGCTATTTCCATGAGACCATCCCGAATCATAGGCTGATTTTCCTTCCTAGCGTTGAGGTTTGAGTTAGGCCTAGGGTTAGAGTTTTTTAACCAGAAAGCCCTGAGTTCCAAGAACACAGCAGCTGCGAAGGACTACCCAAGAAGAGCACAAAAGTACCACAACATGCCTGCCTCCACAGCTATTTCCTTGGGGACATCCCTAATTCCTGGCTGATTTGCCTTTCTCGTCGTCGGGTTGGGGTTAGGTAGGCCTTGTGCTAGGATATTTAAAAGCAGGAAACCCAGACCTCCAAGCACACTGGAGCTGTGAAATGCATCCAAAAGGGAGTGCAAAAGGGCCACAACATGGCTGCTTTCACAGCTTTTTTCTGTGCACCAACACTATACCTTCTCTGATATATCTCCCTAGGGTTAGGGTTCAGCCTAGGGCTAGGATTTTTTGAACCAGGAAGCCCTGTGTTCCAGGCTTACTGTAGCTGCCAAAGGCATCCCAAAGGGAGCGCAGAAGTGCCACAACATGGCTGCTTTCACAGCTTTTTCCTTAGGAAGAACCCTAATACCCGGCTGATTTACCTTCCTAGGGTTACTGTTAGGCTTGGGCCAAGGACTTTTAAAACCAGGAAGCCCTGTGCTCCAGGCACCCTGCAGCTGTTCAAGGCATCCCAAGGGGAGCGCAAAAGTGACACAACTTGGCTGCCTCCACTGCTATTTCCATGAGACCATCCTGAACCATAGGCTGATTTTCCTTCCTAGCGTTGAGGTTTGAGTTAGGCCTAGGGTTAGGGTTCTTTCAACCAGAAAGCCCTGAGTTCCAAGAATACAGCAGCTGCGAAGGACTACCCAAGAAGAGCACAAAAGTACCACAACATGCCTGCCTCCCCAGCTATTTCATTGGGCACATCCCTAATTCCTGGCTGATTTGCCTTTCTCGTTGTCGGGTTGGGGTTAGGTAGGCCTTGTGCTAGGATTTTTAAAATCAGGAAGCCCAGACCTCCAGGCACACTGGAGCTGTGAAAGGCAGCCAAAAGGGAGTGCAAAAGTGCCACAACATGGCTGCTTTCACAGCTTTTTCCTTAGGAAGAACCCTAATACCCGGCTGATTTACCTTCCTAGGGTTACTGTTAGGCTTGGGCCAAGGACTTTGAAAACCAGGAAGCCCTGTGCTCCAGGCACACTGCAGCTGTTCAAGGCATCCCAAGGGGAGCGCAAAAGTGACACAACTTGGCTGCCTCCACTGCTATTTCCATGAGACCATCCCGAACCATAGGCTGATTTTCCTTCCTAGCGTTGAGGTTTGAGTTAGGCCTAGGGTTAGAGTTTTAAAACCAGAAAGCCCTGAGTTCCAAGAACACAGCAGCTGCGAAGGACTACCCAAGAAGAGCACAAAAGTACCACAACATGCCTGCCTCCACAGCTATTTCCTTGGGGACATCCCTAATTCCTGGCTGATTTGCCTTTCTCGTCGTCGGGTTGGGGTTAGGTAGGCCTTGTGCTAGGATATTTAAAAGCAGGAAACCCAGACCTCCAAGCACACTGGAGCTGTGAAAGGCATCCAAAAGGGAGTGCAAAAGGGCCACAACATGGCTGCTTTCACAGCTTTTTTCTTGGCACCATCACTATACCTTCTCTGATATATCTCCCTAGGGTTAGGGTTAGGGTTCAGCCTAGGGCTAGGATTTTTTGAACCAGGAAGCCCTGTGTTCCAGGCTTACTGTAGCTGCCAAAGGCATCCAAGGGAGCGCAGAAGTGCCACAACATGGCTGCTTTCACAGCTTTTTCCTTAGGAAGAACCCTAATACCCGGCTGATTTACCTTCCTAGGGTTACTGTTAGGCTTGGGCCAAGGACTTTGAAAACCAGGAAGCCCTGTGCTCCAGGCACACTGCAGCTGTTCAAGGCATCCCAAGGGGAGCGCAAAAGTGACACAACTTGGCTGCCTCCACTGCTATTTCCATGAGACCATCCCCAACCTTAGGCTGGTTTTCCTTCCTAGCGTTGAGTTTTGAGTTAGGCCTATGGTTAGTGTTCTTTTAACCTGAAAGCCCTGAGTTCCAAGAACACAGCAGCTGCGAAGGACTACCCAAGAAGAGCACAAAAGTACCACAACATGCCTGCCTCCACAGCTATTTCCTTGGGGACATCCCTAATTCCTGGCTGATACGCCTTTCTCGTTGTCGGGTTGGGGTTAGGTAGGCCTTGTGCTAGGATTTCTAAAATCAGGAAGCCCAGACCTCCAGGCACACTGGAGCTGTGAAAGGCATCCAAAAGGGAGTGCAAAAGTGCCACAACATGGCTGCTTTCACAGCTTTTTCCTTAGGAAGAACCCTAATCCCCAGCTGATTTACCTTCCTAGGGTTACTGTTAGGCTTGGGCCAAGGACTTTTAAAACCAGGAAGCCCTGTGCTCCAGGCACACTGCAGCTGTTCAAGGCATCCCAAGGGGAGCGCAAAAGTGACACAACTTGGCTGCCTCCACTGCTATTTCCATGAGACCATCCCCAACCTTAGGCTGGTTTTCCTTCCTAGCGTTGAGGTTTGAGTTAGGCCTAGGGTTAGGGTTCTTTCAACCAGAAAGCCCTGAGTTCCAAGAATACAGCAGCTGCGAAGGACTACCCAAGAAGAGCACAAAAGTACCACCACATGCCTGCCTCCACAGCTATTTCCTTGGGGACATCCCTAATTCCTGGCTGATTTGCCTTTCTCGTCGTCGGGTTGGGGTTAGGTAGGCCTTGTGCTAGGATTTTTAAAATCAGGAAGCCCAGACCTCCAGGCACACTGGAGCTGTGAAAGGCAGCCAAAAGGGATTGCAAAAGTGCCACAGCATGGCTGCTTTCACAGCTTTTTCCTTAGGAAGAACCCTAATACCCGGCTGATTTACCTTCCTAGGGTTACTGTTAGGCTTCGGCCTAGGACTTTTAAAACCAGGAAGCCCTGTGCTCCAGGCACACTGCAGCTGTTCAAGGCATCCCAATGGGAGTGCAAAAGTGACACAACTTGGCTGCCTCCACTGCTATTTCCATGAGACCATCCCGAATCATAGGCTGATTTTCCTTCCTAGCGTTGAGGTTTGAGTTAGGCCTAGGGTTAGAGTTTTAAAACCAGAAAGCCCTGAGTTCCAAGAACACAGCAGCTGCGAAGGACTACCCAAGAAGAGCACAAAAGTACCACAACATGCCTGCCTCCACAGCTATTTCCTTGGGGACATCCCTAATTCCTGGCTGATTTGCCTTTCTCGTCGTCGGGTTGGGGTTAGGTAGGCCTTGTGCTAGGATATTTAAAAGCAGGAAACCCAGACCTCCAAGCACACTGGAGCTGTGAAATGCATCCAAAAGGGAGTGCAAAAGGGCCACAACATGGCTGCTTTCACAGCTTTTTTCTGTGCACCAACACTATACCTTCTCTGATATATCTCCCTAGGGTTAGGGTTCAGCCTAGGGCTAGGATTTTTTGAACCAGGAAGCCCTGTGTTCCAGGCTTACTGTAGCTGCCAAAGGCATCCCAAAGGGAGCGCAGAAGTGCCACAACATGGCTGCTTTCACAGCTTTTTCCTTAGGAAGAACCCTAATACCCGGCTGATTTACCTTCCTAGGGTTACTGTTAGGCTTGGGCCAAGGACTTTTAAAACCAGGAAGCCCTGTGCTCCAGGCACCCTGCAGCTGTTCAAGGCATCCCAAGGGGAGCGCAAAAGTGACACAACTTGGCTGCCTCCACTGCTATTTCCATGAGACCATCCTGAACCATAGGCTGATTTTCCTTCCTAGCGTTGAGGTTTGAGTTAGGCCTAGGGTTAGGGTTCTTTCAACCAGAAAGCCCTGAGTTCCAAGAATACAGCAGCTGCGAAGGACTACCCAAGAAGAGCACAAAAGTACCACAACATGCCTGCCTCCCCAGCTATTTCATTGGGCACATCCCTAATTCCTGGCTGATTTGCCTTTCTCGTCGTCGGGTTGGGGTTAGGTAGGCCTTGTGCTAGGATTTTTAAAATCAGGAAGCCCAGACCTCCAGGCACACTGGAGCTGTGAAAGGCAGCCAAAAGGGAGTGCAAAAGTGCCACAACATGGCTGCTTTCACAGCTTTTTCCTTAGGAAGAACCCTAATACCCGGCTGATTTACCTTCCTAGGGTTACTGTTAGGCTTGGGCCAAGGACTTTGAAAACCAGGAAGCCCTGTGCTCCAGGCACACTGCAGCTGTTCAAGGCATCCCAAGGGGAGCGCAAAAGTGACACAACTTGGCTGCCTCCACTGCTATTTCCATGAGACCATCCCCAACCATAGGCTGATTTTCCTTCCTAGCGTTGAGGTTTGAGTTAGGCCTAGGGTTAGAGTTTTTTAACCAGAAAGCCCTGAGTTCCAAGAACACAGCAGATGCGAAGGACCGCCCAAGAAGAGCACAAAAGTACCACAACATGCCTGCCTCCCCAGCTATTTCCTTGGGGACATCCCTAATTCCTGGCTGATTTGCCTTTCTCGTCGTCGGGTTGGGGTTAGGTAGGCCTTGTGCTAGGATATTTAAAAGCAGGAAACCCAGACCTCCAAGCACACTGGAGCTGTGAAAGGCATCCAAAAGGGAGTGCAAAAGGGCCACAACATGGCTGCTTTCACAGCTTTTTTCTGTGCACCAACACTATACCTTCTCTGATATATCTCCCTAGGGTTGGGGTTAGGGTTCAGCCTAGGGCTAGGATTTTTTGAACCAGGAAGCCCTGTGTTCCAGGCTTACTGTAGCTGCCAAAGGCATCCAAGGGAGCGCAGAAGTGCCACAACATGGCTGCTTTCACAGCTTTTTCCTTAGGAAGAACCCTAATACCCGGCTGATTTACCTTCCTAGGGATACTGTTAGGCTTGGGCCAAGGACTTTGAAAACCAGGAAGCCCTGTGCTCCAGGCACACTGCAGCTGTTCAAGGCATCCCAAGGGGAGCGCAAAAGTGACACAACTTGGCTGCCTCCACTGCTATTTCCATGAGACCATCCCCAACCTTAGGCTGGTTTTCCTTCCTAGCATTGAATTTTGAGTTAGGCCTATGGTTAGTGTTCTTTTAACCTGAAAGCCCTGAGTTCCAAGAACACAGCAGCTGCGAAGGACTACCCAAGAAGAGCACAAAAGTACCACCACATGCCTGCCTCCACAGCTATTTCCTTGGGGACATCCCTAATTCCTGGCTGATACGCCTTTCTCGTTGTCGGGTTGGGGTTAGGTAGGCCTTGTGCTAGGATTTTTAAAATCAGGAAGCCCAGACCTCCAGGCACACTGGAGCTGTGAAAGGCATCCAAAAGGGAGTGCAAAAGTGCCACAACATGGCTGCTTTCACAGCTTTTTCCTTAGGAAGAACCCTAATCCCCAGCTGATTTACCTTCCTAGGGTTACTGTTAGGCTTGGGCCAAGGACTTTGAAAACCAGGAAGCCCTGTGCTCCAGGCACACTGCAGCTGTTCAAGGCATCCCAAGGGGAGCGCAAAAGTGACACAACTTGGCTGCCTCCACTGCTATTTCCATGAGACCATCCCCAACCTTAGGCTGGTTTTCCTTCCTAGCGTTGAGGTTTGAGTTAGGCCTAGGGTTAGGGTTCTTTCAACCAGAAAGCCCTGAGTTCCAAGAATACAGCAGCTGCGAAGGACTACCCAAGAAGAGCACAAAAGTACCACCACATGCCTGCCTCCACAGCTATTTCCTTGGGGACATCCCTAATTCCTGGCTGATTTGCCTTTCTCGTCGTCGGGTTGGGGTTAGGTAGGCCTTGTGCTAGGATTTTTAAAATCAGGAAGCCCAGACCTCCAGGCACACTGGAGCTGTGAAAGGCAGCCAAAAGGGATTGCAAAAGTGCCACAACATGGCTGCTTTCACAGCTTTTTCCTTAGGAAGAACCCTAATACCCGGCTGATTTACCTTCCTAGGGTTACTGTTAGGCTTCGGCCTAGGACTTTTAAAACCAGGAAGCCCTGTGCTCCAGGCACACTGCAGCTGTTCAAGGCATCCCAATGGGAGTGCAAAAGTGACACAACTTGGCTGCCTCCACTGCTATTTCCATGAGACCATCCCGAATCATAGGCTGATTTTCCTTCCTAGCGTTGAGGTTTGAGTTTGGCCTAGGGTTAGAGTTTTAAAACCAGAAAGCCCTGAGTTCCAAGAACACAGCAGCTGCGAAGGACTACCCAAGAAGAGCACAAAAGTACCACAACATGCCTGCCTCCACAGCTATTTCCTTGGGGACATCCCTAATTCCGGGCTGATTTGCCTTTCTCGTCGTCGGGTTGGGGTTAGGTAGGCCTTGTGCTAGGATATTTAAAAGCAGGAAACCCAGACCTCCAAGCACACTGGAGCTGTGAAATGCATCCAAAAGGGAGTGCAAAAGGGCCACAACATGGCTGCTTTCACAGCTTTTTTCTGTGCACCAACACTATACCTTCTCTGATATATCTCCCTAGGGTTAGGGTTCAGCCTAGGGCTAGGATTTTTTGAACCAGGAAGCCCTGTGTTCCAGGCTTACTGTAGCTGCCAAAGGCATCCCAAAGGGAGCGCAGAAGTGCCACAACATGGCTGCTTTCACAGCTTTTTCCTTAGGAAGAACCCTAATACCCGGCTGATTTACCTTCCTAGGGATACTGTTAGGCTTGGGCCAAGGACTTTTAAAACCAGGAAGCCCTGTGCTCCAGGCACCCTGCAGCTGTTCAAGGCATCCCAAGGGGAGCGCAAAAGTGACACAACTTGGCTGCCTCCACTGCTATTTCCATGAGACCATCCTGAACCATAGGCTGATTTTCCTTCCTAGCGTTGAGGTTTGAGTTAGGCCTAGGGTTAGGGTTCTTTCAACCAGAAAGCCCTGAGTTCCAAGAATACAGCAGCTGCGAAGGACTACCCAAGAAGAGCAAAAAAGTACCACAACATGCCTGCCTCCCCAGCTATTTCATTGGGCACATCCCTAATTCCTGGCTGATTTGCCTTTCTCGTCGTCGGGTTGGGGTTAGGTAGGCCTTGTGCTAGGATTTTTTGAACCAGGAAGCCCTGTGTTCCAGGCTTACTGTAGCTGCCAAAGGCATCCCAAAGGGAGCGCAGAAGTGCCACAACATGGCTGCTTTCACAGCTTTTTCCTTTGGAAGAACCCTAATACCCGGCTGATTTACCTTCCTAGGGTTACTGTTAGGCTTGGGCCAAGGACTTTTAAAACCAGGAAGCCCTGTGCTCCAGGCACACTGCAGCTGTTCAAGGCATCCCAAGGGGAGCGCAAAAGTGACACAACTTGGCTGCCTCCACTGCTATTTCCATGAGACCATCCCCAACCATAGGCTGATTTTCCTTCCTAGCGTTGAGGTTTGAGTTAGGCCTAGGGTTAGAGTTTTTTAACCAGAAAGCCCTGAGTTCCAAGAACACAGCAGATGCGAAGGACCACCCAAGAAGAGCACAAAAGTACCACAACATGCCTGCCTCCCCAGCTGTTTCCTTGGGGACATCCCTAATTCCTGGCTGATTTGCCTTTCTCGTCGTCGGGTTGGGGTTAGGTAGGCCTTGTGCTAGGATATTTAAAAGCAGGAAACCCAGACCTCCAAGCACACTGGAGCTGTGAAAGGCATCCAAAAGGGAGTGCAAAAGGGCCACAACATGGCTGCTTTCACAGCTTTTTTCTGTGCACCAACACTATACCTTCTCTGATATATCTCCCTAGGGTTAGGGTTCAGCCTAGGGCTAGGATTTTTTGAACCAGGAAGCCCTGTGTTCCAGGCTTACTGTAGCTGCCAAAGGCATCCCAAAGGGAGCGCAGAAGTGCCACAACATGGCTGCTTTCACAGCTTTTTCCTTAGGAAGAACCCTAATACCCGGCTGATTTACCTTCCTAGGGTTACTGTTAGGCTTGGGCCAAGGACTTTGAAAACCAGGAAGCCCTGTGCTCCAGGCACCCTGCAGCTGTTCAAGGCATCCCAAGGGGAGCGCAAAAGTGACACAACTTGGCTGCCTCCACTGCTATTTCCATGAGACCATCCCGAATCATAGGCTGGTTTTCCTTCCTAGCGTTGAGGTTTGAGTTAGGCCTAGGGTTAGGGTTCTTTCAACCAGAAAGCCCTGAGTTCCAAGAACACAGCAGCTGCGAAGGACTACCCAAGAAGAGCACAAAAGTACCACCACATGCCTGCCTCCACAGCTATTTCCTTGGGGACATCCCTAATTCCTGGCTGATTTGCCTTTCTCGTTGTCGGGTTGGGGTTAGGTAGGCCTTGTGCTAGGATTTTTAAAATCAGGAAGCCCAGACCTCCAGGCACACTGGAGCTGTGAAAGGCAGCCAAAAGGGAGTGCAAAAGTGCCACAACATGGCTGCTTTCACAGCTTTTTCCTTAGGAAAAACCCTAATACCCGGCTGATTTACCTTCCTAGGGTTACTGTTAGGCTTGGGCCAAGGACTTTTAAAACCAGGAAGCCCTGTGCTCCAGGCACACTGCAGCTGTTCAAGGCATCCCAAGGGGAGCGCAAAAGTGACACAACTTGGCTGCCTCCACTGCTATTTCCATGAGACCATCCCCAACCTTAGGCTGGTTTTCCTTCCTAGCGTTGAGGTTTGAGTTAGGCCTAGGGTTAGGGTTCTTTCAACCAGAAAGCCCTGAGTTCCAAGAATACAGCAGCTGCGAAGGACTACCCAAGAAGAGCACAAAAGTACCACCACATGCCTGCCTCCACAGCTATTTCCTTGGGGACATCCCTAATTCCTGGCTGATTTGCCTTTCTCGTCGTCGGGTTGGGGTTAGGTAGGCCTTGTGCTAGGATTTTTAAAATCAGGAAGACCAGACCTCCAGGCACACTGGAGCTGTGAAAGGCATCCAAAAGGGATTGCAAAAGTGCCACAACATGGCTGCTTTCACAGCTTTTTCCTTAGGAAGAACCCTAATACCCGGCTGATTTACCTTCCTAGGGTTACTGTTAGGCTTCGGCCTAGGACTTTTAAAACCAGGAAGCCCTGTGCTCCAGGCACACTGCAGCTGTTCAAGGCATCCCAATGGGAGTGCAAAAGTGACACAACTTGGCTGCCTCCACTGCTATTTCCATGAGACCATCCCGAATCATAGGCTGATTTTCCTTCCTAGCGTTGAGGTTTGAGTTAGGCCTAGGGTTAGAGTTTTAAAACCAGAAAGCCCTGAGTTCCAAGAACACAGCAGCTGCGAAGGACTACCCAAGAAGAGCACAAAAGTACCACAACATGCCTGCCTCCCCAGCTATTTCCTTGGGGACATCCCTAATTCCTGGCTGATTTGCCTTTCTCGTCGTCGGGTTGGGGTTAGGTAGGCCTTGTGCTAGGATATTTAAAAGCAGGAAACCCAGACCTCCAAGCACACTGGAGCTGTGAAATGCATCCAAAAGGGAGTGCAAAAGGGCCACAACATGGCTGCTTTCACAGCTTTTTTCTGTGCACCAACACTATACCTTCTCTGATATATCTCCCTAGGGTTAGGGTTAGGGTTCAGCCTAGGGCTAGGATTTTTTGAACCAGGAAGCCCTGTGTTCCAGGCTTACTGTAGCTGCCAAAGGCATCCAAGGGAGCGCAGAAGTGCCACAACATGGCTGCTTTCACAGCTTTTTCCTTAGGAAGAACCCTAATACCCGGCTGATTTACCTTCCTAGGGTTACTGTTAGGCTTGGGCCAAGGACTTTGAAAACCAGGAAGCCCTGTGCTCCAGGCACACTGCAGCTGTTCAAGGCATCCCAAGGGGAGCGCAAAAGTGACACAACTTGGCTGCCTCCACTGCTATTTCCATGAGACCATCCCCAACCTTAGGCTGGTTTTCCTTCCTAGCGTTGAGTTTTGAGTTAGGCCTATGGTTAGTGTTCTTTTAACCTGAAAGCCCTGAGTTCCAAGAACACAGCAGCTGCGAAGGACTACCCAAGAAGAGCACAAAAGTACCACCACATGCCTGCCTCCACAGCTATTTCCTTGGGGACATCCCTAATTCCTGGCTGATACGCCTTTCTCGTTGTCGGGTTGGGGTTAGGTAGGCCTTGTGCTAGGATTTTTAAAATCAGGAAGCCCAGACCTCCAGGCACACTGGAGCTGTGAAAGGCATCCAAAAGGGAGTGCAAAAGTGCCACAACATGGCTGCTTTCACAGCTTTTTCCTTAGGAAGAACCCTAATCCCCAGCTGATTTACCTTCCTAGGGTTACTGTTAGGCTTGGGCCAAGGACTTTGAAAACCAGGAAGCCCTGTGCTCCAGGCACACTGCAGCTGTTCAAGGCATCCCAAGGGGAGCGCAAAAGTGACACAACTTGGCTGCCTCCACTGCTATTTCCATGAGACCATCCCCAACCTTAGGCTGGTTTTCCTTCCTAGCGTTGAGGTTTGAGTTAGGCCTAGGGTTAGGGTTCTTTCAACCAGAAAGCCCTGAGTTCCAAGAATACAGCAGCTGCGAAGGACTACCCAAGAAGAGCACAAAAGTACCACCACATGCCTGCCTCCACAGCTATTTCCTTGGGGACATCCCTAATTCCTGGCTGATTTGCCTTTTTCGTTATCGGGTTGGGGTTAGGTAGGCCTTGTGCTAGGATTTTTAAAATCAGGAAGCCCAGACCTCCAGGCACACTGGAGCTGTGAAAGGCAGCCAAAAGGGATTGCAAAAGTGCCACAACATGGCTGCTTTCACAGCTTTTTCCTTAGGAAGAACCCTAATACCCGGCTGATTTACCTTCCTAGGGTTACTGTTAGGCTTCGGCCTAGGACTTTTAAAACCAGGAAGCCCTGTGCTCCAGGCACACTGCAGCTGTTCAAGGCATCCCAATGGGAGTGCAAAAGTGACACAACTTGGCTGCCTCCACTGCTATTTCCATGAGACCATCCCGAATCATAGGCTGATTTTCCTTCCTAGCGTTGAGGTTTGAGTTAGGCCTAGGGTTAGAGTTTTTTAACCAGAAAGCCCTGAGTTCCAAGAACACAGCAGCTGCGAAGGACTACCCAAGAAGAGCACAAAAGTACCACAACATGCCTGCCTCCACAGCTATTTCCTTGGGGACATCCCTAATTCCTGGCTGATTTGCCTTTCTCGTCGTCGGGTTGGGGTTAGGTAGGCCTTGTGCTAGGATATTTAAAAGCAGGAAACCCAGACCTCCAAGCACACTGGAGCTGTGAAATGCATCCAAAAGGGAGTGCAAAAGGGCCACAACATGGCTGCTTTCACAGCTTTTTTCTGTGCACCAACACTATACCTTCTCTGATATATCTCCCTAGGGTTAGGGTTCAGCCTAGGGCTAGGATTTTTTGAACCAGGAAGCCCTGTGTTCCAGGCTTACTGTAGCTGCCAAAGGCATCCCAAAGGGAGCGCAGAAGTGCCACAACATGGCTGCTTTCACAGCTTTTTCCTTAGGAAGAACCCTAATACCCGGCTGATTTACCTTCCTAGGGTTACTGTTAGGCTTGGGCCAAGGACTTTTAAAACCAGGAAGCCCTGTGCTCCAGGCACCCTGCAGCTGTTCAAGGCATCCCAAGGGGAGCGCAAAAGTGACACAACTTGGCTGCCTCCACTGCTATTTCCATGAGACCATCCTGAACCATAGGCTGATTTTCCTTCCTAGCGTTGAGGTTTGAGTTAGGCCTAGGGTTAGGGTTCTTTTAACCTGAAAGCCCTGAGTTCCAAGAATACAGCAGCTGCGAAGGACTACCCAAGAAGAGCACAAAAGTACCACAACATGCCTGCCTCCCCAGCTATTTCATTGGGCACATCCCTAATTCCTGGCTGATTTGCCTTTCTCGTCGTCGGGTTGGGGTTAGGTAGGCCTTGTGCTAGGATTTTTAAAATCAGGAAGCCCAGACCTCCAGGCACACTGGAGCTGTGAAAGGCAGCCAAAAGGGAGTGCAAAAGTGCCACAACATGGCTGCTTTCACAGCTTTTTCCTTAGGAAGAACCCTAATACCCGGCTGATTTACCTTCCTAGGGTTACTGTTAGGCTTGGGCCAAGGACTTTGAAAACCCGGAAGCCCTGTGCTCCAGGCACACTGCAGCTGTTCAAGGCATCCCAAGGGGAGCGCAAAAGTGACACAACTTGGCTGCCTCCACTGCTATTTCCATGAGACCATCCCCAACCTTAGGCTGATTTTCCTTCCTAGCGTTGAGGTTTGAGTTAGGCCTAGGGTTAGAGTTTTAAAAGCAGAAAGCCCTGAGTTCCAAGAACACAGCAGCTGCGAAGGACTACCCAAGAAGAGCACAAAAGTACCACAACATGCCTGCCTCCACAGCTATTTCCTTGGGGACATCCCTAATTCCTGGCTGATTTGCCTTTCTCGTCGTCGGGTTGGGGTTAGGTAGGCCTTGTGCTAGGATATTTAAAAGCAGGAAACCCAGACCTCCAAGCACACTGGAGCTGTGAAAGGCATCCAAAAGGGAGTGCAAAAGGGCCACAACATGGCTGCTTTCACAGCTTTTTTCTTGGCACCATCACTATACCTTCTCTGATATATCTCCCTAGGGTTAGGTTTAGGGTTCAGCCTAGGGCTAGGATTTTTTGAACCAGGAAGCCCTGTGTTCCAGGCTTACTGTAGCTGCCAAAGGCATCCAAGGGAGCGCAGAAGTGCCACAACATGGCTGCTTTCACAGCTTTTTCCTTAGGAAGAACCCTAATACCCGGCTGATTTACCTTCCTAGGGTTACTGTTAGGCTTCGGCCTAGGACTTTGAAAACCAGGAAGCCCTGTGCTCCAGGCACACTGCAGCTGTTCAAGGCATCCCAAGGGGAGCGCAAAAGTGACACAACTTGGCTGCCTCCACTGCTATTTCCATGAGACCATCCCCAACCTTAGGCTGGTTTTCCTTCCTAGCGTTGAGTTTTGAGTTAGGCCTATGGTTAGTGTTCTTTTAACCTGAAAGCCCTGAGTTCCAAGAACACAGCAGCTGCGAAGGACTACCCAAGAAGAGCACAAAAGTACCACCACATGCCTGCCTCCACAGCTATTTCCTTGGGGACATCCCTAATTCCTGGCTGATACGCCTTTCTCGTTGTCGGGTTGGGGTTAGGTAGGCCTTGTGCTAGGATTTTTAAAATCAGGAAGCCCAGACCTCCAGGCACACTGGAGCTGTGAAAGGCAGCCAAAAGGGATTGCAAAAGTGCCACAACATGGCTGCTTTCACAGCTTTTTCCTTAGGAAGAACCCTAATCCCCAGCTGATTTACCTTCCTAGGGTTACTGTTAGGCTTGGGCCAAGGACTTTGAAAACCAGGAAGCCCTGTGCTCCAGGCACACTGCAGCTGTTCAAGGCATCCCAAGGGGAGCGCAAAAGTGACACAACTTGGCTGCCTCCACTGCTATTTCCATGAGACCATCCCGAATCATAGGCTGATTTTCCTTCCTAGCGTTGAGGTTTGAGTTAGGCCTAGGGTTAGAGTTTTTTAACCAGAAAGCCCTGAGTTCCAAGAACACAGCAGCTGCGAAGGACTACCCAAGAAGAGCACAAAAGTACCACAACATGCCTGCCTCCACAGCTATTTCCTTGGGGACATCCCTAATTCCTGGCTGATTTGCCTTTCTCGTCGTCGGGTTGGGGTTAGGTAGGCCTTGTGCTAGGATATTTAAAAGCAGGAAACCCAGACCTCCAAGCACACTGGAGCTGTGAAATGCATCCAAAAGGGAGTGCAAAAGGGCCACAACATGGCTGCTTTCACAGCTTTTTTCTGTGCACCAACACTATACCTTCTCTGATATATCTCCCTAGGGTTAGGGTTCAGCCTAGGGCTAGGATTTTTTGAACCAGGAAGCCCTGTGTTCCAGGCTTACTGTAGCTGCCAAAGGCATCCCAAAGGGAGCGCAGAAGTGCCACAACATGGCTGCTTTCACAGCTTTTTCCTTAGGAAGAACCCTAATACCCGGCTGATTTACCTTCCTAGGGTTACTGTTAGGCTTGGGCCAAGGACTTTTAAAACCAGGAAGCCCTGTGCTCCAGGCACCCTGCAGCTGTTCAAGGCATCCCAAGGGGAGCGCAAAAGTGACACAACTTGGCTGCCTCCACTGCTATTTCCATGAGACCATCCTGAACCATAGGCTGATTTTCCTTCCTAGCGTTGAGTTTTGAGTTAGGCCTAGGGTTAGGGTTCTTTCAACCAGAAAGCCCTGAGTTCCAAGAATACAGCAGCTGCGAAGGACTACCCAAGAAGAGCACAAAAGTACCACAACATGCCTGCCTCCCCAGCTATTTCATTGGGCACATCCCTAATTCCTGGCTGATTTGCCTTTCTCGTCGTCGGGTTGGGGTTAGGTAGGCCTTGTGCTAGGATTTTTAAAATCAGGAAGCCCAGACCTCCAGGCACACTGGAGCTGTGAAAGGCAGCCAAAAGGGAGTGCAAAAGTGCCACAACATGGCTGCTTTCACAGCTTTTTCCTTAGGAAGAACCCTAATACCCGGCTGATTTACCTTCCTAGGGTTACTGTTAAGCTTCGGGCTAGGATTTTTAAAACCAGGAAGCCCTGTGCTCCAGGCACACTGCAGCTGTTCAAGGCATCCCAATGGGAGTGCAAAAGTGACACAACTTGGCTGCCTCCACTGCTATTTCCATGAGACCATCCCGAATCATAGGCTGATTTTCCTTCCTAGCGTTGAGGTTTGAGTTAGGCCTAGGGTTAGAGTTTTTTAACCAGAAAGCCCTGAGTTCCAAGAACACAGCAGCTGCGAAGGACTACCCAAGAAGAGCACAAAAGTACCACAACATGCCTGCCTCCACAGCTATTTCCTTGGGGACATCCCTAATTCCTGGCTGATTTGCCTTTCTCGTCGTCGGGTTGGGGTTAGGTAGGCCTTGTGCTAGGATATTTAAAAGCAGGAAACCCAGACCTCCAAGCACACTGGAGCTGTGAAATGCATCCAAAAGGGAGTGCAAAAGGGCCACAACATGGCTGCTTTCACAGCTTTTTTCTGTGCACCAACACTATACCTTCTCTGATATATCTCCCTAGGGCTAGGGTTCAGCCTAGGGCTAGGATTTTTTGAACCAGGAAGCCCTGTGTTCCAGGCTTACTGTAGCTGCCAAAGGCATCCAAGGGAGCGCAGAAGTGCCACAACATGGCTGCTTTCACAGCTTTTTCCTTAGGAAGAACCCTAATCCCCAGCTGATTTACCTTCCTAGGGTTACTGTTAGGCTTGGGCCAAGGACTTTGAAAACCAGGAAGCCCTGTGCTCCAGGCACACTGCAGCTGTTCAAGGCATCCCAAGGGGAGCGCAAAAGTGACACAACTTGGCTGCCTCCACTGCTATTTCCATGAGACCATCCCCAACCTTAGGCTGGTTTTCCTTCCTAGCGTTGAGTTTTGAGTTAGGCCTATGGTTAGTGTTCTTTTAACCTGAAAGCCCTGAGTTCCAAGAACACAGCAGCTGCGAAGGACTACCCAAGAAGAGCACAAAAGTACCACCACATGCCTGCCTCCACAGCTATTTCCTTGGGGACATCCCTAATTCCTGGCTGATACGCCTTTCTCGTTGTCGGGTTGGGGTTAGGTAGGCCTTGTGCTAGGATTTTTAAAATCAGGAAGCCCAGACCTCCAGGCACACTGGAGCTGTGAAAGGCATCCAAAAGGGAGTGCAAAAGTGCCACAACATGGCTGCTTTCACAGCTTTTTCCTTAGGAAGAACCCTAATCCCCAGCTGATTTACCTTCCTAGGGTTACTGTTAGGCTTGGGCCAAGGACTTTGAAAACCAGGAAGCCCTGTGCTCCAGGCACACTGCAGCTGTTCAAGGCATCCCAAGGGGAGCGCAAAAGTGACACAACTTGGCTGCCTCCACTGCTATTTCCATGAGACCATCCCGAATCATAGGCTGATTTTCCTTCCTAGCGTTGAGGTTTGAGTTAGGCCTAGGGTTAGAGTTTTTTAACCAGAAAGCCCTGAGTTCCAAGAACACAGCAGCTGCGAAGGACTACCCAAGAAGAGCACAAAAGTACCACAACATGCCTGCCTCCACAGCTATTTCCTTGGGGACATCCCTAATTCCTGGCTGATTTGCCTTTCTCGTCGTCGGGTTGGGGTTAGGTAGGCCTTGTGCTAGGATATTTAAAAGCAGGAAACCCAGACCTCCAAGCACACTGGAGCTGTGAAATGCATCCAAAAGGGAGTGCAAAAGGGCCACAACATGGCTGCTTTCACAGCTTTTTTCTGTGCACCAACACTATACCTTCTCTGATATATCTCCCTAGGGTTAGGGTTCAGCCTAGGGCTAGGATTTTTTGAACCAGGAAGCCCTGTGTTCCAGGCTTACTGTAGCTGCCAAAGGCATCCCAAAGGGAGCGCAGAAGTGCCACAACATGGCTGCTTTCACAGCTTTTTCCTTAGGAAGAACCCTAATACCCGGCTGATTTACCTTCCTAGGGTTACTGTTAGGCTTGGGCCAAGGACTTTTAAAACCAGGAAGCCCTGTGCTCCAGGCACCCTGCAGCTGTTCAAGGCATCCCAATGGGAGTGCAAAAGTGACACAACTTGGCTGCCTCCACTGCTATTTCCATGAGACCATCCTGAACCATAGGCTGATTTTCCTTCCTAGCGTTGAGGTTTGAGTTAGGCCTAGGGTTAGGGTTCTTTCAACCAGAAAGCCCTGAGTTCCAAGAATACAGCAGCTGCGAAGGACTACCCAAGAAGAGCACAAAAGTACCACAACATGCCTGCCTCCCCAGCTATTTCATTGGGCACATCCCTAATTCCTGGCTGATTTGCCTTTCTCGTCGTCGGGTTGGGGTTAGGTAGGCCTTGTGCTAGGATTTTTAAAATCAGGAAGCCCAGACCTCCAGGCACACTGGAGCTGTGAAAGGCAGCCAAAAGGGAGTGCAAAAGTGCCACAACATGGCTGCTTTCACAGCTTTTTCCTTAGGAAGAACCCTAATACCCGGCTGATTTACCTTCCTAGGGTTACTGTTAGGCTTCGGCCTAGGACTTTTAAAACCAGGAAGCCCTGTGCTCCAGGCACACTGCAGCTGTTCAAGGCATCCCAATGGGAGTGCAAAAGTGACACAACTTGGCTGCCTCCACTGCTATTTCCATGAGACCATCCCGAATCATAGGCTGATTTTCCTTCCTAGCGTTGAGGTTTGAGTTAGGACTAGGGTTAGAGTTTTTTAACCAGAAAGCCCTGAGTTCCAAGAACACAGCAGCTGCGAAGGACTACCCAAGAAGAGCACAAAAGTACCACAACATGCCTGCCTCCACAGCTATTTCCTTGGGGACATCCCTAATTCCTGGCTGATTTGCCTTTCTCGTCGTCGGGTTGGGGTTAGGTAGGCCTTGTGCTAGGATATTTAAAAGCAGGAAACCCAGACCTCCAAGCACACTGGAGCTGTGAAATGCATCCAAAAGGGAGTGCAAAAGGGCCACAACATGGCTGCTTTCACAGCTTTTTTCTGTGCACCAACACTATACCTTCTCTGATATATCTCCCTAGGGTTAGGGTTCAGCCTAGGGCTAGGATTTTTTGAACCAGGAAGCCCTGTGTTCCAGGCTTACTGTAGCTGCCAAAGGCATCCAAGGGAGCGCAGAAGTGCCACAACATGGCTGCTTTCACAGCTTTTTCCTTAGGAAGAACCCTAATACCCGGCTGATTTACCTTCCTAGGGTTACTGTTAGGCTTGGGCCAAGGACTTTGAAAACCAGGAAGCCCTGTGCTCCAGGCACACTGCAGCTGTTCAAGGCATCCCAAGGGGAGCGCAAAAGTGACACAACTTGGCTGCCTCCACTGCTATTTCCATGAGACCATCCCCAACCTTAGGCTGGTTTTCCTTCCTAGCGTTGAGTTTTGAGTTAGGCCTATGGTTAGTGTTCTTTTAACCTGAAAGCCCTGAGTTCCAAGAACACAGCAGCTGCGAAGGACTACCCAAGAAGAGCACAAAAGTACCACCATATGCCTGCCTCCACAGCTATTTCCTTGGGGACATCCCTAATTCCTGGCTGATACGCCTTTCTCGTTGTCGGGTTGGGGTTAGGTAGGCCTTGTGCTAGGATTTTTAAAATCAGGAAGCCCAGACCTCCAGGCACACTGGAGCTGTGAAAGGCATCCAAAAGGGAGTGCAAAAGTGCCACAACATGGCTGCTTTCACAGCTTTTTCCTTAGGAAGAACCCTAATCCCCAGCTGATTTACCTTCCTAGGGTTACTGTTAGGCTTGGGCCAAGGACTTTGAAAACCAGGAAGCCCTGTGCTCCAGGCACACTGCAGCTGTTCAAGGCATCCCAAGGGGAGCGCAAAAGTGACACAACTTGGCTGCCTCCACTGCTATTTCCATGAGACCATCCCGAATCATAGGCTGATTTTCCTTCCTAGCGTTGAGGTTTGAGTTAGGCCTAGGGTTAGAGTTTTTTAACCAGAAAGCCCTGAGTTCCAAGAACACAGCAGCTGCGAAGGACTACCCAAGAAGAGCACAAAAGTACCACAACATGCCTGCCTCCACAGCTATTTCCTTGGGGACATCCCTAATTCCTGGCTGATTTGCCTTTCTCGTCGTCGGGTTGGGGTTAGGTAGGCCTTGTGCTAGGATATTTAAAAGCAGGAAACCCAGACCTCCAAGCACACTGGAGCTGTGAAATGCATCCAAAAGGGAGTGCAAAAGGGCCACAACATGGCTGCTTTCACAGCTTTTTTCTGTGCACCAACACTATACCTTCTCTGATATATCTCCCTAGGGTTAGGGTTCAGCCTAGGGCTAGGATTTTTTGAACCAGGAAGCCCTGTGTTCCAGGCTTACTGTAGCTGCCAAAGGCATCCCAAAGGGAGCGCAGAAGTGCCACAACATGGCTGCTTTCACAGCTTTTTCCTTAGGAAGAACCCTAATACCCGGCTGATTTACCTTCCTAGGGTTACTGTTAGGCTTCGGGCTAGGACTTTTAAAACCAGGAAGCCCTGTGCTCCAGGCACACTGCAGCTGTTCAAGGCATCCCAATGGGAGTGCAAAAGTGACACAACTTGGCTGCCTCCACTGCTATTTCCATGAGACCATCCCGAATCATAGGCTGATTTTCCTTCCTAGCGTTGAGGTTTGAGTTAGGCCTAGGGTTAGAGTTTTTTAACCAGAAAGCCCTCAGTTCCAAGAACACAGCAGCTGCGAAGGACTACCCAAGAAGAGCACAAAAGTACCACCACATGCCTGCCTCCACAGCTATTTCCTTGGGGACATCCCTAATTCCTGGCTGATTTGCCTTTCTCGTCGTCGGGTTGGGGTTAGGTAGGCCTTGTGCTAGGATATTTAAAAGCAGGAAACCCAGACCTCCAAGCACACTGGAGCTGTGAAATGCATCCAAAAGGGAGTGCAAAAGGGCCACAACATGGCTGCTTTCACAGCTTTTTTCTGTGCACCAACACTATACCTTCTCTGATATATCTCCCTAGGGTTAGGGTTCAGCCTAGGGCTAGGATTTTTTGAACCAGGAAGCCCTGTGTTCCAGGCTTACTGTAGCTGCCAAAGGCATCCAAGGGAGCGCAGAAGTGCCACAACATGGCTGCTTTCACAGCTTTTTCCTTAGGAAGAACCCTAATACCCGGCTGATTTACCTTCCTAGGGTTACTGTTAGGCTTGGGCCAAGGACTTTGAAAACCAGGAAGCCCTGTGCTCCAGGCACACTGCAGCTGTTCAAGGCATCCCAAGGGGAGCGCAAAAGTGACACAACTTGGCTGCCTCCACTGCTATTTCCATGAGACCATCCCCAACCTTAGGCTGGTTTTCCTTCCTAGCGTTGAGTTTTGAGTTAGGCCTATGGTTAGTGTTCTTTTAACCTGAAAGCCCTGAGTTCCAAGAACACAGCAGCTGCGAAGGACTACCCAAGAAGAGCACAAAAGTACCACCACATGCCAGCCTCCACAGCTATTTCCTTGGGGACATCCCTAATTCCTGGCTGATTTGCCTTTCTCGTTGTCGGGTTGGGGTTAGGTAGGCCTTGTGCTAGGATTTTTAAAATCAGGAAGCCCAGACCTCCAGGCACACTGGAGCTGTGAAAAGCATCCAAAAGGGAGTGCAAAAGTGCCACAACATGGCTGCTTTCACAGCTTTTTCCTTAGGAAGAACCCTAATCCCCAGCTGATTTACCTTCCTAGGGTTACTGTTAGGCTTGGGCCAAGGACTTTGAAAACCAGGAAGCCCTGTGCTCCAGGCACACTGCAGCTGTTCAAGGCATCCCAAGGGGAGCGCAAAAGCGACACAACTTGGCTGCCTCCACTGCTATTTCCATGAGACCATCCCGAATCATAGGCTGATTTTCCTTCCTAGCGTTGAGGTTTGAGTTAGGCCTAGGGTTAGAGTTTTTTAACCAGAAAGCCCTGAGTTCCAAGAACACAGCAGCTGCGAAGGACTACCCAAGAAGAGCACAAAAGTACCACAACATGCCTGCCTCCACAGCTATTTCCTTGGGGACATCCCTAATTCCTGGCTGATTTGCCTTTCTCGTCGTCGGGTTGGGGTTAGGTAGGCCTTGTGCTAGGATATTTAAAAGCAGGAAACCCAGACCTCCAAGCACACTGGAGCTGTGAAATGCATCCAAAAGGGAGTGCAAAAGGGCCACAACATGGCTGCTTTCACAGCTTTTTTCTGTGCACCAACACTATACCTTCTCTGATATATCTCCCTAGGGTTAGGGTTCAGCCTAGGGCTAGGATTTTTTGAACCAGGAAGCCCTGTGTTCCAGGCTTACTGTAGCTGCCAAAGGCATCCCAAAGGGAGCGCAGAAGTGCCACAACATGGCTGCTTTCACAGCTTTTTCCTTAGGAAGAACCCTAATACCCGGCTGATTTACCTTCCTAGGGTTACTGTTAGGCTTGGGCCAAGGACTTTTAAAACCAGGAAGCCCTGTGCTCCAGGCACCCTGCAGCTGTTCAAGGCATCCCAAGGGGAGCGCAAAAGTGACACAACTTGGCTGCCTCCACTGCTATTTCCATGAGACCATCCTGAACCATAGGCTGATTTTCCTTCCTAGCGTTGAGTTTTGAGTTAGGCCTATGGTTAGTGTTCTTTTAACCTGAAAGCCCTGAGTTCCAAGAACACAGCAGCTGCGAAGGACTACCCAAGAAGAGCACAAAAGTACCACCACATGCCTGCCTCCACAGCTATTTCCTTGGGGACATCCCTAATTCCTGGCTGATACGCCTTTCTCGTTGTCGGGTTGGGGTTAGGTAGGCCTTGTGCTAGGATTTTTAAAATCAGGAAGCCCAGACCTCCAGGCACACTGGAGCTGTGAAAGGCATCCAAAAGGGAGTGCAAAAGTGCCACAACATGGCTGCTTTCACAGCTTTTTCCTTAGGAAGAACCCTAATCCCCAGCTGATTTACCTTCCTAGGGTTACTGTTAGGCTTGGGCCAAGGACTTTGAAAACCAGGAAGCCCTGTGCTCCAGGCACACTGCAGCTGTTCAAGGCATCCCAAGGGGAGCGCAAAAGTGACACAACTTGGCTGCCTCCACTGCTATTTCCATGAGACCATCCCCAACCTTAGGCTGATTTTCCTTCCTAGCGTTGAGGTTTGAGTTAGGCCTAGGGTTAGAGTTTTTTAACCAGAAAGCCCTGAGTTCCAAGAACACAGCAGCTGCGAAGGACTACCCAAGAAGAGCACAAAAGTACCACAACATGCCTGCCTCCACAGCTATTTCCTTGGGGACATCCCTAATTCCTGGCTGATTTGCCTTTCTCGTCGTCGGGTTGGGGTTAGGTAGGCCTTGTGCTAGGATATTTAAAAGCAGGAAACCCAGACCTCCAAGCACACTGGAGCTGTGAAATGCATCCAAAAGGGAGTGCAAAAGGGCCACAACATGGCTGCTTTCACAGCTTTTTTCTGTGCACCAACACTATACCTTCTCTGATATATCTCCCTAGGGTTAGGGTTCAGCCTAGGGCTAGGATTTTTTGAACCAGGAAGCCCTGTGCTCCAGGCTTACTGTAGCTGCCAAAGGCATCCCAAAGGGAGCGCAGAAGTGCCACAACATGGCTGCTTTCACAGCTTTTTCCTTAGGAAGAACCCTAATACCCGGCTGATTTACCTTCCTAGGGTTACTGTTAGGCTTGGGCCAAGGACTTTGAAAACCAGGAAGCCCTGTGCTCCAGGCACCCTGCAGCTGTTCAAGGCATCCCAAGGGGAGCGCAAAAGTGACACAACTTGGCTGCCTCCACTGCTATTTCCATGAGACCATCCTGAACCATAGGCTGATTTTCCTTCCTAGCGTTGAGTTTTGAGTTAGGCCTAGGGTTAGGGTTCTTTCAACCAGAAAGCCCTGAGTTCCAAGAATACAGCAGCTGCGAAGGACTACCCAAGAAGAGCACAAAAGTACCACAACATGCCTGCCTCCACAGCTATTTCATTGGGCACATCCCTAATTCCTGGCTGATTTGCCTTTCTCGTCGTCGGGTTGGGGTTAGGTAGGCCTTGTGCTAGGATTTTTAAAATCAGGAAGCCCAGACCTCCAGGCACACTGGAGCTGTGAAAGGCAGCCAAAAGGGAGTGCAAAAGTGCCACAACATGGCTGCTTTCACAGCTTTTTCCTTAGGAAGAACCCTAATACCCGGCTGATTTACCTTCCTAGGGTTACTGTTAGGCTTCGGGCTAGGACTTTTAAAACCAGGAAGCCCTGTGCTCCAGGCACACTGCAGCTGTTCAAGGCATCCCAATGGGAGTGCAAAAGTGACACAACTTGGCTGCCTCCACTGCTATTTCCATGAGACCATCCCGAATCATAGGCTGATTTTCCTTCCTAGCGTTGAGGTTTGAGTTAGGCCTAGGGTTAGAGTTTTTTAACCAGAAAGCCCTGAGTTCCAAGAACACAGCAGCTGCGAAGGACTACCCAAGAAGAGCACAAAAGTACCACAACATGCCTGCCTCCACAGCTATTTCCTTGGGGACATCCCTAATTCCTGGCTGATTTGCCTTTCTCGTCGTCGGGTTGGGGTTAGGTAGGCCTTGTGCTAGGATATTTAAAAGCAGGAAACCCAGACCTCCAAGCACACTGGAGCTGTGAAATGCATCCAAAAGGGAGTGCAAAAGGGCCACAACATGGCTGCTTTCACAGCTTTTTTCTGTGCACCAACACTATACCTTCTCTGATATATCTCCCTAGGGTTAGGGTTCAGCCTAGGGCTAGGATTTTTTGAACCAGGAAGCCCTGTGTTCCAGGCTTACTGTAGCTGCCAAAGGCATCCAAGGGAGCGCAGAAGTGCCACAACATGGCTGCTTTCACAGCTTTTTCCTTAGGAAGAAGCCTAATACCCGGCTGATTTACCTTCCTAGGGTTACTGTTAGGCTTGGGCCAAGGACTTTGAAAACCAGGAAGCCCTGTGCTCCAGGCACACTGCAGCTGTTCAAGGCATCCCAAGGGGAGCGCAAAAGTGACACAACTTGGCTGCCTCCACTGCTATTTCCATGAGACCATCCCCAACCTTAGGCTGGTTTTCCTTCCTAGCGTTGAGTTTTGAGTTAGGCCTATGGTTAGTGTTCTTTTAACCTGAAAGCCCTGAGTTCCAAGAACACAGCAGCTGCGAAGGACTACCCAAGAAGAGCACAAAAGTACCACCACATGCCTGCCTCCACAGCTATTTCCTTGGGGACATCCCTAATTCCTGGCTGCTACGCCTTTCTCGTTGTCGGGTTGGGGTTAGGTAGGCCTTGTGCTAGGATTTTTAAAATCAGGAAGCCCAGACCTCCAGGCACACTGGAGCTGTGAAAGGCATCCAAAAGGGAGTGCAAAAGTGCCACAACATGGCTGCTTTCACAGCTTTTTCCTTAGGAAGAACCCTAATCCCCAGCTGATTTACCTTCCTAGGGTTACTGTTAGGCTTGGGCCAAGGACTTTGAAAACCAGGAAGCCCTGTGCTCCAGGCACACTGCAGCTGTTCAAGGCATCCCAAGGGGAGCGCAAAAGTGACACAACTTGGCTGCCTCCACTGCTATTTCCATGAGACCATCCCGAATCATAGGCTGATTTTCCTTCCTAGCGTTGAGGTTTGAGTTAGGCCTAGGGTTAGAGTTTTTTAACCAGAAAGCCCTGAGTTCCAAGAACACAGCAGCTGCGAAGGACTACCCAAGAAGAGCACAAAAGTACCACAACATGCCTGCCTCCACAGCTATTTCCTTGGGGACATCCCTAATTCCTGGCTGATTTGCCTTTCTCGTCGTCGGGTTGGGGTTAGGTAGGCCTTGTGCTAGGATATTTAAAAGCAGGAAACCCAGACCTCCAAGCACACTGGAGCTGTGAAATGCATCCAAAAGGGAGTGCAAAAGGGCCACAACATGGCTGCTTTCACAGCTTTTTTCTGTGCACCAACACTATACCTTCTCTGATATATCTCCCTAGGGTTAGGGTTCAGCCTAGGGCTAGGATTTTTTGAACCAGGAAGCCCTGTGTTCCAGGCTTACTGTAGCTGCCAAAGGCATCCCAAAGGGAGCGCAGAAGTGCCACAACATGGCTGCTTTCACAGCTTTTTCCTTAGGAAGAACCCTAATACCCGGCTGATTTACCTTCCTAGGGTTACTGTTAGGCTTGGGCCAAGGACTTTTAAAACCAGGAAGCCCTGTGCTCCAGGCACCCTGCAGCTGTTCAAGGCATCCCAAGGGGAGCGCAAAAGTGACACAACTTGGCTGCCTCCACTGCTATTTCCATGAGACCATCCTGAACCATAGGCTGATTTTCCTTCCTAGCGTTGAGGTTTGAGTTAGGCCTAGGGTTAGGGTTCTTTCAACCAGAAAGCCCTGAGTTCCAAGAATACAGCAGCTGCGAAGGACTACCCAAGAAGAGCACAAAAGTACCACAACATGCCTGCCTTCCCAGCTATTTCATTGGGCACATCCCTAATTCCTGGCTGATTTGCCTTTCTCGTCGTCGGGTTGGGGTTAGGTAGGCCTTGTGCTAGGATTTTTAAAATCAGGAAGCCCAGACCTCCAGGCACACTGGAGCTGTGAAAGGCAGCCAAAAGGGAGTGCAAAAGTGCCACAACATGGCTGCTTTCACAGCTTTTTCCTTAGGAAGAACCCTAATACCCGGCTGATTTACCTTCCTAGGGTTACTGTTAGGCTTCGGCCTAGGACTTTTAAAACCAGGAAGCCCTGTGCTCCAGGCACACTGCAGCTGTTCAAGGCATCCCAATGGGAGTGCAAAAGTGACACAACTTGGCTGCCTCCACTGCTATTTCCATGAGACCATCCCGAATCATAGGCTGATTTTCCTTCCTAGCGTTGAGGTTTGAGTTAGGCCTAGGGTTAGAGTTTTTTAACCAGAAAGCCCTGAGTTCCAAGAACACAGCAGCTGCGAAGGACTACCCAAGAAGAGCACAAAAGTACCACAACATGCCTGCCTCCACAGCTATTTCCTTGGGGACATCCCTAATTCCTGGCTGATTTGCCTTTCTCGTCGTCGGGTTGGGGTTAGGTAGGCCTTGTGCTAGGATATTTAAAAGCAGGAAACCCAGACCTCCAAGCACACTGGAGCTGTGAAATGCATCCAAAAGGGAGTGCAAAAGGGCCACAACATGGCTGCTTTCACAGCTTTTTTCTGTGCACCAACACTATACCTTCTCTGATATATCTCCCTAGGGTTAGGGTTCAGCCTAGGGCTAGGATTTTTTGAACCAGGAAGCCCTGTGTTCCAGGCTTACTGTAGCTGCCAAAGGCATCCCAAAGGGAGCGCAGAAGTGCCACAACATGGCTGCTTTCACAGCTTTTTCCTTAGGAAGAACCCTAATACCCGGCTGATTTACCTTCCTAGGGTTACTGTTAGGCTTGGGCCAAGGACTTTTAAAACCAGGAAGCCCTGTGCTCCAGGCACCCTGCAGCTGTTCAAGGCATCCCAAGGGGAGCGCAAAAGTGACACAACTTGGCTGCCTCCACTGCTATTTCCATGAGACCATCCTGAACCATAGGCTGATTTTCCTTCCTAGCGTTGAGGTTTGAGTTAGGCCTAGGGTTAGGGTTCTTTCAACCAGAAAGCCCTGAGTTCCAAGAACACAGCAGCTGCGAAGGACTACCCAAGAAGAGCACAAAAGTACCACAACATGCCTGCCTCCACAGCTATTTCATTGGGCACATCCCTAATTCCTGGCTGATTTGCCTTTCTCGTCGTCGGGTTGGGGTTAGGTAGGCCTTGTGCTAGGATTTTTAAAATCAGGAAGCCCAGAGCTCCAGGCACACTGGAGCTGTGAAAGGCAGCCAAAAGGGAGTGCAAAAGTGCCACAACATGGCTGCTTTCACAGCTTTTTCCTTAGGAAGAACCCTAATACCCGGCTGATTTACCTTCCTAGGGTTACTGTTAGGCTTGGGCCAAGGACTTTGAAAACCAGGAAGCCCTGTGCTCCAGGCACACTGCAGCTGTTCAAGGCATCCCAACGGGAGCGCAAAAGTGACACAACTTGGCTGCCTCCACTGCTATTTCCATGAGACCATCCCCAACCATAGGCTGATTTTCCTTCCTAGCGTTGAGGTTTGAGTTAGGCCTAGGGTTAGAGTTTTTTAACCAGAAAGCCCTGAGTTCCAAGAACACAGCAGATGCGAAGGACCACCCAAGAAGAGCACAAAAGTACCACAACATGCCTGCCTCCACAGCTATTTCCTTGGGGACATCCCTAATTCCTGGCTGATTTGCCTTTCTCGTCGTCGGGTTGGGGTTAGGTAGGCCTTGTGCTAGGATATTTAAAAGCAGGAAACCCAGACCTCCAAGCACACTGGAGCTGTGAAAGGCATCCAAAAGGGAGTGCAAAAGGGCCACAACATGGCTGCTTTCACAGCTTTTTTCTTGGCACCATCACTATACCTTCTCTGATATATCTCCCTAGGGTTAGGGTTAGGGTTCGGCCTAGGGCTAGGATTTTTTGAACCAGGAAGCCCTGTGTTCCAGGCTTACTGTAGCTGCCAAAGGCATCCAAGGGAGCGCAGAAGTGCCACAACATGGCTGCTTTCACAGCTTTTTCCTTAGGAAGAACCCTAATACCCGGCTGATTTACCTTCCTAGGGTTACTGTTAGGCTTGGGCCAAGGACTTTGAAAACCAGGAAGCCCTGTGCTCCAGGCACCCTGCAGCTGTTCAAGGCATCCCAAGGGGAGCGCAAAAGTGACACAACTTGGCTGCCTCCACTGCTATTTCCATGAGACCATCCTGAACCATAGGCTGATTTTCCTTCCTAGCGTTGAGGTTTGAGTTAGGCCTAGGGTTAGGGTTCTTTCAACCAGAAAGCCCTGAGTTCCAAGAATACAGCAGCTGCGAAGGACTACCCAAGAAGAGCACAAAAGTACCACAACATGCCTGCCTCCCCAGCTATTTCATTGGGCACATCCCTAATTCCTGGCTGATTTGCCTTTCTCGTCGTCGGGTTGGGGTTAGGTAGGCCTTGTGCTAGGATTTTTAAAATCAGGAAGCCCAGAGCTCCAGGCACACTGGAGCTGTGAAAGGCAGCCAAAAGGGAGTGCAAAAGTGCCACAACATGGCTGCTTTCACAGCTTTTTCCTTAGGAAGAACCCTAATACCCGGCTGATTTACCTTCCTAGGGTTACTGTTAGGCTTGGGCCAAGGACTTTGAAAACCAGGAAGCCCTGTGCTCCAGGCACACTGCAGCTGTTCAAGGCATCCCAAGGGGAGCGCAAAAGTGACACAACTTGGCTGCCTCCACTGCTATTTCCATGAGACCATCCCCAACCATAGGCTGATTTTCCTTCCTAGCGTTGAGGTTTGAGTTAGGCCTAGGGTTAGAGGTTTTTAACCAGAAAGCCCTGAGTTCCAAGAACACAGCAGATGCGAAGGACCACCCAAGAAGAGCACAAAAGTACCACAACATGCCTGCCTCCACAGCTATTTCCTTGGGGACATCCCTAATTCCTGGCTGATTTGCCTTTCTCGTCGTCGGGTTGGGGTTAGGTAGGCCTTGTGCTAGGATATTTAAAAGCAGGAAACCCAGACCTCCAAGCACACTGGAGCTGTGAAAGGCATCCAAAAGGGAGTGCAAAAGGGCCACAACATGGCTGCTTTCACAGCTTTTTTCTTGGCACCATCACTATACCTTCTCTGATATATCTCCCTAGGGTTAGGGTTAGGGTTCAGCCTAGGGCTAGGATTTTTTGAACCAGGAAGCCCTGTGTTCCAGGCTTACTGTAGCTGCCAAAGGCATCCAAGGGAGCGCAGAAGTGCCACAACATGGCTGCTTTCACAGCTTTTTCCTTAGGAAGAACCCTAATACCCGGCTGATTTACCTTCCTAGGGTTACTGTTAGGCTTGGGCCAAGGACTTTGAAAACCAGGAAGCCCTGTGCTCCAGGCACACTGCAGCTGTTCAAGGCATCCCAAGGGGAGCGCAAAAGTGACACAACTTGGCTGCCTCCACTGCTATTTCCATGAGACCATCCCCAACCTTAGGCTGGTTTTCCTTCCTAGCATTGAGTTTTGAGTTAGGCCTAGGGTTAGGGTTCTTTTAACCTGAAAGCCCTGAGTTCCAAGAACACAGCAGCTGCGAAGGACTACCCAAGAAGAGCACAAAAGTACCACCACATGCCTGCCTCCACAGCTATTTCCTTGGGGACATCCCTAATTCCTGGCTGATACGCCTTTCTCGTTGTCGGGTTGGGGTTAGGTAGGCCTTGTGCTAGGATTTTTAAAATCAGGAAGCCCAGACCTCCAGGCACACTGGAGCTGTGAAAGGCATCCAAAAGGGAGTGCAAAAGTGCCACAACATGGCTGCTTTCACAGCTTTTTCCTTAGGAAGAACCCTAATCCCCAGCTGATTTACCTTCCTAGGGTTACTGTTAGGCTTGGGCCAAGGACTTTGAAAACCAGGAAGCCCTGTGCTCCAGGCACACTGCAGCTGTTCAAGGCATCCCAAGGGGAGCGCAAAAGTGACACAACTTGGCTGCCTCCACTGCTATTTCCATGAGACCATCCCCAAACTTAGGCTGGTTTTCCTTCCTAGCGTTGAGGTTTGAGTTAGGCCTAGGGTTAGGGTTCTTTCAACCAGAAAGCCCTGAGTTCCAAGAATACAGCAGCTGCGAAGGACTACCCAAGAAGAGCACAAAAGTACCACCACATGCCTGCCTCCACAGCTATTTCCTTGGGGACATCCCTAATTCCTGGCTGATTTGCCTTTCTCGTCGTCGGGTTGGGGTTAGGTAGGCCTTGTGCTAGGATTTTTAAAATCAGGAAGCCCAGACCTCCAGGCACACTGGAGCTGTGAAAGGCAGCCAAAAGGGAGTGCAAAAGTGCCACAACATGGCTGCTTTCACAGCTTTTTCCTTAGGAAGAACCCTAATACCCGGCTGATTTACCTTCCTAGGGTTACTGTTAGGCTTGGGCCAAGGACTTTGAAAACCAGGAAGCCCTGTGCTCCAGGCACACTGCAGCTGTTCAAGGCATCCCAATGGGAGTGCAAAAGTGACACAACTTGGCTGCCTCCACTGCTATTTCCATGAGACCATCCCGAATCATAGGCTGATTTTCCTTCCTAGCGTTGAGGTTTGAGTTAGGCCTAGGGTTAGAGTTTTTTAACCAGAAAGCCCTGAGTTCCAAGAACACAGCAGCTGCGAAGGACTACCCAAGAAGAGCACAAAAGTACCACAACATGCCTGCCTCCACAGCTATTTCCTTGGGGACATCCCTAATTCCTGGCTGATTTGCCTTTCTCGTCGTCGGGTTGGGGTTAGGTAGGCCTTGTGCTAGGATATTTAAAAGCAGGAAACCCAGACCTCCAAGCACACTGGAGCTGTGAAATGCATCCAAAAGGGAGTGCAAAAGGGCCACAACATGGCTGCTTTCACAGCTTTTTTCTGTGCACCAACACTATACCTTCTCTGATATATCTCCCTAGGGTTAGGGTTCAGCCTAGGGCTAGGATTTTTTGAACCAGGAAGCCCTGTGTTCCAGGCTTACTGTAGCTGGCAAAGGCATCCCAAAGGGAGCGCAGAAGTGCCACAACATGGCTGCTTTCACAGCTTTTTCCTTAGGAAGAACCCTAATACCCGGCTGATTTACCTTCCTAGGGTTACTGTTAGGCTTGGGCCAAGGACTTTTAAAACCAGGAAGCCCTGTGCTCCAGGCACCCTGCAGCTGTTCAAGGCATCCCAAGGGGAGCGCAAAAGTGACACAACTTGGCTGCCTCCACTGCTATTTCCATGAGACCATCCTGAACCATAGGCTGATTTTCCTTCCTAGCGTTGAGGTTTGAGTTAGGCCTAGGGTTAGGGTTCTTTCAACCAGAAAGCCCTGAGTTCCAAGAATACAGCAGCTGTGAAGGACTACCCAAGAAGAGCACAAAAGTACCACAACATGCCTGCCTTCCCAGCTATTTCATTGGGCACATCCCTAATTCCTGGCTGATTTGCCTTTCTCGTCGTCGGGTTGGGGTTAGGTAGGCCTTGTGCTAGGATTTTTAAAATCAGGAAGCCCAGACCTCCAGGCACACTGGAGCTGTGAAAGGCATCCAAAAGGGAGTGCAAAAGTGCCACAACATGGCTGCTTTCACAGCTTTTTCCTTAGGAAGAACCCTAATACCCGGCTGATTTACCTTCCTAGGGTTACTGTTAGGCTTGGGCCAAGGACTTTGAAAACCAGGAAGCCCTGTGCTCCAGGCACACTGCAGCTGTTCAAGGCATCCCAAGGGGAGCGCAAAAGTGACACAACTTGGCTGCCTCCACTGCTATTTCCATGAGACCATCCCCAACCATAGGCTGATTTTCCTTCCTAGCGTTGAGGTTTGAGTTAGGCCTAGGGTTAGAGGTTTTTAACCAGAAAGCCCTGAGTTCCAAGAACACAGCAGCTGCGAAGGACTACCCAAGAAGAGCACAAAAGTACCACAACATGCCTGCCTCCACAGCTATTTCCTTGGGGACATCCCTAATTCCTGGCTGATTTGCCTTTCTCGTCGTCGGGTTGGGGTTAGGTAGGCCTTGTGCTAGGATATTTAAAAGCAGGAAACCCAGACCTCCAAGCACACTGGAGCTGTGAAAGGCATCCAAAAGGGAGTGCAAAAGGGCCACAACATGGCTGCTTTCACAGCTTTTTTCTTGGCACCATCACTATACCTTCTCTGATATATCTCCCTAGGGTTAGGGTTAGGGTTAGGGTTCAGCCTAGGGCTAGGATTTTTTGAACCAGGAAGCCCTGTGTTCCAGGCTTACTGTAGCTGCCAAAGGCATCCAAGGGAGCGCAGAAGTGCCACAACATGGCTGCTTTCACAGCTTTTTCCTTAGGAAGAACCCTAATACCCGGCTGATTTACCTTCCTAGGGTTACTGTTAGGCTTGGGCCAAGGACTTTGAAAACCAGGAAGCCCTGTGCTCCAGGCACACTGCAGCTGTTCAAGGCATCCCAAGGGGAGCGCAAAAGTGACACAACTTGGCTGCCTCCACTGCTATTTCCATGAGACCATCCCCAACCTTAGGCTGGTTTTCCTTCCTAGCGTTGAGTTTTGAGTTAGGCCTATGGTTAGTGTTCTTTTAACCTGAAAGCCCTGAGTTCCAAGAACACAGCAGCTGCGAAGGACTACCCAAGAAGAGCACAAAAGTACCACCACATGCCTGCCTCCACAGCTATTTCCTTGGGGACATCCCTAATTCCTGGCTGATACGCCTTTCTCGTTGTCGGGTTGGGGTTAGGTAGGCCTTGTGCTAGGATTTTTAAAATCAGGAAGCCCAGACCTCCAGGCACACTGGAGCTGTGAAAGGCATCCAAAAGGGAGTGCAAAAGTGCCACAACATGGCTGCTTTCACAGCTTTTTCCTTAGGAAGAACCCTAATCCCCAGCTGATTTACCTTCCTAGGGTTACTGTTAGGCTTGGGCCAAGGACTTTTAAAACCAGGAAGCCCTGTGCTCCAGGCACACTGCAGCTGTTCAAGGCATCCCAAGGGGAGCGCAAAAGTGACACAACTTGGCTGCCTCCACTGCTATTTCCATGAGACCATCCCCAACCTTAGGCTGGTTTTCCTTCCTAGCGTTGAGGTTTGAGTTAGGCCTAGGGTTAGGGTTCTTTCAACCAGAAAGCCCTGAGTTCCAAGAATACAGCAGCTGCGAAGGACTACCCAAGAAGAGCACAAAAGTACCACCACATGCCTGCCTCCACAGCTATTTCCTTGGGGACATCCCTAATTCCTGGCTGATTTGCCTTTCTCGTCGTCGGGTTGGGGTTAGGTAGGCCTTGTGCTAGGATTTTTAAAATCAGGAAGCCCAGACCTCCAGGCACACTGGAGCTGTGAAAGGCAGCCAAAAGGGAGTGCAAAAGTGCCACAACATGGCTGCTTTCACAGCTTTTTCCTTAGGAAGAACCCTAATACCCGGCTGATTTACCTTCCTAGGGTTACTGTTAGGCTTCGGCCTAGGACTTTTAAAACCAGGAAGCCCTGTGCTCCAGGCACACTGCAGCTGTTCAAGGCATCCCAACGGGAGTGCAAAAGTGACACAACTTGGCTGCCTCCACTGCTATTTCCATGAGACCATCCCGAATCATAGGCTGATTTTCCTTCCTAGCGTTGAGGTTTGAGTTAAGCCTAGGGTTAGAGTTTTAAAACCAGAAAGCCCTGAGTTCCAAGAACACAGCAGCTGCGAAGGACTACCCAAGAAGAGCACAAAAGTACCACAACATGCCTGCCTCCACAGCTATTTCCTTGGGGACATCCCTAATTCCTGGCTGATTTGCCTTTCTCGTCGTCGGGTTGGGGTTAGGTAGGCCTTGTGCTAGGATATTTAAAAGCAGGAAACCCAGACCTCCAAGCACACTGGAGCTGTGAAAGGCATCCAAAAGGGAGTGCAAAAGGGCCACAACATGGCTGCTTTCACAGCTTTTTTCTGTGCACCAACACTATACCTTCTCTGATATATCTCCCTAGGGTTAGGGTTCAGCCTAGGGCTAGGATTTTTTGAACCAGGAAGCCCTGTGTTCCAGGCTTACTGTAGCTGCCAAAGGCATCCCAAAGGGAGCGCAGAAGTGCCACAACATGGCTGCTTTCACAGCTTTTTCCTTAGGAAGAACCCTAATACCCGGCTGATTTACCTTCCTAGGGTTACTGTTAGGCTTGGGCCAAGGACTTTTAAAACCAGGAAGCCCTGTGCTCCAGGCACCCTGCAGCTGTTCAAGGCATCCCAAGGGGAGCGCAAAAGTGACACAACTTGGCTGCCTCCACTGCTATTTCCATGAGACCATCCTGAACCATAGGCTGATTTTCCTTCCTAGCGTTGAGGTTTGAGTTAGGCCTATGGTTAGTGTTCTTTTAACCTGAAAGCCCTGAGTTCCAAGAATACAGCAGCTGCGAAGGACTACCCAAGAAGAGCACAAAAGTACCACAACATGCCTGCCTTCCCAGCTATTTCATTGGGCACATCCCTAATTCCTGGCTGATTTGCCTTTCTCGTCGTCGGGTTGGGGTTAGGTAGGCCTTGTGCTAGGATTTTTAAAATCAGGAAGCCCAGACCTCCAGGCACACTGGAGCTGTGAAAGGCAGCCAAAAGGGATTGCAAAAGTGCCACAACATGGCTGCTTTCACAGCTTTTTCCTTAGGAAGAACCCTAATACCCGGCTGATTTACCTTCCTAGGGTTACTGTTAGGCTTGGGCCAAGGACTTTGAAAACCAGGAAGCCCTGTGCTCCAGGCACACTGCAGCTGTTCAAGGCATCCCAACGGGAGCGCAAAAGTGACACAACTTGGCTGCCTCCACTGCTATTTCCATGAGACCATCCCCAACCATAGGCTGATTTTCCTTCCTAGCGTTGAGGTTTGAGTTAGGCCTAGGGTTAGAGTTTTAAAACCAGAAAGCCCTGAGTTCCAAGAACACAGCAGCTGCGAAGGACTACCCAAGAAGAGCACAAAAGTACCACCACATGCCTGCCTCCACAGCTATTTCCTTGGGGACATCCCTAATTCCTGGCTGATTTGCCTTTCTCGTCGTCGGGTTGGGGTTAGGTAGGCCTTGTGCTAGGATATTTAAAAGCAGGAAACCCAGACCTCCAAGCACACTGGAGCTGTGAAAGGCATCCAAAAGGGAGTGCAAAAGGGCCACAACATGGCTGCTTTCACAGCTTTTTTCTTGGCACCATCACTATACCTTCTCTGATATATCTCCCTAGGGTTGGGGTTAGGGTTCAGCCTAGGGCTAGGATTTTTTGAACCAGGAAGCCCTGTGTTCCAGGCTTACTGTAGCTGCCAAAGGCATCCCAAAGGGAGCGCAGAAGTGCCACAACATGGCTGCTTTCACAGCTTTTTCCTTAGGAAGAACCCTAATACCCGGCTGATTTACCTTCCTAGGGTTACTGTTAGGCTTGGGCCAAGGACTTTGAAAACCAGGAAGCCCTGTGCTCCAGGCACACTGCAGCTGTTCAAGGCATCCCAAGGGGAGCGCAAAAGTGACACAACTTGGCTGCCTCCACTGCTATTTCCATGAGACCATCCCCAACCATAGGCTGATTTTCCTTCCTAGCGTTGAGGTTTGAGTTAGGCCTAGGGTTAGGGTTCTTTTAACCTGAAAGCCCTGAGTTCCAAGAATACAGCAGCTGCGAAGGACTACCCAAGAAGAGCACAAAAGTACCACAACATGCCTGCCTCCACAGCTATTTCATTGGGCACATCCCTAATTCCTGGCTGATTTGCCTTTCTCGTAGTCGGGTTGGGGTTAGGTAGGCCTTGTGCTAGGATTTTTAAAATCAGGAAGCCCAGACCTCCAGGCACACTGGAGCTGTGAAAGGCATCCAAAAGGGAGTGCAAAAGTGCCACAACATGGCTGCTTTCACAGCTTTTTCCTTAGGAAGAACCCTAATACCCGGCTGATTTACCTTCCTAGGGTTACTGTTAGGCTTGGGCCAAGGACTTTTAAAACCAGGAAGCCCTGTGCTCCAGGCACACTGCAGCTGTTCAAGGCATCCCAAGGGGAGCGCAAAAGTGACACAACTTGGCTGCCTCCACTGCTATTTCCATGAGACCATCCCGAATCATAGGCTGGTTTTCCTTCCTAGCGTTGAGGTTTGAGTTCGGCCTAGGGTTAGGGTTCTTTCAACCAGAAAGCCCTGAGTTCCAAGAACACAGCAGCTGCGAAGGACTACCCAAGAAGAGCACAAAAGTACCACCACATGCCTGCCTCCACAGCTATTTCCTTGGGGACATCCCTAATTCCTGGCTGATTTGCCTTTCTCGTTGTCGGGTTGGGGTTAGGTAGGCCTTGTGCTAGGATTTTTAAAATCAGGAAGCCCAGACCTCCAGGCACACTGGAGCTGTGAAAGGCAGCCAAAAGGGATTGCAAAAGTGCCACAACATGGCTGCTTTCACAGCTTTTTCCTTAGGAAGAACCCTAATACCCGGCTGATTTACCTTCCTAGGGTTACTATTAGGCTTCGGCCTAGGACTTTTAAAACCAGGAAGCCCTGTGCTCCAGGCACACTGCAGCTGTTCAAGGCATCCCAACGGGAGCGCAAAAGTGACACAACTTGGCTGCCTCCACTGCTATTTCCATGAGACCATCCCCAACCATAGGGTGATTTTCCTTCCTAGCGTTGAGGTTTGAGTTAGGCCTAGGGTTAGAGTTTTTTAACCAGAAAGCCCTGAGTTCCAAGAACACAGCAGATGCGAAGGACCACCCAAGAAGAGCACAAAAGTACCACAACATGCCTGCCTCCCCAGCTATTTCCTTGGGGACATCCCTAATTCCTGGCTGATTTGCCTTTCTCGTCGTCGGGTTGGGGTTAGGTAGGCCTTGTGCTAGGATATTTAAAAGCAGGAAACCCAGACCTCCAAGCACACTGGAGCTGTGAAAGGCATCCAAAAGGGAGTGCAAAAGGGCCACAACATGGCTGCTTTCACAGCTTTTTTCTGTGCACCAACACTATACCTTCTCTGATATATCTCCCTAGGGTTGGGGTTAGGGTTCAGCCTAGGGCTAGGATTTTTTGAACCAGGAAGCCCTGTGTTCCAGGCTTACTGTAGCTGCCAAAGGCATCCCAAAGGGAGCGCAGAAGTGCCACAACATGGCTGCTTTCACAGCTTTTTCCTTAGGAAGAACCCTAATACCCGGCTGATTTACCTTCCTAGGGTTACTGTTAGGCTTCGGCCTAGGACTTTTAAAACCAGGAAGCCCTGTGCTCCAGGCACACTGCAGCTGTTCAAGGCATCCCAAGGGGAGCGCAAAAGTGACACAACTTGGCTGCCTCCACTGCTATTTCCATGAGACCATCCCGAATCATAGGCTGATTTTCCTTCCTAGCGTTGAGGTTTGAGTTAGGCCTAGGGTTAGGGTTCTTTTAACCTGAAAGCCCTGAGTTCCAAGAATACAGCAGCTGCGAAGGACTACCCAAGAAGAGCACAAAAGTACCACAACATGCCTGCCTCCACAGCTATTTCCTTGGGGACATCCCTAATTCCTGGCTGATTTGCCTTTCTCGTCGTCGGGTTGGGGTTAGGTAGGCCTTGTGCTAGGATTTTTAAAATCAGGAAGCCCAGACCTCCAGGCACACTGGAGCTGTGAAAGGCATCCAAAAGGGAGTGCAAAAGGGCCACAACATGGCTGCTTTCACAGCTTTTTCCTTAGGAAGAACCCTAATACCCGGCTGATTTACCTTCCTAGGGTTACTGTTAGGCTTGGGCCAAGGACTTTTAAAACCAGGAAGCCCTGTGCTCCAGGCACACTGCAGCTGTTCAAGGCATCCCAAGGGGAGCGCAAAAGTGACACAACTTGGCTGCCTCCACTGCTATTTCCATGAGACCATCCCGAATCATAGGCTGGTTTTCCTTCCTAGCGTTGAGGTTTGAGTTAGGCCTAGGGTTAGGGTTCTTTCAACCAGAAAGCCCTGAGTTCCAAGAACACAGCAGCTGCGAAGGACTACCCAAGAAGAGCACAAAAGTACCACCACATGCCTGCCTCCACAGCTATTTCCTTTGGGACATCCCTAATTCCTGGCTGATTTGCCTTTCTCGTTGTCGGGTTGGGGTTAGGTAGGCCTTGTGCTAGGATTTTTAAAATCAGGAAGCCCAGACCTCCAGGCACACTGGAGCTGTGAAAGGCATCCAAAAGGGAGTGCAAAAGTGCCACAACATGGCTGCTTTCACAGCTTTTTCCTTAGGAAGAACCCTAATACCCGGCTGATTTACCTTCCTAGGGTTACTGTTAGGCTTGGGCCAAGGACTTTGAAAACCAGGAAGCCCTGTGCTCCAGGCACACTGCAGCTGTTCAAGGCATCCCAAGGGGAGCGCAAAAGTGACACAACTTGGCTGCCTCCACTGCTATTTCCATGAGACCATCCCCAACCTTAGGCTGGTTTTCCTTCCTAGCGTTGAGGTTTGAGTTAGGCCTAGGGTTAGGGTTCTTTCAACCAGAAAGCCCTGAGTTCCAAGAATACAGCAGCTGCGAAGGACTACCCAAGAAGAGCACAAAAGTACCACCACATGCCTGCCTCCACAGCTATTTCCTTGGGGACATCCCTAATTCCTGGCTGATTTGCCTTTCTCGTCGTCGGGATTGGGTTAGGTAGGCCTTGTGCTAGGATTTTTAAAATCAGGAAGCCCAGACCTCCAGGCACACTGAAGCTGTGAAAGGCATCCAAAAGGGAGTGCAAAAGGGCCACAACATGGCTGCTTTCACAGCTTTTTTCTTGGCACCATCACTATACCTTCTCTGATATATCTCCCTAGGGTTAGGGTAAGGGTTCAGCCTAGGGCTAGGATTTTTTGAACCAGGAAGCCCTGTGTTCCAGGCTTACTGTAGCTGCCAAAGGCATCCAAGGGAGCGCAGAAGTGCCACAACATGGCTGCTTTCACAGCTTTTTCCTTAGGAAGAACCCTAATACCCGGCTGATTTACCTTCCTAGGGTTACTGTTAGGCTTGGGCCAAGGACTTTGAAAACCAGGAAGCCCTGTGCTCCAGGCACACTGCAGCTGTTCAAGGCATCCCAAGGGGAGCGCAAAAGTGACACAACTTGGCTGCCTCCACTGCTATTTCCATGAGACCATCCCCAACCTTAGGCTGGTTTTCCTTCCTAGCGTTGAGTTTTGAGTTAGGCCTATGGTTAGTGTTCTTTTAACCTGAAAGCCCTGAGTTCCAAGAACACAGCAGCTGCGAAGGACTACCCAAGAAGAGCACAAAAGTACCACCACATGCCTGCCTCCACAGCTATTTCCTTGGGGACATCCCTAATTCCTGGCTGATACGCCTTTCTCGTTGTCGGGTTGGGGTTAGGAAGGCCTTGTGCTAGGATTTTTAAAATCAGGAAGCCCAGACCTCCAGGCACACTGGAGCTGTGAAAGGCATCCAAAAGGGAGTGCAAAAGTGCCACAACATGGCTGCTTTCACAGCTTTTTCCTTAGGAAGAACCCTAATCCCCAGCTGATTTACCTTCCTAGGGTTACTGTTAGGCTTGGGCCAAGGACTTTTAAAACCAGGAAGCCCTGTGCTCCAGGCACACTGCAGCTGTTCAAGGCATCCCAAGGGGAGCGCAAAAGTGACACAACTTGGCTGCCTCCACTGCTATTTCCATGAGACCATCCCCAACCTTAGGCTGGTTTTCCTTCCTAGCGTTGAGTTTTGAGTTAGGCCTAGGGTTAGGGTTCTTTCAACCAGAAAGCCCTGAGTTCCAAGAATACAGCAGCTGCGAAGGACTACCCAAGAAGAGCACAAAAGTACCACCACATGCCTGCCTCCACAGCTATTTCCTTGGGGACATCCCTAATTCCTGGCTGATTTGCCTTTCTCGTCGTCGGGTTGGGGTTAGGTAGGCCTTGTGCTAGGATTTTTAAAATCAGGAAGCCCAGACCTCCAGGCACACTGGAGCTGTGAAAGGCAGCCAAAAGGGATTGCAAAAGTGCCACAACATGGCTGCTTTCACAGCTTTTTCCTTAGGAAGAACCCTAATACCCGGCTGATTTACCTTCCTAGGGTTACTGTTAGGCTTCGGCCTAGGACTTTTAAAACCAGGAAGCCCTGTGCTCCAGGCACACTGCAGCTGTTCAAGGCATCCCAATGGGAGTGCAAAAGTGACACAACTTGGCTGCCTCCACTGCTATTTCCATGAGACCATCCCGAATCATAGGCTGATTTTCCTTCCTAGCGTTGAGGTTTGAGTTAGGCCTAGGGTTAGAGTTTTTTAACCAGAAAGCCCTGAGTTCCAAGAACACAGCAGCTGCGAAGGACTACCCAAGAAGAGCACAAAAGTACCACAACATGCCTGCCTCCACAGCTATTTCCTTGGGGACATCCCTAATTCCTGGCTGATTTGCCTTTCTCGTCGTCGGGTTGGGGTTAGGTAGGCCTTGTGCTAGGATATTTAAAAGCAGGAAACCCAGACCTCCAAGCACACTGGAGCTGTGAAATGCATCCAAAAGGGAGTGCAAAAGGGCCACAACATGGCTGCTTTCACAGCTTTTTTCTGTGCACCAACACTATACCTTCTCTGATATATCTCCCTAGGGTTAGGGTTCAGCCTAGGGCTAGGATTTTTTGAACCAGGAAGCCCTGTGTTCCAGGCTTACTGTAGCTGGCAAAGGCATCCCAAAGGGAGCGCAGAAGTGCCACAACATGGCTGCTTTCACAGCTTTTTCCTTAGGAAGAACCCTAATACCCGGCTGATTTACCTTCCTAGGGTTACTGTTAGGCTTGGGCCAAGGACTTTGAAAACCAGGAAGCCCTGTGCTCCAGGCACCCTGCAGCTGTTCAAGGCATCCCAAGGGGAGCGCAAAAGTGACACAACTTGGCTGCCTCCACTGCTATTTCCATGAGACCATCCCCAACCTTAGGCTGGTTTTCCTTCCTAGCGTTGAGGTTTGAGTTAGGCCTAGGGTTAGGGTTCTTTCAACCAGAAAGCCCTGAGTTCCAAGAATACAGCAGCTGCGAAGGACTACCCAAGAAGAGCACAAAAGTACCACAACATGCCTGCCTCCCCAGCTATTTCATTGGGCACATCCCTAATTCCTGGCTGATTTGCCTTTCTCGTTGTCGGGTTGGGGTTAGGTAGGCCTTGTGCTAGGATTTTTAAAATCAGGAAGCCCAGACCTCCAGGCACACTGGAGCTGTGAAAGGCATCCAAAAGGGAGTGCAAAAGTGCCACAACATGGCTGCTTTCACAGCTTTTTCCTTAGGAAGAACCCTAATACCCGGCTGATTTACCTTCCTAGGGTTACTGTTAGGCTTGGGCCAAGGACTTTGAAAACCCGGAAGCCGTGTGCTCCAGGCACACTGCAGCTGTTCAAGGCATCCCAAGGGGAGCGCAAAAGTGACACAACTTGGCTGCCTCCACTGCTATTTCCATGAGACCATCCCCAACCTTAGGCTGGTTTTCCTTCCTAGCGTTGAGGTTTGAGTTAGGCCTAGGGTTAGGGTTCTTTCAACCAGAAAGCCCTGAGTTCCAAGAATACAGCAGCTGCGAAGGACTACCCAAGAAGAGCACAAAAGTACCACAACATGCCTGCCTCCCCAGCTATTTCATTGGGCACATCCCTAATTCCTGGCTGATTTGCCTTTCTCGTTGTCGGGTTGGGGTTAGGTAGGCCTTGTGCTAGGATTTTTAAAATCAGGAAGCCCAGACCTCCAGGCACACTGGAGCTGTGAAAGGCATCCAAAAGGGAGTGCAAAAGTGCCACAACATGGCTGCTTTCACAGCTTTTTCCTTAGGAAGAACCCTAATACCCGGCTGATTTACCTTCCTAGGGTTACTGTTAGGCTTGGGCCAAGGACTTTGAAAACCCGGAAGCCGTGTGCTCCAGGCACACTGCAGCTGTTCAAGGCATCCCAAGGGGAGCGCAAAAGTGACACAACTTGGCTGCCTCCACTGCTATTTCCATGAGACCATCCCCAACCTTAGGCTGGTTTTCCTTCCTAGCGTTGAGGTTTGAGTTAGGCCTAGGGTTAGGGTTCTTTCAACCAGAAAGCCCTGAGTTCCAAGAATACAGCAGCTGCGAAGGACTACCCAAGAAGAGCACAAAAGTACCACCACATGCCTGCCTCCACAGCTATTTCCTTGGGGACATCCCTAATTCCTGGCTGATTTGCCTTTCTCGTCGTCGGGTTGGGGTTAGGTAGGCCTTGTGCTAGGATTTTTAAAATCAGGAAGCCCAGACCTCCAGGCACACTGGAGCTGTGAAAGGCAGCCAAAAGGGATTGCAAAAGTGCCACAACATGGCTGCTTTCACAGCTTTTTCCTTAGGAAGAACCCTAATACCCGGCTGATTTACCTTCCTAGGGTTACTGTTAGGCTTCGGCCTAGGACTTTTAAAACCAGGAAGCCCTGTGCTCCAGGCACACTGCAGCTGTTCAAGGCATCCCAATGGGAGTGCAAAAGTGACACAACTTGGCTGCCTCCACTGCTATTTCCATGAGACCATCCCGAATCATAGGCTGATTTTCCTTCCTAGCGTTGAGGTTTGAGTTAGGCCTAGGGTTAGAGTTTTAAAACCAGAAAGCCCTGAGTTCCAAGAACACAGCAGCTGCGAAGGACTACCCAAGAAGAGCACAAAAGTACCACAACATGCCTGCCTCCACAGCTATTTCCTTGGGGACATCCCTAATTCCTGGCTGATTTGCCTTTCTCGTCGTCGGGTTGGGGTTAGGTAGGCCTTGTGCTAGGATATTTAAAAGCAGGAAACCCAGACCTCCAAGCACACTGGAGATGTGAAAGGCATCCAAAAGGGAGTGCAAAAGGGCCACAACATGGCTGCTTTCACAGCTTTTTTCTTGGCACCATCACTATACATTCTCTGATATATCTCCCTAGGGTTAGGTTTAGGGTTCAGCCTAGGGCTAGGATTTTTTGAACCAGGAAGCCCTGTGTTCCAGGCTTACTGTAGCTGCCAAAGGCATCCAAGGGAGCGCAGAAGTGCCACAACATGGCTGCTTTCACAGCTTTTTCCTTAGGAAGAACCCTAATACCCGGCTGATTTACCTTCCTAGGGTTACTGTTAGGCTTGGGCCAAGGACTTTGAAAACCAGGAAGCCCTGTGCTCCAGGCACCCTGCAGCTGTTCAAGGCATCCCAAGGGGAGCGCAAAAGTGACACAACTTGGCTGCCTCCACTGCTATTTCCATGAGACCATCCTGAACCATAGGCTGATTTTCCTTCCTAGCGTTGAGTTTTGAGTTAGGCCTATGGTTAGTGTTCTTTTAACCTGAAAGCCCTGAGTTCCAAGAACACAGCAGCTGCGAAGGACTACCCAAGAAGAGCACAAAAGTACCACCACATGCCTGCCTCCACAGCTATTTCCTTGGGGACATCCCTAATTCCTGGCTGATACGCCTTTCTCGTTGTCGGGTTGGGGTTAGGTAGGCCTTGTGCTAGGATTTTTAAAATCAGGAAGCCCAGACCTCCAGGCACACTGGAGCTGTGAAAGGCATCCAAAAGGGAGTGCAAAAGTGCCACAACATGGGCTGCTTTCACAGCTTTTTCCTTAGGAAGAACCCTAATCCCCAGCTGATTTACCTTCCTAGGGTTACTGTTAGGCTTGGGCCAAGGACTTTGAAAACCAGGAAGCCCTGTGCTCCAGGCACACTGCAGCTGTTCAAGGCATCCCAAGGGGAGCGCAAAAGTGACACAACTTGGCTGCCTCCACTGCTATTTCCATGAGACCATCCCCAACCTTAGGCTGGTTTTCCTTCCTAGCGTTGAGGTTTGAGTTAGGCCTAGGGTTAGGGTTCTTTCAACCAGAAAGCCCTGAGTTCCAAGAATACAGCAGCTGCGAAGGACTACCCAAGAAGAGCACAAAAGTACCACCACATGCCTGCCTCCACAGCTATTTCCTTGGGGACATCCCTAATTCCTGGCTGATTTGCCTTTCTCGTCGTCGGGTTGGGGTTAGGTAGGCCTTGTGCTAGGATTTTTAAAATCAGGAAGCCCAGACCTCCAGGCACACTGGAGCTGTGAAAGGCAGCCAAAAGGGATTGCAAAAGTGCCACAACATGGCTGCTTTCACAGCTTTTTCCTTAGGAAGAACCCTAATACCCGGCTGATTTACCTTCCTAGGGTTACTGTTAGGCTTCGGCCTAGGACTTTTAAAACCAGGAAGCCCTGTGCTCCAGGCACACTGCAGCTGTTCAAGGCATCCCAATGGGAGTGCAAAAGTGACACAACTTGGCTGCCTCCACTGCTATTTCCATGAGACCATCCCGAATCATAGGCTGATTTTCCTTCCTAGCATTGAGGTTTGAGTTAGGCCTAGGGTTAGAGATTTAAAACCAGAAAGCCCTGAGTTCCAAGAACACAGCAGCTGTGAAGGACTACCCAAGAAGAGCACAAAAGTACCACAACATGCCTGCCTCCACAGCTATTTCCTTGGGGACATCCCTAATTCCTGGCTGATTTGCCTTTCTCGTCGTCGGGTTGGGGTTAGGTAGGCCTTGTGCTAGGATATTTAAAAGCAGGAAACCCAGACCTCCAAGCACACTGGAGCTGTGAAATGCATCCAAAAGGGAGTGCAAAAGGGCCACAACATGGCTGCTTTCACAGCTTTTTTCTGTGCACCAACACTATACCTTCTCTGATATATCTCCCTAGGGTTAGGGTTCAGCCTAGGGCTAGGATTTTTTGAACCAGGAAGCCCTATGTTCCAGGCTTACTGTAGCTGGCAAAGGCATCCCAAAGGGAGCGCAGAAGTGCCACAACATGGCTGCTTTCACAGCTTTTTCCTTAGGAAGAACCCTAATACATGGCTGATTTACCTTCCTAGGGTTACTGTTAGGCTTGGGCCAAGGACTTTGAAAACCAGGAAGCCCTGTGCTCCAGGCACACTGCAGCTGTTCAAGGCATCCCAAGGGGAGCGCAAAAGTGACACAACTTGGCTGCCTCCACTGCTATTTCCATGAGACCATCCTGAACCATAGACTGATTTTCCTTCCTAGCGTTGAGGTTTGAGTTAGGCCTAGGGTTAGGGTTCTTTCAACCAGAAAGCCCTGAGTTCCAAGAATACAGCAGCTGCGAAGGACTACCCAAGAAGAGCACAAAAGTACCACAACATGCCTGCCTCCCCAGCTATTTCATTGGGCACATCCCTAATTCCTGGCTGATTTGCCTTTCTCGTTGTCGGGTTGGGGTTAGGTAGGCCTTGTGCTAGGATTTTTAAAATCAGGAAGCCCAGACCTCCAGGCACACTGGAGCTGTGAAAGGCATCCAAAAGGGAGTGCAAAAGTGCCACAACATGGCTGCTTTCACAGCTTTTTCCTTAGGAAGAACCCTAATACCCGGCTGATTTACCTTCCTAGGGTTACTGTTAGGCTTGGGCCAAGGACTTTGAAAACCAGGAAGCCCTGTGCTCCAGGCACACTGCAGCTGTTCAAGGCATCCCAAGGGGAGCGCAAAAGTGACACAACTTGGCTGCCTCCACTGCTATTTCCATGAGACCATCCCCAACCATAGGCTGATTTTCCTTCCAAGCGTTGAGGTTTGAGTTAGGCCTAGGGTTAGAGTTTTTTAACCAGAAAGCCCGGAGTTCCAAGAACGCAGCAGATGCGAAGGACCACCCAAGAAGAGCACAAAAGTACCACAACATGCCTGCCTCCACAGCTATTTCCTTGGGGACATCCCTAATTCCTGGCTGATTTGCCTTTCTCGTCGTCGGGTTGGGGTTAGGTAGGCCTTGTGCTAGGATATTTAAAAGCAGGAAACCCAGACCTCCAAGCACACTGGAGCTGTGAAAGGCATCCAAAAGGGAGTGCAAAAGGGCCACAACATGGCTGCTTTCACAGCTTTTTCTTGGCACCAACACTATACCTTCTCTGATATATCTCCCTAGGGTTAGGGTTAGGGTTCAGGCTAGGGCTAGGATTTTTTGAACCAGGAAGCCCTGTGTTCCAGGCTTACTGTAGCTGCCAAAGGCATCCAAGGGAGCGCAGAAGTGCCACAACATGGCTGCTTTCACAGCTTTTTCCTTAGGAAGAACCCTAATACCCGGCTGATTTACCTTCCTAGGTTTACTGTTAGGCTTGGGCCAAGGACTTTGAAAACCAGGAAGCCCTGTGCTCCAGGCACACAGCAGCTGTTCAAGGCATCCCAAGGGGAGCGCAAAAGTGACACAACTTGGCTGTCTCCACTGCTATTTCCATGAGACCATCCCCAACCTTAGGCTGGTTTTCCTTCCTAGCGTTGAGGTTTGAGTTAGGCCTAGGGTTAGGGTTCTTTCAACCAGAAAGCCCTGAGTTCCAAGAATACAGCAGCTGCGAAGGACTACCCAAGAAGAGCACAAAAGTACCACCACATGCCTGCCTCCACAGCTATTTCCTTGGGGACATCCCTAATTCCTGGCTGATTTGCCTTTCTCGTTGTCGGGTTGGGGTTAGGTAGGCCTTGTGCTAGGATTTTTAAAATCAGGAAGCCCAGACCTCCAGGCACACCGGAGCTGTGAAAGGCAGCCAAAAGGGATTGCAAAAGTGCCACAACATGGCTGCTTTCACAGCTTTTTCCTTAGGAAGAACCCTAATACCCGGCAGAGATGTCTGCCAAGTGTTTGGCAGGAAGAAAAGAAAAGTTGTTTAAAACAGCTTCCAATCGAATGTTCCTGTGATTGGAAAAGTCAGGAGAGTGCAAAGGTACTGTTTTCTATCAGTTGGCAAGGTGCGCACACAATCCCAGTGTTGTACAGCTTGCTTCTTCACCTTCCCGAAGCTGCCGCTCTCGCCGGCTGCCGGAGCCCAAGAAGCGGCTTCTTCGCGCAAAGACGATTGTGCCGCTCACAGTGCTCTCCTTAGCGCGGCTTCTGCCGAAAGACGCCCGGCAGCGGCTCTTTCCTCCGGAGAGCATCCTACCTTCGTCTTTCGCGTCTTTTGTAGTCTACATCTTAGCAAAACGCTTTCCCACTATGTCTGGCTAGGAAAAACTGTGCCAGCACAGAAAACATCTCCCATCGTGTTCTAGAAGTTGCACGGATGTCTGCCAAGTGTTTGGCAGGAAGAAAAGAAAAGTTGTCCAAAACAGCTTCCAATCGAATGTTCCTGTGATTGGAAAAGTCAGGAGAGTGCAAAGGTACTGTTTTCTATCAGTTGGCAAGGTGCGCACACAATCCCAGTGTTGTACAGCTTGCTTCTTCACCTTCCCGAAGCTGCCGCTCTCGCCGGCTGCCGGAGCCCAAGAAGCGGCTTCTTCGCGCAAAGACGATTGCGCCGCTCACAGTGCTCTCCTTAGCGCGGCTTCTGCCGAAAGACGCTCGGCAGCGGCTCTTACCTCCGGAGAGCATCCTACCTTCGTCTTTAGCTCCTCATCTACACCTCGGCAAAAAGCTTTTCCACTATGTCTGGCTAGGAAAAACTGTGCCAGCACAGAAAACATCTCCCATCGTGTTCTAGAAGTTGCACGGATGTCTGCCAAGTGTTTGGCAGGAAGAAAAGAAAAGTTGTCCAAAACAGCTTCCAATCGAATGTTCCTGTGATTGGAAAAGTCAGGAGAGTGCAAAGGTACTGTTTTCTATCAGTTGGCAAGGTGCGCACACAATCCCAGTGTTGTACAGCTTGCTTCTTCACCTTCCCGAAGCTGCCGCTCTCGCCGGCTGCCGGAGCCCAAGAAGCGGCTTCTTCGCGCAAAGACGATTGCGCCGCTCACAGTGCTCTCCTTAGCGCGGCTTCTGCCGAAAGACGCTCGGCAGCGGCTCTTACCTCCGGAGAGCATCCTACCTTCGTCTTTAGCTCCTCTTCTCATCTACACCTCGGCAAAAAGCTTTTCCACTATGTCTGGCTAGGAAAAACTGTGCCAGCACAGAAAACATCTCCCATCGTGTTCTAGAAGTTGCACGGATGTCTGCCAAGTGTTTGGCAGGAAGAAAAGAAAAGTTGTCCAAAACAGCTTCCAATCGAATGTTCCTGTGATTGGAAAAGTCAGGAGAGTGCAAAGGTACTGTTTTCTATCAGTTGGCAAGGTGCGCACACAATCCCAGTGTTGTACAGCTTGCTTCTTCACCTTCCCGAAGCTGCCGCTCTCGCCGGCTGCCGGAGCCCAAGAAGCGGCTTCTTCGCGCAAAGATGATTGTGCCGCTCACAGTGCTCTCCTTAGCGCGGCTTCTGCCGAAAGACGCTCGGCAGCGGCTCTTACCTCCGGAGAGCATCCTACCTTCGTCTTTCGCGTCTTTTGTCGTCTACATCTTAGCAAAACGCTTTCCCACTGTGTCTGGCTAGGAAAAACTGTGCCAGCACAGAAAACATCTCCCATCGTGTTCTAGAAGTTGCACGGATGTCTGCCAAATGTTTGGCAGGAAGAAAAGAAAAGTTGTCCAAAACAGCTTCCAATCGAATGTTCCTGTGATTGGAAAAGTTAGGAGAGTGCAAAGGTACTGTTTTCTATCAGTTGGCAAGGTGCGCACACAATCCCAGTGTTGTACAGCTTGCTTCTTCACCTTCCCGAAGCTGCCGCTCTCGCCGGCTGCTGGAGCCGAAAAAGCGGCTTCTTCGCGCAAAGACGATTGCGCCGCTCACAGTGCTCTCCTTAGCGCGGCTTCTGCCGAAAGACGCCCGGCAGCGGCTCTTTCCTCCGGAGAGCATCCTACCTTCGTCTTTCGCGTCTTTTGTAGTCTACATCTTAGCAAAACGCTTTCCCACTATGTCTGGCTAGGAAAAACTGTGCCAGCACAGAAAACATCTCCCATCGTGTTCTAGAAGTTGCACGGATGTCTGCCAAGTGTTTGGCAGGAAGAAAAGAAAAGTTGTCCAAAACAGCTTCCAATCGAATGTTCCTGTGATTGGAAAAGTCAGGAGAGTGCAAAGGTACTGTTTTCTATCAGTTGGCAAGGTGCGCACACAATCCCAGTGTTGTACAGCTTGCTTCTTCACCTTCCCGAAGCTGCCGCTCTCGCCGGCTGCCGGAGCCCAAGAAGCGGCTTCTTCGCGCAAAGACGATTGCGCCGCTCACAGTGCTCTCCTTAGCGCGGCTTCTGCCGAAAGACGCTCGGCAGCGGCTCTTACCTCCGGAGAGCATCCTACCTTCGTCTTTAGCTCCTATTCTCATCTACACCTCGGCAAAAAGCTTTTCCACTATGTCTGGCTAGGAAAAACTGTGCCAGCACAGAAAACATCTCCCATCGTGTTCTAGAAGTTGCACGGATGTCTGCCAAGTGTTTGGCAGGAAGAAAAGAAAAGTTGTCCAAAACAGCTTCCAATCGAATGTTCCTGTGATTGGAAAAGTCAGGAGAGTGCAAAGGTACTGTTTTCTATCAGTTGGCAAGGTGCGCACACAATCCCAGTGTTGTACAGCTTGCTTCTTCACCTTCCCGAAGCTGCCGCTCTCGCCGGCTGCCGGAGCCCAAGAAGCGGCTTCTTCGCGCAAAGACGATTGCGCCGCTCACAGTGCTCTCCTTAGCGCGGCTTCTGCCGAAAGACGCTCGGCAGCGGCTCTTACCTCCGGAGAGCATCCTACCTTCGTCTTTAGCTCCTCTTCTCATCTACACCTCGGCAAAAAGCTTTCCCACTATGTCTGGCTAGGAAAAACTGTGCCAGCACAGAAAACATCTCCCATCGTGTTCTAGAAGTTGCACGGATGTCTGCCAAGTGTTTGGCAGGAAGAAAAGAAAAGTTGTCCAAAACAGCTTCCAATCGAATGTTCCTGTGATTGGAAAAGTCAGGAGAGTGCAAAGGTACTGTTTTCTATCAGTTGGCAAGGTGCGCACACAATCCCAGTGTTGTACAGCTTGCTTCTTCACCTTCCCGAAGCTGCCGCTCTCGCCGGCTGCCGGAGCCGAAAAAGCGGCTTCTTCGCGCAAAGACGATTGTGCCGCTCACAGTGCTCTCCTTAGCGCGGCTTCTGCCAAAAGACGCTCGGCAGCGGCTCTTTCCTCCGGAGAGCATCCTATCTTCGTCTTTCGCGTCTTTTGTAGTCTACATCTTAGCAAAACGCTTTTCCACTATGTCTGGCTAGGAAAAACTGTGCCAGCACAGAAAACATCTCCCATCGTGTTCTAGAAGTTGCACGGATGTCTGCCAAGTGTTTGGCAGGAAGAAAAGAAAAGTTGTCCAAAACAGCTTCCAATCGAATGTTCCTGTGATTGGAAAAGTCAGGAGAGTGCAAAGGTACTGTTTTCTATCAGTTGGCAAGGTGCGCACACAATCCCAGTGTTGTACAGCTTGCTTCTTCACCTTCCCGAAGCTGCCGCTCTCGCCGGCTGCCGGAGCCCAAGAAGCGGCTTCTTCGCGCAAAGACGATTGTGCCGCTCACAGTGCTCTCCTTAGCGCGGCTTCTGCCGAAAGATGCTCGGCAGCGGCTCTTTCCTCCGGAGAGCATCCTATCTTCGTCTTTCGCGTCTTTTGTAGTCTACATCTTAGCAAAACGCTTTCCCACTATGTCTGGCTAGGAAAAACTGTGCCAGCACAGAAAACATCTCCCATCGTGTTCTAGAAGTTGCAGAGATGTCTGCCAAGTGTTTGGCAGGAAGAAAAGAAAAGTTGTCCAAAACAGCTTCCAATCGAATGTTCCTGTGATTGGAAAAGTCAGGAGAGTGCAAAGGTACTGTTTTCTATCAGTTGGCAAGATGCGCACACAATCCCAGTGTTGTACAGCTTGCTTCTTCACCTTCCCGAAGCTGCCGCTCTCGCCGGCTGCCGGAGCCCAAGAAGCGGCTTCTTCGCGCAAAGACGATTGTGCCGCTCACAGTGCTCTCCTTAGCGCGGCTTCTGCCGAAAGACGCCCGGCAGCGGCTCTTACCTCCGGAGAGCATCCCACCTTCATCTTTCGCGTCTTTTGTAGTCTACATCTTAGCAAAACGCTTTTCCACTATGTCTGGCTAGGAAAAACTGTGCCAGCACAGAAAACATCTCCCATCGTGTTCTAGAAGTTGCAGAGATGTCTGCCAAGTGTTTGGCAGGAAGAAAAGAAAAGTTGTCCAAAACAGCTTCCAATCGAATGTTCCTGTGATTGGAAAAGTCAGGAGAGTGCAAAGGTACTGTTTTCTATTAGTTGGCAAGGTGCGCACACAATCCCAGTGTTGTACAGCTTGCTTCTTCACCTTCCCGAAGCTGCCGCTCTCGCCGGCTGCCGGAGCCCAAGAAGCGGCTTCTTCGCGCAAAGACGATTGTGCCGCTCACAGTGCTCTCCTTAGCGCGGCTTCTGCCGAAAGACGCCCGGCAGCGGCTCTTACCTCCGGAGAGCAACCTACCTTCCTCTTTAGCTCCTCTTCTCATCTACACCTCGGCAAAAAGCTTTTCCACTATGTCTGGCTAGGAAAAACTGTGCCAGCACAGAAAACATCTCCCATCGTGTTCTAGAAGTTGCACGGATGTCTGCCAAGTGTTTGGCAGGAAGAAAAGAAAAGTTGTCCAAAACAGCTTCCAATCGAATGTTCCTGTGATTGGAAAAGTCAGGAGAGTGCAAAGGTACTGTTTTCTATCAGTTGGCAAGGTGCGCACACAATCCCAGTGTTGTACAGCTTGCTTCTTCACCTTCCCGAAGCTGCCGCTCTCGCCGGCTGCCGGAGCCCAAGAAGCGGCTTCTTCGCGCAAAGACGATTGCGCCGCTCACAGTGCTCTCCTTAGCGCGGCTTCTGCCGAAAGATGCTCGGCAGCGGCTCTTACCTCCGGAGAGCATCCTACCTTCGTCTTTAGCTCCTCTTCTCATCTACACCTCGGCAAAAAGCTTTCCCACTATGTCTGGCTAGGAAAAACTGTGCCAGCACAGAAAACATCTCCCATCGTGTTCTAGAAGTTGCACGGATGTCTGCCAAGTGTTTGGCAGGAAGAAAAGAAAAGTTGTCCAAAACAGCTTCCAATCGAATGTTCCTGTGATTGGAAAAGTCAGGAGAGTGCAAAGGTACTGTTTTCTATCAGTTGGCAAGGTGCGCACACAATCCCAGTGTTGTACAGCTTGCTTCTTCACCTTCCCGAAGCTGCCGCTCTCGCCGGCTGCCGGAGCCCAAGAAGCGGCTTCTTCGCGCAAAGACGATTGTGCCGCACACAGTGCTCTCCTTAGCGCGGCTTCTGCCGAAAGACGCCCGGCAGCGGCTCTTACCTCCGGAGAGCATCCCACCTTCGTCTTTCGCGTCTTTTGTAGTCTACATCTTAGCAAAACGCTTTTCCACTATGTCTGGCTAGGAAAAACTGTGCCAGCACAGAAAACATCTCCCATCTTGTTCTAGAAGTTGCAGAGATGTCTGCCAAGTGTTTGGCAGGAAGAAAAGAAAAGTTGTCCAAAACAGCTTCCAATCGAATGTTCCTGTGATTGGAAAAGTCAGGAGAGTGCAAAGGTACTGTTTTCTATCAGTTGGCAAGGTGCGCACACAATCCCAGTGTTGTACAGCTTGCTTCTTCACCTTCCCGAAGCTGCCGCTCTCGCCGGCTGCCGGAGCCCAAGAAGCGGCTTCTTCGCGCAAAGACGATTGTGCCGCTCACAGTGCTCTCCTTAGCGCGGCTTCTGCCGAAAGACGCCCGGCAGCGGCTCTTACCTCCGGAGAGCATCCCACCTTCCTCTTTAGCTCCTCTTCTCATCTACACCTCGGCAAAAAGCTTTTCCACTATGTCTGGCTAGGAAAAACTGTGCCAGCACAGAAAACATCTCCCATCGTGTTCTAGAAGTTGCAGAGATGTCTGCCAAGTGTTTGGCAGGAAGAAAAGAAAAGTTGTCCAAAACAGCTTCCAATCGAATGTTCCTGTGATTGGAAAAGTCAGGAGAGTGCAAAGGTACTGTTTTCTATCAGTTGGCAAGGTGCGCACACAATCCCAGTGTTGTACAGCTTGCTTCTTCACCTTCCCGAAGCTGCCGCTCTCGCCGGCTGCCGGAGCCCAAGAAGCGGCTTCTTCGCGCAAAGACGATTGTGCCGCACACAGTGCTCTCCTTAGCGCGGCTTCTGCCGAAAGACGCCCGGCAGCGGCTCTTACCTCCGGAGAGCATCCCACCTTCGTCTTTCGCGTCTTTTGTAGTCTACATCTTAGCAAAACGCTTTTCCACTATGTCTGGCTAGGAAAAACTGTGCCAGCACAGAAAACATCTCCCATCGTGTTCTAGAAGTTGCAGAGATGTCTGCCAAGTGTTTGGCAGGAAGAAAAGTTGTCCAAAACAGCATCCAATCGAATGTTCCTGTGATTGGAAAAGTCAGGAGAGTGCAAAGGTACTGTTTTCTATCAGTTGGCAAGCTGCGCACACAATCCCAGTGTTGTACAGCTTGCTTCTTCACCTTCCCGAAGCTGCCGCTCTCGCCGGCTGCCGGAGCCCAAGAAGCGGCTTCTTCGCGCAAAGACGATTGTGCCGCTCACAGTGCTCTCCTTAGCGCGGCTTCTGCCGAAAGACGCCCGGCAGCGGCTCTTACCTCCGGAGAGCAACCTACCTTCCTCTTTAGCTCCTCTTCTCATCTACACCTCGGCAAAAAGCTTTTCCACTATGTCTGGCTAGGAAAAACTGTGCCAGCACAGAAAACATCTCCCATCGTGTTCTAGAAGTTGCACGGATGTCTGCCAAGTGTTTGGCAGGAAGAAAAGAAAAGTTGTCCAAAACAGCTTCCAATCGAATGTTCCTGTGATTGGAAAAGTCAGGAGAGTGCAAAGGTACTGTTTTCTATCAGTTGGCAAGGTGCGCACACAATCCCAGTGTTGTACAGCTTGCTTCTTCACCTTCCCGAAGCTGCCGCTCTCGCCGGCTGCCGGAGCCCAAGAAGCGGCTTCTTCGCGCAAAGACGATTGCGCCGCTCACAGTGCTCTCCTTAGCGCGGCTTCTGCCGAAAGATGCTCGGCAGCGGCTCTTACCTCCGGAGAGCATCCTACCTTCGTCTTTAGCTCCTCTTCTCATCTACACCTCGGCAAAAAGCTTTCCCACTATGTCTGGCTAGGAAAAACTGTGCCAGCACAGAAAACATCTCCCATCGTGTTCTAGAAGTTGCACGGATGTCTGCCAAGTGTTTGGCAGGAAGAAAAGAAAAGTTGTCCAAAACAGCTTCCAATCGAATGTTCCTGTGATTGGAAAAGTCAGGAGAGTGCAAAGGTACTGTTTTCTATCAGTTGGCAAGGTGCGCACACAATCCCAGTGTTGTACAGCTTGCTTCTTCACCTTCCCGAAGCTGCCGCTCTCGCCGGCTGCCGGAGCCCAAGAAGCGGCTTCTTCGCGCAAAGACGATTGTGCCGCACACAGTGCTCTCCTTAGCGCGGCTTCTGCCGAAAGACGCCCGGCAGCGGCTCTTACCTCCGGAGAGCATCCCACCTTCGTCTTTCGCGTCTTTTGTAGTCTACATCTTAGCAAAACGCTTTTCCACTATGTCTGGCTAGGAAAAACTGTGCCAGCACAGAAAACATCTCCCATCGTGTTCTAGAAGTTGCAGAGATGTCTGCCAAGTGTTTGGCAGGAAGAAAAGAAAAGTTGTCCAAAACAGCTTCCAATCGAATGTTCCTGTGATTGGAAAAGTCAGGAGAGTGCAAAGGTACTGTTTTCTATCAGTTGGCAAGGTGCGCACACAATCCCAGTGTTGTACAGCTTGCTTCTTCACCTTCCCGAAGCTGCCGCTCTCGCCGGCTGCCGGAGCCGAAAAAGCGGCTTCTTCGCGCAAAGACGATTGTGCCGCTCACAGTGCTCTCCTTAGCGCGGCTTCTGCCGAAAGATGCTCGGCAGCGGCTCTTTCCTCCGGAGAGCATCCTATCTTCGTCTTTCGCGTCTTTTGTAGTCTACATCTTAGCAAAACGCTTTCCCACTATGTCTGGCTAGGAAAAACTGTGCCAGCACAGAAAACATCTCCCATCGTGTTCTAGAAGTTGCAGAGATGTCTGCCAATTGTTTGGCAGGAAGAAAAGAAAAGTTGTCCAAAACAGCTTCCAATCGAATGTTCCTGTGATTGGAAAAGTCAGGAGAGTGCAAAGGTACTGTTTTCTATCAGTTGGCAAGGTGCGCACACAATCCCAGTGTTGTACAGCTTGCTTCTTCACCTTCCCGAAGCTGCCGCTCTCGCCGGCTGCCGGAGCCCAAGAAGCGGCTTCTTCGCGCAAAGACGATTGTGCCGCACACAGTGCTCTCCTTAGCGCGGCTTCTGCCGAAAGACGCCCGGCAGCGGCTCTTACCTCCGGAGAGCATCCCACCTTCGTCTTTCGCGTCTTTTGTAGTCTACATCTTAGCAAAACGCTTTTCCACTATGTCTGGCTAGGAAAAACTGTGCCAGCACAGAAAACATCTCCCATCGTGTTCTAGAAGTTGCAGAGATGTCTGCCAAGTGTTTGGCAGGAAGAAAAGTTGTCCAAAACAGCATCCAATCGAATGTTCCTGTGATTGGAAAAGTCAGGAGAGTGCAAAGGTACTGTTTTCTATCAGTTGGCAAGCTGCGCACACAATCCCAGTGTTGTACAGCTTGCTTCTTCACCTTCCCGAAGCTGCCGCTCTCGCCGGCTGCCGGAGCCCAAGAAGCGGCTTCTTCGCGCAAAGACGATTGTGCCGCTCACAGTGCTCTCCTTAGCGCGGCTTCTGCCGAAAGACGCCCGGCAGCGGCTCTTACCTCCGGAGAGCATCCTACCTTCCTCTTTAGCTCCTCTTCTCATCTACACCTCGGCAAAAAGCTTTCCCACTATGTCTGGCTAGGAAAAACTGTGCCAGCACAGAAAACATCTCCCATCGTGTTCTAGAAGTTGCACGGATGTCTGCCAAGTGTTTGGCAGGAAGAAAAGAAAAGTTGTCCAAAACAGCTTCCAATCGAATGTTCCTGTGATTGGAAAAGTCAGGAGAGTGCAAAGGTACTGTTTTCTATCAGTTGGCAAGGTGCGCACACAATCCCAGTGTTGTACAGCTTGCTTCTTCACCTTCCCGAAGCTGCCGCTCTCGCCGGCTGCCGGAGCCCAAGAAGCGGCTTCTTCGCGCAAAGACGATTGTGCCGCACACAGTGCTCTCCTTAGCGCGGCTTCTGCCGAAAGATGCTCGGCAGCGGCTCTTTCCTCCGGAGAGCATCCTATCTTCGTCTTTCGCGTCTTTTGTAGTCTACATCTTAGCAAAACGCTTTCCCACTATGTCTGGCTAGGAAAAACTGTGCCAGCACAGAAAACATCTCCCATCGTGTTCTAGAATTTGCAGAGATGTCTGCCAAGTGTTTGGCAGGAAGAAAAGAAAAGTTGTCCAAAACAGCTTCCAATCGAATGTTCCTGTGATTGGAAAAGTCAGGAGAGTGCAAAGGTACTGTTTTCTATCAGTTGGCAAGCTGCGCACACAATCCCAGTGTTGTACAGCTTGCTTCTTCACCTTCCCGAAGCTGCCGCTCTCGCCGGCTGCAGGAGCCGAAAAAGCGGCTTCTTCGCGCAAAGACGATTGTGCCGCTCACAGTGCTCTCCTTAGCGCGGCTTCTGCCGAAAGACGCCCGGCAGCGGCTCTTACCTCCGGAGAGCATCCCACCTTCGTCTTTCGCGTCTTTTGTAGTCTACATCTTAGCAAAACGCTTTTCCACTATGTCTGGCTAGGAAAAACTGTGCCAGCACAGAAAACATCTCCCATCGTGTTCTAGAAGTTGCAGAGATGTCTGCCAAGTGTTTGGCAGGAAGAAAAGAAAAGTTGTCCAAAACAGCTTCCAATCGAATGTTCCTGTGATTGGAAAAGTCAGGAGAGTGCAAAGGTACTGTTTTCTATCAGTTGGCAAGGTGCGCACACAATCCCAGTGTTGTACAGCTTGCTTCTTCACCTTCCCGAAGCTGCCGCTCTCGCCGGCTGCCAGAGCCGAAGAAGCGGCTTCTTCGCGCAAAGACGATTGTGCCGCTCACAGTGCTCTCCTTAGCGCGGCTTCTGCCGAAAGACGCCCGGCAGCGGTTCTTACCTCCGGAGAGCAACCTACCTTCCTCTTTAGCTCCTCTTCTCATCTACACCTCGGCAAAAAGCTTTCCCACTATGTCTGGCTAGGAAAAACTGTGCCAGCACAGAAAACATCTCCCATCGTGTTCTAGAAGTTGCACGGATGTCTGCCAAGTGTTTGGCAGGAAGAAAAGAAAAGTTGTCCAAAACAGCTTCCAATCGAATGTTCCTGTGATTGGAAAAGTCAGGAGAGTGCAAAGGTACTGTTTTCTATCAGTTGGCAAGGTGCGCACACAATCCCAGTGTTGTACAGCTTGCTTCTTCACCTTCCCGAAGCTGCCGCTCTCGCCGGCTGCCGGAGCCCAAGAAGCGGCTTCTTCGCGCAAAGACGATTGCGCCGCTCACAGTGCTCTCCTTAGCGCGGCTTCTGCCGAAAGATGCTCGGCAGCGGCTCTTACCTCCGGAGAGCATCCTACCTTCCTCTTTAGCTCCTCTTCTCATCTACACCTCGGCAAAAAGCTTTCCCACTATGTCTGGCTAGGAAAAACTGTGCCAGCACAGAAAACATCTCCCATCGTGTTCTAGAAGTTGCAGAGATGTCTGCCAAGTGTTTGGCAGGAAGAAAAGAAAAGTTGTCCAAAACAGCTTCCAATCGAATGTTCCTGTGATTGGAAAAGTCAGGAGAGTGCAAAGGTACTGTTTTCTATCAGTTGGCAAGGTGCGCACACAATCCCAGTGTTGTACAGCTTGCTTCTTCACCTTCCCGAAGCTGCCGCTCTCGCCGGCTGCCGGAGCCGAAAAAGCGGCTTCTTCGCGCAAAGACGATTGCGCCGCTCACAGTGCTCTCCTTAGCGCGGCTTCTGCCGAAAGATGCTCGGCAGCGGCTCTTACCTCCGGAGAGCATCCTACCTTCCTCTTTAGCTCCTCTTCTCATCTACACCTCGGCAAAAAGCTTTTCCACTATGTCTGGCTAGGAAAAACTGTGCCAGCACAGAAAACATCTCCCATCGTGTTCTAGAAGTTGCACGGATGTCTGCCAAGTGTTTGGCAGGAAGAAAAGAAAAGTTGTCCAAAACAGCTTCCAATCGAATGTTCCTGTGATTGGAAAAGTCAGGAGAGTGCAAAGGTACTGTTTTCTATCAGTTGGCAAGGTGCGCACACAATCCCAGTGTTGTACAGCTTGCTTCTTCACCTTCCCGAAGCTGCCGCTCTCGCCGGCTGCCGGAGCCCAAGAAGCGGCTTCTTCGCGCAAAGACGATTGTGCCGCACACAGTGCTCTCCTTAGCGCGGCTTCTGCCGAAAGACGCCCGGCAGCGGCTCTTACCTCCGGAGAGCATCCCACCTTCGTCTTTCGCCTCTTTTGTAGTCTACATCTTAGCAAAACGCTTTTCCACTATGTCTGGCTAGGAAAAACTGTGCCAGCACAGAAAACATCTCCCATCGTGTTCTAGAAGTTGCACGGATGTCTGCCAAGTGTTTGGCAGGAAGAAAAGTTGTCCAAAACAGCATCCAATCGAATGTTCCTGTGATTGGAAAAGTCAGGAGAGTGCAAAGGTACTGTTTTCTATCAGTTGGCAAGGTGCGCACACAATCCCAGTGTTGTACAGCTTGCTTCTTCACCTTCCCGAAGCTGCCGCTCTCGCCGGCTGCCGGAGCCCAAGAAGCGGCTTCTTCGCGCAAAGACGATTGTGCCGCTCACAGTGCTCTCCTTAGCGCGGCTTCTGCCGAAAGACGCCCGGCAGCGGTTCTTACCTCCGGAGAGCAACCTACCTTCCTCTTTAGCTCCTCTTCTCATCTACACCTCGGCAAAAAGCTTTCCCACTATGTCTGGCTAGGAAAAACTGTGCCAGCACAGAAAACATCTCCCATCGTGTTCTAGAAGTTGCACGGATGTCTGCCAAGTGTTTGGCAGGAAGAAAAGAAAAGTTGTCCAAAACAGCTTCCAATCGAATGTTCCTGTGATTGGAAAAGTCAGGAGAGTGCAAAGGTACTGTTTTCTATCAGTTGGCAAGGTGCGCACACAATCCCAGTGTTGTACAGCTTGCTTCTTCACCTTCCCGAAGCTGCCGCTCTCGCCGGCTGCCGGAGCCCAAGAAGCGGCTTCTTCGCGCAAAGACGATTGTGCCGCTCACAGTGCTCTCCTTAGCGCGGCTTCTGCCGAAAGACGCCCGGCAGCGGCTCTTACCTACGGAGAACATCCCACCTTCTTCTTTCGCGTCTTTTGTAGTCTACATCTTAGCAAAACGCTTTTCCACTATGTCTGGCTAGGAAAAACTGTGCCAGCACAGAAAACTTCTCCCATCGTGTTCTAGAAGTTGCAGAGATGTCTGCCAAGTGTTTGGCAGGAAGAAAAGAAAAGTTGTCCAAAACAGCTTCCAATCGAATGTTCCTGTGATTGGAAAAGTCAGGAGAGTGCAAAGGTACTGTTTTCTATCAGTGTGCAAGGTGCGCACTCAATCACAGTGTTGTACAGCTTGCTTCTTCACCTTCCCGAAGCTGCCGCTCTCGCCGGCTGCCGGAGCCCAAGAAGCGGCTTCTTCGCGCAAAGACGATTGTGCCGCTCACAGTGCTCTCCTTAGCGCGTCTTCTGCCGAAAGACGCCCGGCAGCGGTTCCTACCTCCGGAGAGCAACCTACCTTCCTCTTTAGCTCCTCTTCTCATCTACACCTCGGCAAAAAGCTTTCCCACTATGTCTGGCTAGGAAAAACTGTGCCAGCACAGAAAACATCTCCCATCGTGTTCTAGAAGTTGCACGGATGTCTGCCAAGTGTTTGGCAGGAAGAAAAGAAAAGTTGTCCAAAACAGCTTCCAATCGAATGTTCCTGTGATTGGAAAAGTCAGGAGAGTGCAAAGGTACTGTTTTCTATCAGTTGGCAAGGTGCGCACACAATCCCAGTGTTGTACAGCTTGCTTCTTCACCTTCCCGAAGCTGCCGCTCTCGCCGGCTGCCGGAGCCGAAAAAGCGGCTTCTTCGCGCAAAGACGATTGCGCCGCTCACAGTGCTCTCCTTAGCGCGGCTTCTGCCGAAAGATGCTCGGCAGCGGCTCTTACCTCCGGAGAGCATCCTACCTTCGTCTTTAGCTCCTCTTCTCATCTACACCTCGGCAAAAAGCTTTTCCACTATGTCTGGCTAGGAAAAACTGTGCCAGCACAGAAAACATCTCCCATCGTGTTCTAGAAGTTGCACGGATGTCTGCCAAGTGTTTGGCAGGAAGAAAAGAAAAGTTGTCCAAAACAGCTTCCAATCGAATGTTCCTGTGATTGGAAAAGTCAGGAGAGTGCAAAGGTACTGTTTTCTATCAGTTGGCAAGGTGCGCACACAATCCCAGTGTTGTACAGCTTGCTTCTTCACCTTCCCGAAGCTGCCGCTCTCGCCGGCTGCCGGAGCCCAAGAAGCGGCTTCTTCGCGCAAAGACGATTGTGCCGCACACAGTGCTCTCCTTAGCGCGGCTTCTGCCGAAAGACGCCCGGCAGCGGCTCTTACCTCCGGAGAGCATCCCACCTTCGTCTTTCGCGTCTTTTGTAGTCTACATCTTAGCAAAACGCTTTTCCACTATGTCTGGCTAGGAAAAACTGTGCCAGCACAGAAAACATCTCCCATCGTGTTCTAGAAGTTGCAGAGATGTCTGCCAAGTGTTTGGCAGGAAGAAAAGAAAAGTTGTCCAAAACAGCTTCCAATCGAATGTTCCTGTGATTGGAAAAGTCAGGAGAGTGCAAAGGTACTGTTTTCTATCAGTTGGCAAGGTGCGCACACAATCCCAGTGTTGTACAGCTTGCTTCTTCACCTTCCCGAAGCTGCCGCTCTCGCCGGCTGCCGGAGCCCAAGAAGCGGCTTCTTCGCGCAAAGACGATTGTGCCGCTCACAGTGCTCTCCTTAGCGCGGCTTCTGCCGAAAGACGCCCGGCAGCGGCTCTTACCTCCGGAGAGCATCCCACCTTCCTCTTTAGCTCCTCTTCTCATCTACACCTCGGCAAAAAGCTTTTCCACTATGTCTGGCTAGGAAAAACTGTGCCAGCACAGAAAACATCTCCCATCGTGTTCTAGAAGTTGCACGGATGTCTGCCAAGTGTTTGGCAGGAAGAAAAGAAAAGTTGTCCAAAACAGCTTCCAATCGAATGTTCCTGTGATTGGAAAAGTCAGGAGAGTGCAAAGGTACTGTTTTCTATCAGTTGGCAAGGTGCGCACACAATCCCAGTGTTGTACAGCTTGCTTCTTCACCTTCCCGAAGCTGCCGCTCTCGCCGGCTGCCGGAGCCCAAGAAGCGGCTTCTTCGCGCAAAGACGATTGTGCCGCTCACAGTGCTCTCCTTAGCGCGGCTTCTGCCGAAAGACGCCCGGCAGCGGCTCTTACCTCCGGAGAGCATCCCACCTTCGTCTTTCGCGTCTTTTGTAGTCTACATCTTAGCAAAAAGCTTTTCCACTATGTCTGGCTAGGAAAAACTGTGCCAGCACAGAAAACATCTCCCATCGTGTTCTAGAAGTTGCAGAGATGTCTGCCAAGTGTTTGGCAGGAAGAAAAGTTGTCCAAAACAGCATCCAATCGAATGTTCCTGTGATTGGAAAAGTCAGGAGAGTGCAAAGGTACTGTTTTCTATCAGTTGGCAAGGTGCGCACACAATCCCAGTGTTGTACAGCTTGCTTCTTCACCTTCCCGAAGCTGCCGCTCTCGCCGGCTGCCGGAGCCCAAGAAGCGGCTTCTTCGCGCAAAGACGATTGTGCCGCTCACAGTGCTCTCCTTAGCGCGGCTTCTGCCGAAAGACGCCCGGCAGCGGCTCTTACCTCCGGAGAGCATCCTACCTTCCTCTTTAGCTCCTCTTCTCATCTACACCTCGGCAAAAAGCTTTCCCACTATGTCTGGCTAGGAAAAACTGTGCCAGCACAGAAAACATCTCCCATCGTGTTCTAGAAGTTGCACGGATGTCTGCCAAGTGTTTGGCAGGAAGAAAAGAAAAGTTGTCCAAAACAGCTTCCAATCGAATGTTCCTGTGATTGGAAAAGTCAGGAGAGTGCAAAGGTACTGTTTTCTATCAGTTGGCAAGGTGCGCACACAATCCCAGTGTTGTACAGCTTGCTTCTTCACCTTCCCGAAGCTGCCGCTCTCGCCGGCTGCCGGAGCCCAAGAAGCGGCTTCTTCGCGCAAAGACGATTGTGCCGCACACAGTGCTCTCCTTAGCGCGGCTTCTGCCGAAAGATGCTCGGCAGCGGCTCTTTCCTCCGGAGAGCATCCTATCTTCGTCTTTCGCGTCTTTTGTAGTCTACATCTTAGCAAAACGCTTTCCCACTATGTCTGGCTAGGAAAAACTGTGCCAGCACAGAAAACATCTCCCATCGTGTTCTAGAAGTTGCAGAGATGTCTGCCAAGTGTTTGGCAGGAAGAAAAGAAAAGTTGTCCAAAACAGCTTCCAATCGAATGTTCCTGTGATTGGAAAAGTCAGGAGAGTGCAAAGGTACTGTTTTCTATCAGTTGGCAAGCTGCGCACACAATCCCAGTGTTGTACAGCTTGCTTCTTCACCTTCCCGAAGCTGCCGCTCTCGCCGGCTGCAGGAGCCGAAAAAGCGGCTTCTTCGCGCAAAGACGATTGTGCCGCTCACAGTGCTCTCCTTAGCGCGGCTTCTGCCGAAAGACGCCCGGCAGCGGCTCTTACCTCCGGAGAGCATCCCACCTTCGTCTTTCGCGTCTTTTGTAGTCTACATCTTAGCAAAACGCTTTTCCACTATGTCTGGCTAGGAAAAACTGTGCCAGCACAGAAAACATCTCCCATCGTGTTCTAGAAGTTGCAGAGATGTCTGCCAAGTGTTTGGCAGGAAGAAAAGAAAAGTTGTCCAAAACAGCTTCCAATCGAATGTTCCTGTGATTGGAAAAGTCAGGAGAGTGCAAAGGTACTGTTTTCTATCAGTTGGCAAGGTGCGCACACAATCCCAGTGTTGTACAGCTTGCTTCTTCACCTTCCCGAAGCTGCCGCTCTCGCCGGCTGCCGGAGCCCAAGAAGCGGCTTCTTCGCGCAAAGACGATTGTGCCGCTCACAGTGCTCTCCTTAGCGCGGCTTCTGCCGAAAGACGCCCGGCAGCGGTTCTTACCTCCGGAGAGCAACCTACCTTCCTCTTTAGCTCCTCTTCTCATCTACACCTCGGCAAAAAGCTTTTCCACTATGTCTGGCTAGGAAAAACTGTGCCAGCACAGAAAACATCTCCCATCGTGTTCTAGAAGTTGCACGGATGTCTGCCAAGTGTTTGGCAGGAAGAAAAGAAAAGTTGTCCAAAACAGCTTCCAATCGAATGTTCCTGTGATTGGAAAAGTCAGGAGAGTGCAAAGGTACTGTTTTCTATCAGTTGGCAAGGTGCGCACACAATCCCAGTGTTGTACAGCTTGCTTCTTCACCTTCCCGAAGCTGCCGCTCTCGCCGGCTGCCGGAGCCCAAGAAGCGGCTTCTTCGCGCAAAGACGATTGCGCCGCTCACAGTGCTCTCCTTAGCGCGGCTTCTGCCGAAAGATGCTCGGCAGCGGCTCTTACCTCCGGAGAGCATCCTACCTTCGTCTTTAGCTCCTCTTCTCATCTACACCTCGGCAAAAAGCTTTCCCACTATGTCTGGCTAGGAAAAACTGTGCCAGCACAGAAAACATCTCCCATCGTGTTCTAGAAGTTGCAGAGATGTCTGCCAAGTGTTTGGCAGGAAGAAAAGAAAAGTTGTCCAAAACAGCTTCCAATCGAATGTTCCTGTGATTGGAAAAGTCAGGAGAGTGCAAAGGTACTGTTTTCTATCAGTTGGCAAGGTGCGCACACAATCCCAGTGTTGTACAGCTTGCTTCTTCACCTTCCCGAAGCTGCCGCTCTCGCCGGCTGCCGGAGCCGAAAAAGCGGCTTCTTCGCCCAAAGACGATTGCGCCGCTCACAGTGCTCTCCTTAGCGCGGCTTCTGCCGAAAGATGCTCGGCAGCGGCTCTTACCTCCGGAGAGCATCCTACCTTCCTCTTTAGCTCCTCTTCTCATCTACACCTCGGCAAAAAGCTTTTCCACTATGTCTGGCTAGGAAAAACTGTGCCAGCACAGAAAACATCTCCCATCGTGTTCTAGAAGTTGCACGGATGTCTGCCAAGTGTTTGGCAGGAAGAAAAGAAAAGTTGTCCAAAACAGCTTCCAATCGAATGTTCCTGTGATTGGAAAAGTCAGGAGAGTGCAAAGGTACTGTTTTCTATCAGTTGGCAAGGTGCGCACACAATCCCAGTGTTGTACAGCTTGCTTCTTCACCTTCCCGAAGCTGCCGCTCTCGCCGGCTGCCGGAGCCCAAGAAGCGGCTTCTTCGCGCAAAGACGATTGTGCCGCACACAGTGCTCTCCTTAGCGCGGCTTCTGCCGAAAGACGCCCGGCAGCGGCTCTTACCTCCGGAGAGCATCCCACCTTCGTCTTTCGCCTCTTTTGTAGTCTACATCTTAGCAAAACGCTTTTCCACTATGTCTGGCTAGGAAAAACTGTGCCAGCACAGAAAACATCTCCCATCGTGTTCTAGAAGTTGCACGGATGTCTGCCAAGTGTTTGGCAGGAAGAAAAGTTGTCCAAAACAGCATCCAATCGAATGTTCCTGTGATTGGAAAAGTCAGGAGAGTGCAAAGGTACTGTTTTCTATCAGTTGGCAAGGTGCGCACACAATCCCAGTGTTGTACAGCTTGCTTCTTCACCTTCCCGAAGCTGCCGCTCTCGCCGGCTGCCGGAGCCCAAGAAGCGGCTTCTTCGCGCAAAGACGATTGTGCCGCTCACAGTGCTCTCCTTAGCGCGGCTTCTGCCGAAAGACGCCCGGCAGCGGTTCTTACCTCCGGAGAGCAACCTACCTTCCTCTTTAGCTCCTCTTCTCATCTACACCTCGGCAAAAAGCTTTCCCACTATGTCTGGCTAGGAAAAACTGTGCCAGCACAGAAAACATCTCCCATCGTGTTCTAGAAGTTGCACGGATGTCTGCCAAGTGTTTGGCAGGAAGAAAAGAAAAGTTGTCCAAAACAGCTTCCAATCGAATGTTCCTGTGATTGGAAAAGTCAGGAGAGTGCAAAGGTACTGTTTTCTATCAGTTGGCAAGGTGCGCACACAATCCCAGTGTTGTACAGCTTGCTTCTTCACCTTCCCGAAGCTGCCGCTCTCGCCGGCTGCCGGAGCCCAAGAAGCGGCTTCTTCGCGCAAAGATGATTGTGCCGCTCACAGTGCTCTCCTTAGCGCGGCTTCTGCCGAAAGACGCCCGGCAGCGGCTCTTACCTCCGGAGAACATCCCACCTTCTTCTTTCGCGTCTTTTGTAGTCTACATCTTAGCAAAACGCTTTTCCACTATGTCTGGCTAGGAAAAACTGTGCCAGCACAGAAAACTTCTCCCATCGTGTTCTAGAAGTTGCAGAGATGTCTGCCAAGTGTTTGGCAGGAAGAAAAGAAAAGTTGTCCAAAACAGCTTCCAATCGAATGTTCCTGTGATTGGAAAAGTCAGGAGAGTGCAAAGGTACTGTTTTCTATCAGTGTGCAAGGTGCGCACTCAATCACAGTGTTGTACAGCTTGCTTCTTCACCTTCCCGAAGCTGCCGCTCTCGCCGGCTGCCGGAGCCGAAAAAGCGGCTTCTTCGCGCAAAGACGATTGTGCCGCTCACAGTGCTCTCCTTAGCGCGTCTTCTGCCGAAAGACGCCCGGCAGCGGTTCTTACCTCCGGAGAGCAACCTACCTTCCTCTTTAGCTCCTCTTCTCATCTACACCTCGGCAAAAAGCTTTCCCACTATGTCTGGCTAGGAAAAACTGTGCCAGCACAGAAAACATCTCCCATCGTGTTCTAGAAGTTGCACGGATGTCTGCCAAGTGTTTGGCAGGAAGAAAAGAAAAGTTGTCCAAAACAGCTTCCAATCGAATGTTCCTGTGATTGGAAAAGTCAGGAGAGTGCAAAGGTACTGTTTTCTATCAGTTGGCAAGGTGCGCACACAATCCCAGTGTTGTACAGCTTGCTTCTTCACCTTCCCGAAGCTGCCGCTCTCGCCGGCTGCCGGAGCCGAAAAAGCGGCTTCTTCGCGCAAAGACGATTGCGCCGCTCACAGTGCTCTCCTTAGCGCGGCTTCTGCCGAAAGATGCTCGGCAGCGGCTCTTACCTCCGGAGAGCATCCTACCTTCGTCTTTAGCTCCTCTTCTCATCTACACCTCGGCAAAAAGCTTTTCCACTATGTCTGGCTAGGAAAAACTGTGCCAGCACAGAAAACATCTCCCATCGTGTTCTAGAAGTTGCACGGATGTCTGCCAAGTGTTTGGCAGGAAGAAAAGAAAAGTTGTCCAAAACAGCTTCCAATCGAATGTTCCTGTGATTGGAAAAGTCAGGAGAGTGCAAAGGTACTGTTTTCTATCAGTTGGCAAGGTGCGCACACAATCCCAGTGTTGTACAGCTTGCTTCTTCACCTTCCCGAAGCTGCCGCTCTCGCCGGCTGCCGGAGCCCAAGAAGCGGCTTCTTCGCGCAAAGACGATTGTGCCGCACACAGTGCTCTCCTTAGCGCGGCTTCTGCCGAAAGACGCCCGGCAGCGGCTCTTACCTCCGGAGAGCATCCCACCTTCGTCTTTCGCGTCTTTTGTAGTCTACATCTTAGCAAAACGCTTTTCCACTATGTCTGGCTAGGAAAAACTGTGCCAGCACAGAAAACATCTCCCATCGTGTTCTAGAAGTTGCACGGATGTCTGCCAAGTGTTTGGCAGGAAGAAAAGAAAAGTTGTCCAAAACAGCTTCCAATCGAATGTTCCTGTGATTGGAAAAGTCAGGAGAGTGCAAAGGTACTGTTTTCTATCAGTTGGCAAGGTGCGCACACAATCCCAGTGTTGTACAGCTTGCTTCTTCACCTTCCCGAAGCTGCCGCTCTCGCCGGCTGCCGGAGCCCAAGAAGCGGCTTCTTCGCGCAAAGACGATTGTGCCGCTCACAGTGCTCTCCTTAGCGCGGCTTCTGCCGAAAGACGCCCGGCAGCGGCTCTTACCTCCGGAGAGCATCCCACCTTCCTCTTTAGCTCCTCTTCTCATCTACACCTCGGCAAAAAGCTTTTCCACTATGTCTGGCTAGGAAAAACTGTGCCAGCACAGAAAACATCTCCCATCGTGTTCTAGAAGTTGCACGGATGTCTGCCAAGTGTTTGGCAGGAAGAAAAGAAAAGTTGTCCAAAACAGCTTCCAATCGAATGTTCCTGTGATTGGAAAAGTCAGGAGAGTGCAAAGGTACTGTTTTCTATCAGTTGGCAAGGTGCGCACACAATCCCAGTGTTGTACAGCTTGCTTCTTCACCTTCCCGAAGCTGCCGCTCTCGCCGGCTGCCGGAGCCCAAGAAGCGGCTTCTTCGCGCAAAGACGATTGTGCCGCTCACAGTGCTCTCCTTAGCGCGGCTTCTGCCGAAAGACGCCCGGCAGCGGCTCTTACCTCCGGAGAGCATCCCACCTTCGTCTTTCGCGTCTTTTGTAGTCTACATCTTAGCAAAACGCTTTTCCACTATGTCTGGCTAGGAAAAACTGTGCCAGCACAGAAAACATCTCCCATCGTGTTCTAGAAGTTGCAGAGATGTCTGCCAAGTGTTTGGCAGGAAGAAAAGAAAAGTTGTCCAAAACAGCTTCCAATCGAATGTTCCTGTGATTGGAAAAGTCAGGAGAGTGCAAAGGTACTGTTTTCTATCAGTTGGCAAGCTGCGCACACAATCCCAGTGTTGTACAGCTTGCTTCTTCACCTTCCCGAAGCTGCCGCTCTCGCCGGCTGCAGGAGCCGAAAAAGCGGCTTCTTCGCGCAAAGACGATTGTGCCGCTCACAGTGCTCTCCTTAGCGCGGCTTCTGCCGAAAGACGCCCGGCAGCGGCTCTTACCTCCGGAGAGCATCCCACCTTCGTCTTTCGCGTCTTTTGTAGTCTACACCTCGGCAAAAAGCTTTTCCACTATGTCTGGCTAGGAAAAACTGTGCCAGCACAGAAAACATCTCCCATCGTGTTCTAGAAGTTGCACGGATGTCTGCCAAGTGTTTGGCAGGAAGAAAAGAAAAGTTGTCCAAAACAGCTTCCAATCGAATGTTCCTGTGATTGGAAAAGTCAGGAGAGTGCAAAGGTACTGTTTTCTATCAGTTGGCAAGGTGCGCACACAATCCCAGTGTTGTACAGCTTGCTTCTTCACCTTCCCGAAGCTGCCGCTCTCGCCGGCTGCCGGAGCCCAAGAAGCGGCTTCTTCGCGCAAAGACGATTGTGCCGCTCACAGTGCTCTCCTTAGCGCGGCTTCTGCCGAAAGACGCCCGGCAGCGGTTCTTACCTCCGGAGAGCAACCTACCTTCCTCTTTAGCTCCTCTTCTCATCTACACCTCGGCAAAAAGCTTTTCCACTATGTCTGGCTAGGAAAAACTGTGCCAGCACAGAAAACATCTCCCATCGTGTTCTAGAAGTTGCACGGATGTCTGCCAAGTGTTTGGCAGGAAGAAAAGAAAAGTTGTCCAAAACAGCTTCCAATCGAATGTTCCTGTGATTGGAAAAGTCAGGAGAGTGCAAAGGTACTGTTTTCTATCAGTTGGCAAGGTGCGCACACAATCCCAGTGTTGTACAGCTTGCTTCTTCACCTTCCCGAAGCTGCCGCTCTCGCCGGCTGCCGGAGCCCAAGAAGCGGCTTCTTCGCGCAAAGACGATTGCGCCGCTCACAGTGCTCTCCTTAGCGCGGCTTCTGCCGAAAGATGCTCGGCAGCGGCTCTTACCTCCGGAGAGCATCCTACCTTCGTCTTTAGCTCCTCTTCTCATCTACACCTCGGCAAAAAGCTTTCCCACTATGTCTGGCTAGGAAAAACTGTGCCAGCACAGAAAACATCTCCCATCGTGTTCTAGAAGTTGCAGAGATGTCTGCCAAGTGTTTGGCAGGAAGAAAAGAAAAGTTGTCCAAAACAGCTTCCAATCGAATGTTCCTGTGATTGGAAAAGTCAGGAGAGTGCAAAGGTACTGTTTTCTATCAGTTGGCAAGGTGCGCACACAATCCCAGTGTTGTACAGCTTGCTTCTTCACCTTCCCGAAGCTGCCGCTCTCGCCGGCTGCCGGAGCCGAAAAAGCGGCTTCTTCGCCCAAAGACGATTGCGCCGCTCACAGTGCTCTCCTTAGCGCGGCTTCTGCCGAAAGATGCTCGGCAGCGGCTCTTACCTCCGGAGAGCATCCTACCTTCCTCTTTAGCTCCTCTTCTCATCTACACCTCGGCAAAAAGCTTTCCCACTATGTCTGGCTAGGAAAAACTGTGCCAGCACAGAAAACATCTCCCATCGTGTTCTAGAAGTTGCACGGATGTCTGCCAAGTGTTTGGCAGGAAGAAAAGAAAAGTTGTCCAAAACAGCTTCCAATCGAATGTTCCTGTGATTGGAAAAGTCAGGAGAGTGCAAAGGTACTGTTTTCTATCAGTTGGCAAGGTGCGCACACAATCCCAGTGTTGTACAGCTTGCTTCTTCACCTTCCCGAAGCTGCCGCTCTCGCCGGCTGCCGGAGCCCAAGAAGCGGCTTCTTCGCGCAAAGACGATTGTGCCGCACACAGTGCTCTCCTTAGCGCGGCTTCTGCCGAAAGACGCCCGGCAGCGGCTCTTACCTCCGGAGAGCATCCCACCTTCGTCTTTCGCCTCTTTTGTAGTCTACATCTTAGCAAAACGCTTTTCCACTATGTCTGGCTAGGAAAAACTGTGCCAGCACAGAAAACATCTCCCATCGTGTTCTAGAAGTTGCACGGATGTCTGCCAAGTGTTTGGCAGGAAGAAAAGTTGTCCAAAACAGCATCCAATCGAATGTTCCTGTGATTGGAAAAGTCAGGAGAGTGCAAAGGTACTGTTTTCTATCAGTTGGCAAGGTGCGCACACAATCCCAGTGTTGTACAGCTTGCTTCTTCACCTTCCCGAAGCTGCCGCTCTCGCCGGCTGCCGGAGCCCAAGAAGCGGCTTCTTCGCGCAAAGACGATTGTGCCGCTCACAGTGCTCTCCTTAGCGCGGCTTCTGCCGAAAGACGCCCGGCAGCGGTTCTTACCTCCGGAGAGCAACCTACCTTCCTCTTTAGCTCCTCTTCTCATCTACACCTCGGCAAAAAGCTTTCCCACTATGTCTGGCTAGGAAAAACTGTGCCAGCACAGAAAACATCTCCCATCGTGTTCTAGAAGTTGCACGGATGTCTGCCAAGTGTTTGGCAGGAAGAAAAGAAAAGTTGTCCAAAACAGCTTCCAATCGAATGTTCCTGTGATTGGAAAAGTCAGGAGAGTGCAAAGGTACTGTTTTCTATCAGTTGGCAAGGTGCGCACACAATCCCAGTGTTGTACAGCTTGCTTCTTCACCTTCCCGAAGCTGCCGCTCTCGCCGGCTGCCGGAGCCCAAGAAGCGGCTTCTTCGCGCAAAGACGATTGTGCCGCTCACAGTGCTCTCCTTAGCGCGGCTTCTGCCGAAAGACGCCCGGCAGCGGCTCTTACCTCCGGAGAACATCCCACCTTCTTCTTTCGCGTCTTTTGTAGTCTACATCTTAGCAAAACGCTTTTCCACTATGTCTGGCTAGGAAAAACTGTGCCAGCACAGAAAACTTCTCCCATCGTGTTCTAGAAGTTGCAGAGATGTCTGCCAAGTGTTTGGCAGGAAGAAAAGAAAAGTTGTCCAAAACAGCTTCCAATCGAATGTTCCTGTGATTGGAAAAGTCAGGAGAGTGCAAAGGTACTGTTTTCTATCAGTGTGCAAGGTGCGCACTCAATCACAGTGTTGTACAGCTTGCTTCTTCACCTTCCCGAAGCTGCCGCTCTCGCCGGCTGCCGGAGCCCAAGAAGCGGCTTCTTCGCGCAAAGACGATTGTGCCGCTCACAGTGCTCTCCTTAGCGCGTCTTCTGCCGAAAGACGCCCGGCAGCGGTTCTTACCTCCGGAGAGCAACCTACCTTCCTCTTTAGCTCCTCTTCTCATCTACACCTCGGCAAAAAGCTTTCCCACTATGTCTGGCTAGGAAAAACTGTGCCAGCACAGAAAACATCTCCCATCGTGTTCTAGAAGTTGCACGGATGTCTGCCAAGTGTTTGGCAGGAAGAAAAGAAAAGTTGTCCAAAACAGCTTCCAATCGAATGTTCCTGTGATTGGAAAAGTCAGGAGAGTGCAAAGGTACTGTTTTCTATCAGTTGGCAAGGTGCGCACACAATCCCAGTGTTGTACAGCTTGCTTCTTCACCTTCCCGAAGCTGCCGCTCTCGCCGGCTGCCGGAGCCGAAAAAGCGGCTTCTTCGCGCAAAGACGATTGCGCCGCTCACAGTGCTCTCCTTAGCGCGGCTTCTGCCGAAAGATGCTCGGCAGCGGCTCTTACCTCCGGAGAGCATCCTACCTTCGTCTTTAGCTCCTCTTCTCATCTACACCTCGGCAAAAAGCTTTTCCACTATGTCTGGCTAGGAAAAACTGTGCCAGCACAGAAAACATCTCCCATCGTGTTCTAGAAGTTGCACGGATGTCTGCCAAGTGTTTGGCAGGAAGAAAAGAAAAGTTGTCCAAAACAGCTTCCAATCGAATGTTCCTGTGATTGGAAAAGTCAGGAGAGTGCAAAGGTACTGTTTTCTATCAGTTGGCAAGGTGCGCACACAATCCCAGTGTTGTACAGCTTGCTTCTTCACCTTCCCGAAGCTGCCGCTCTCGCCGGCTGCCGGAGCCCAAGAAGCGGCTTCTTCGCGCAAAGACGATTGTGCCGCACACAGTGCTCTCCTTAGCGCGGCTTCTGCCGAAAGACGCCCGGCAGCGGCTCTTACCTCCGGAGAGCATCCCACCTTCGTCTTTCGCGTCTTTTGTAGTCTACATCTTAGCAAAACGCTTTTCCACTATGTCTGGCTAGGAAAAACTGTGCCAGCACAGAAAACATCTCCCATCGTGTTCTAGAAGTTGCAGAGATGTCTGCCAAGTGTTTGGCAGGAAGAAAAGAAAAGTTGTCCAAAACAGCTTCCAATCGAATGTTCCTGTGATTGGAAAAGTCAGGAGAGTGCAAAGGTACTGTTTTCTATCAGTTGGCAAGGTGCGCACACAATCCCAGTGTTGTACAGCTTGCTTCTTCACCTTCCCGAAGCTGCCGCTCTCGCCGGCTGCCGGAGCCCAAGAAGCGGCTTCTTCGCGCAAAGACGATTGTGCCGCTCACAGTGCTCTCCTTAGCGCGGCTTCTGCCGAAAGACGCCCGGCAGCGGCTCTTACCTCCGGAGAGCATCCTACCTTCCTCTTTAGCTCCTCTTCTCATCTACACCTCGGCAAAAAGCTTTTCCACTATGTCTGGCTAGGAAAAACTGTGCCAGCACAGAAAACATCTCCCATCGTGTTCTAGAAGTTGCAGAGATGTCTGCCAAGTGTTTGGCAGGAAGAAAAGAAAAGTTGTCCAAAACAGCTTCCAATCGAATGTTCCTGTGATTGGAAAAGTCAGGAGAGTGCAAAGGTACTGTTTTCTATCAGTTGGCAAGGTGCGCACACAATCCCAGTGTTGTACAGCTTGCTTCTTCACCTTCCCGAAGCTGCCGCTCTCGCCGGCTGCCGGAGCCCAAGAAGCGGCTTCTTCGCGCAAAGACGATTGTGCCGCTCACAGTGCTCTCCTTAGCGCGGCTTCTGCCGAAAGACGCCCGGCAGCGGCTCTTACCTCCGGAGAGCAACCTACCTTCCTCTTTAGCTCCTCTTCTCATCTACACCTCGGCAAAAAGCTTTTCCACTATGTCTGGCTAGGAAAAACTGTGCCAGCACAGAAAACATCTCCCATCGTGTTCTAGAAGTTGCAGAGATGTCTGCCAAGTGTTTGGCAGGAAGAAAAGAAAAGTTGTCCAAAACAGCTTCCAATCGAATGTTCCTGTGATTGGAAAAGTCAGGAGAGTGCAAAGGTACTGTTTTCTATCAGTTGGCAAGGTGCGCACACAATCCCAGTGTTGTACAGCTTGCTTCTTCACCTTCCCGAAGCTGCCGCTCTCGCCGGCTGCCGGAGCCGAAAAAGCGGCTTCTTCGCGCAAAGACGATTGTGCCGCTCACAGTGCTCTCCTTAGCGCGGCTTCTGCCGAAAGACGCCCGGCAGCGGCTCTTACCTCCGGAGAGCATCCCACCTTCGTCTTTCGCGTCTTTTGTAGTCTACATCTTAGCAAAACGCTTTTCCACTATGTCTGGCTAGGAAAAACTGTGCCAGCACAGAAAACATCTCCCATCGTGTTCTAGAAGTTGCACGGATGTCTGCCAAGTGTTTGGCAGGAAGAAAAGAAAAGTTGTCCAAAACAGCTTCCAATCGAATGTTCCTGTGATTGGAAAAGTCAGGAGAGTGCAAAGGTACTGTTTTCTATCAGTTGGCAAGGTGCGCACACAATCCCAGTGTTGTACAGCTTGCTTCTTCACCTTCCCGAAGCTGCCGCTCTCGCCGGCTGCCGGAGCCCAAGAAGCGGCTTCTTCGCGCAAAGACGATTGTGCCGCTCACAGTGCTCTCCTTAGCGCGGCTTCTGCCGAAAGACGCCCGGCAGCGGTTCTTACCTCCGGAGAGCAACCTACCTTCCTCTTTAGCTCCTCTTCTCATCTACACCTCGGCAAAAAGCTTTTCCACTATGTCTGGCTAGGAAAAACTGTGCCAGCACAGAAAACATCTCCCATCGTGTTCTAGAAGTTGCACGGATGTCTGCCAAGTGTTTGGCAGGAAGAAAAGAAAAGTTGTCCAAAACAGCTTCCAATCGAATGTTCCTGTGATTGGAAAAGTCAGGAGAGTGCAAAGGTACTGTTTTCTATCAGTTGGCAAGGTGCGCACACAATCCCAGTGTTGTACAGCTTGCTTCTTCACCTTCCCGAAGCTGCCGCTCTCGCCGGCTGCCGGAGCCGAAAAAGCGGCTTCTTCGCGCAAAGACGATTGTGCCGCTCACAGTGCTCTCCTTAGCGCGGCTTCTGCCGAAAGACGCCCGGCAGCGGCTCTTACCTCCGGAGAGCATCCCACCTTCGTCTTTCGCGTCTTTTGTAGTCTACATCTTAGCAAAACGCTTTCCCACTATGTCTGGCTAGGAAAAACTGTGCCAGCACAGAAAACATCTCCCATCGTGTTCTAGAAGTTGCACGGATGTCTGCCAAGTGTTTGGCAGGAAGAAAAGAAAAGTTGTCCAAAACAGCTTCCAATCGAATGTTCCTGTGATTGGAAAAGTCAGGAGAGTGCAAAGGTACTGTTTTCTATCAGTTGGCAAGGTGCGCACACAATCCCAGTGTTGTACAGCTTGCTTCTTCACCTTCCCGAAGCTGCCGCTCTCGCCGGCTGCCGGAGCCCAAGAAGCGGCTTCTTCGCGCAAAGACGATTGTGCCGCTCACAGTGCTCTCCTTAGCGCGGCTTCTGCCGAAAGACGCCCGGCAGCGGCTCTTACCTCCGGAGAGCATCCTACCTTCCTCTTTAGCTCCTCTTCTCATCTACACCTCGGCAAAAAGCTTTTCCACTATGTCTGGCTAGGAAAAACTGTGCCAGCACAGAAAACATCTCCCATCGTGTTCTAGAAGTTGCACGGATGTCTGCCAAGTGTTTGGCAGGAAGAAAAGAAAAGTTGTCCAAAACAGCTTCCAATCGAATGTTCCTGTGATTGGAAAAGTCAGGAGAGTGCAAAGGTACTGTTTTCTATCAGTTGGCAAGGTGCGCACACAATCCCAGTGTTGTACAGCTTGCTTCTTCACCTTCCCGAAGCTGCCGCTCTCGCCGGCTGCCGGAGCCGAAAAAGCGGCTTCTTCGCGCAAAGACGATTGTGCCGCTCACAGTGCTCTCCTTAGCGCGGCTTCTGCCGAAAGACGCTCGGCAGCGGCTCTTTCCTCCGGAGAGCATCCTATCTTCGTCTTTCGCGTCTTTTGTAGTCTACATCTTAGCAAAACGCTTTTCCACTATGTCTGGCTAGGAAAAACTGTGCCAGCACAGAAAACATCTCCCATCGTGTTCTAGAAGTTGCACGGATGTCTGCCAAGTGTTTGGCAGGAAGAAAAGAAAAGTTGTCCAAAACAGCTTCCAATCGAATGTTCCTGTGATTGGAAAAGTCAGGAGAGTGCAAAGGTACTGTTTTCTATCAGTTGGCAAGGTGCGCACACAATCCCAGTGTTGTACAGCTTGCTTCTTCACCTTCCCGAAGCTGCCGCTCTCGCCGGCTGCCGGAGCCCAAGAAGCGGCTTCTTCGCGCAAAGACGATTGTGCCGCTCACAGTGCTCTCCTTAGCGCGGCTTCTGCCGAAAGACGCCCGGCAGCGGCTCTTACCTCCGGAGAGCATCCTACCTTCGTCTTTAGCTCCTCTTCTCATCTACACCTCGGCAAAAAGCTTTTCCACTATGTCTGGCTAGGAAAAACTGTGCCAGCACAGAAAACATCTCCCATCGTGTTCTAGAAGTTGCACGGATGTCTGCCAAGTGTTTGGCAGGAAGAAAAGAAAAGTTGTCCAAAACAGCTTCCAATTGAATGTTCCTGTGATTGGAAAAGTCAGGAGAGTGCAAAGGTACTGTTTTCTATCAGTTGGCAAGGTGCGCACACAATCCCAGTGTTGTACAGCTTGCTTCTTCACCTTCCCGAAGCTGCCGCTCTCGCCGGCTGCCGGAGCCGAAAAAGCGGCTTCTTCGCGCAAAGACGATTGTGCCGCTCACAGTGCTCTCCTTAGCGCGGCTTCTGCCGAAAGACGCTCGGCAGCGGCTCTTTCCTCCGGAGAGCATCCTATCTTCGTCTTTCGCGTCTTTTGTAGTCTACATCTTAGCAAAACGCTTTTCCACTATGTCTGGCTAGGAAAAACTGTGCCAGCACAGAAAACATCTCCCATCGTGTTCTAGAAGTTGCACGGATGTCTGCCAAGTGTTTGGCAGGAAGAAAAGAAAAGTTGTCCAAAACAGCTTCCAATCGAATGTTCCTGTGATTGGAAAAGTCAGGAGAGTGCAAAGGTACTGTTTTCTATCAGTTGGCAAGGTGCGCACACAATCCCAGTGTTGTACAGCTTGCTTCTTCACCTTCCCGAAGCTGCCGCTCTCGCCGGCTGCCGGAGCCCAAGAAGCGGCTTCTTCGCGCAAAGACGATTGTGCCGCTCACAGTGCTCTCCTTAGCGCGGCTTCTGCCGAAAGACGCCCGGCAGCGGCTCTTACCTCCGGAGAGCATCCTACCTTCCTCTTTAGCTCCTCTTCTCATCTACACCTCGGCAAAAACGCTTTTCCACTATGTCTGGCTAGGAAAAACTGTGCCAGCACAGAAAACATCTCCCCTCGTGTTCTAGAATTTGCACGGATGTCTGCCAAGTGTTTGGCAGGAAGAAAAGAAAAGTTGTCCAAAACAGCTTCCAATCGAATGTTCCTGTGATTGGAAAAGTCAGGAGAGTGCAAAGGTACTGTTTTCTATCAGTTGGCAAGGTGCGCACACAATCCCAGTGTTGTACAGCTTGCTTCTTCACCTTCCCGAAGCTGCCGCTCTCGCCGGCTGCCGGAGCCGAAAAAGCGGCTTCTTCGCGCAAAGACGATTGTGCCGCTCACAGTGCTCTCCTTAGCGCGGCTTCTGCCGAAAGACGCCCGGCAGCGGCTCTTACCTCCGGAGAGCATCCTACCTTCCTCTTTAGCTCCTCTTCTCATCTACACCTCGGCAAAAAGCTTTTCCACTATGTCTGGCTAGGAAAAACTGTGCCAGCACAGAAAACATCTCCCATCGTGTTCTAGAAGGTGCACGGATGTCTGCCAAGTGTTTGGCAGGAAGAAAAGAAAAGTTGTCCAAAACAGCTTCCAATCGAATGTTCCTGTGATTGGAAAAGTCAGGAGAGTGCAAAGGTACTGTTTTCTATCAGTTGGCAAGGTGCGCACACAATCCCAGTGTTGTACAGCTTGCTTCTTCACCTTCCCGAAGCTGCCGCTCTCGCCGGCTGCCGGAGCCCAAGAAGCGGCTTCTTCGCGCAAAGACGATTGTGCCGCTCACAGTGCTCTCCTTAGCGCGGCTTCTGCCGAAAGACGCCCGGCAGCGGCTCTTACCTCCGGAGAGCATCCTACCTTCCTCTTTAGCTCCTCTTCTCATCTACACCTCGGCAAAAAGCTTTTCCACTATGTCTGGCTAGGAAAAACTGTGCCAGCACAGAAAACATCTCCCATCGTGTTCTAGAAGTTGCACGGATGTCTGCCAAGTGTTTGGCAGGAAGAAAAGAAAAGTTGTCCAAAACAGCTTCCAATCGAATGTTCCCGTGATTGGAAAAGTCAGGAGAGTGCAAAGGTACTGTTTTCTATCAGTTGGCAAGGTGCGCACACAATCCCAGTGTTGTACAGCTTGCTTCTTCACCTTCCCGAAGCTGCCGCTCTCGCCGGCTGCCGGAGCCCAAGAAGCGGCTTCTTCGCGCAAAGACGATTGTGCCGCTCACAGTGCTCTCCTTAGCGCGGCTTCTGCCGAAAGACGCCCGGCAGCGGCTCTTACCTCCGGAGAGCAACCTACCTTCCTCTTTAGCTCCTCTTCTCATCTACACCTCGGCAAAAAGCTTTTCCACTATGTCTGGCTAGGAAAAACTGTGCCAGCACAGAAAACATCTCCCATCGTGTTCTAGAAGTTGCACGGATGTCTGCCAAGTGTTTGGCAGGAAGAAAAGAAAAGTTGTCCAAAACAGCTTCCAATCGAATGTTCCTGTGATTGGAAAAGTCAGGAGAGTGCAAAGGTACTGTTTTCTATCAGTTGGCAAGGTGCGCACACAATCCCAGTGTTGTACAGCTTGCTTCTTCACCTTCCCGAAGCTGCCGCTCTCGCCGGCTGCCGGAGCCCAAGAAGCGGCTTCTTCGCGCAAAGACGATTGTGCCGCTCACAGTGCTCTCCTTAGCGCGGCTTCTGCCGAAAGACGCCCGGCAGCGGCTCTTACCTCCGGAGAGCATCCTACCTTCCTCTTTAGTTCCTCTTCTCATCTACACCTCGGCAAAAAGCTTTTCCACTATGTCTGGCTAGGAAAAACTGTGCCAGCACAGAAAACATCTCCCATCGTGTTCTAGAAGTTGCACGGATGTCTGCCAAGTGTTTGGCAGGAAGAAAAGAAAAGTTGTCCAAAACAGCTTCCAATCGAATGTTCCTGTGATTGGAAAAGTCAGGAGAGTGCAAAGGTACTGTTTTCTATCAGTTGGCAAGGTGCGCACACAATCCCAGTGTTGTACAGCTTGCTTCTTCACCTTCCCGAAGCTGCCGCTCTCGCCGGCTGCCGGAGCCCAAGAAGCGGCTTCTTCGCGCAAAGACGATTGTGCCGCTCACAGTGCTCTCCTTAGCGCGGCTTCTGCCGAAAGACGCCCGGCAGCGGTTCTTACCTCCGGAGAGCAACCTACCTTCCTCTTTAGCTCCTCTTCTCATCTACACCTCGGCAAAAAGCTTTTCCACTATGTCTGGCTAGGAAAAACTGTGCCAGCACAGAAAACATCTCCCATCGTGTTCTAGAAGTTGCAGAGATGTCTGACAAGTGTTTGGCAGGAAGAAAAGAAAAGTTGTCCAAAACAGCTTCCAATCGAATGTTCCTGTGATTGGAAAAGTCAGGAGAGTGCAAAGGTACTGTTTTCTATCAGTTGGCAAGGTGCGCACACAATCCCAGTGTTGTACAGCTTGCTTCTTCACCTTCCCGAAGCTGCCGCTCTCGCCGGCTGCCGGAGCCGAAAAAGCGGCTTCTTCGCGCAAAGACGATTGTGCCGCTCACAGTGCTCTCCTTAGCGCGGCTTCTGCCGAAAGACGCCCGGCAGCGGTTCTTACCTCCGGAGAGCAACCTACCTTCCTCTTTAGCTCCTCTTCTCATCTACACCTCGGCAAAAAGCTTTTCCACTATGTCTGGCTAGGAAAAACTGTGCCAGCACAGAAAACATCTCCCATCGTGTTCTAGAAGTTGCAGAGATGTCTGACAAGTGTTTGGCAGGAAGAAAAGAAAAGTTGTCCAAAACAGCTTCCAATCGAATGTTCCTGTGATTGGAAAAGTCAGGAGAGTGCAAAGGTACTGTTTTCTATCAGTTGGCAAGGTGCGCACACAATCCCAGTGTTGTACAGCTTGCTTCTTCACCTTCCCGAAGCTGCCGCTCTCGCCGGCTGCCGGAGCCGAAAAAGCGGCTTCTTCGCGCAAAGACGATTGTGCCGCTCACAGTGCTCTCCTTAGCGCGGCTTCTGCCGAAAGACGCCCGGCAGCGGCTCTTACCTCCGGAGAGCATCCTACCTTCCTCTTTAGCTCCTCTTCTCATCTACACCTCGGCAAAAAGCTTTTCCACTATGTCTGGCTAGGAAAAACTGTGCCAGCACAGAAAACATCTCCCATCGTGTTCTAGAAGGTGCACGGATGTCTGCCAAGTGTTTGGCAGGAAGAAAAGAAAAGTTGTCCAAAACAGCTTCCAATCGAATGTTCCTGTGATTGGAAAAGTCAGGAGAGTGCAAAGGTACTGTTTTCTATCAGTTGGCAAGGTGCGCACACAATCCCAGTGTTGTACAGCTTGCTTCTTCACCTTCCCGAAGCTGCCGCTCTCGCCGGCTGCCGGAGCCCAAGAAGCGGCTTCTTCGCGCAAAGACGATTGTGCCGCTCACAGTGCTCTCCTTAGCGCGGCTTCTGCCGAAAGACGCCCGGCAGCGGCTCTTACCTCCGGAGAGCATCCTACCTTCCTCTTTAGCTCCTCTTCTCATCTACACCTCGGCAAAAAGCTTTTCCACTATGTCTGGCTAGGAAAAACTGTGCCAGCACAGAAAACATCTCCCATCGTGTTCTAGAAGTTGCACGGATGTCTGCCAAGTGTTTGGCAGGAAGAAAAGAAAAGTTGTCCAAAACAGCTTCCAATCGAATGTTCCCGTGATTGGAAAAGTCAGGAGAGTGCAAAGGTACTGTTTTCTATCAGTTGGCAAGGTGCGCACACAATCCCAGTGTTGTACAGCTTGCTTCTTCACCTTCCCGAAGCTGCCGCTCTCGCCGGCTGCCGGAGCCCAAGAAGCGGCTTCTTCGCGCAAAGACGATTGTGCCGCTCACAGTGCTCTCCTTAGCGCGGCTTCTGCCGAAAGACGCCCGGCAGCGGCTCTTACCTCCGGAGAGCAACCTACCTTCCTCTTTAGCTCCTCTTCTCATCTACACCTCGGCAAAAAGCTTTTCCACTATGTCTGGCTAGGAAAAACTGTGCCAGCACAGAAAACATCTCCCATCGTGTTCTAGAAGTTGCACGGATGTCTGCCAAGTGTTTGGCAGGAAGAAAAGAAAAGTTGTCCAAAACAGCTTCCAATCGAATGTTCCTGTGATTGGAAAAGTCAGGAGAGTGCAAAGGTACTGTTTTCTATCAGTTGGCAAGGTGCGCACACAATCCCAGTGTTGTACAGCTTGCTTCTTCACCTTCCCGAAGCTGCCGCTCTCGCCGGCTGCCGGAGCCCAAGAAGCGGCTTCTTCGCGCAAAGACGATTGTGCCGCTCACAGTGCTCTCCTTAGCGCGGCTTCTGCCGAAAGACGCCCGGCAGCGGCTCTTACCTCCGGAGAGCATCCTACCTTCCTCTTTAGTTCCTCTTCTCATCTACACCTCGGCAAAAAGCTTTTCCACTATGTCTGGCTAGGAAAAACTGTGCCAGCACAGAAAACATCTCCCATCGTGTTCTAGAAGTTGCACGGATGTCTGCCAAGTGTTTGGCAGGAAGAAAAGAAAAGTTGTCCAAAACAGCTTCCAATCGAATGTTCCTGTGATTGGAAAAGTCAGGAGAGTGCAAAGGTACTGTTTTCTATCAGTTGGCAAGGTGCGCACACAATCCCAGTGTTGTACAGCTTGCTTCTTCACCTTCCCGAAGCTGCCGCTCTCGCCGGCTGCCGGAGCCCAAGAAGCGGCTTCTTCGCGCAAAGACGATTGTGCCGCTCACAGTGCTCTCCTTAGCGCGGCTTCTGCCGAAAGACGCCCGGCAGCGGTTCTTACCTCCGGAGAGCAACCTACCTTCCTCTTTAGCTCCTCTTCTCATCTACACCTCGGCAAAAAGCTTTTCCACTATGTCTGGCTAGGAAAAACTGTGCCAGCACAGAAAACATCTCCCATCGTGTTCTAGAAGTTGCAGAGATGTCTGACAAGTGTTTGGCAGGAAGAAAAGAAAAGTTGTCCAAAACAGCTTCCAATCGAATGTTCATGTGATTGGAAAAGTCAGGAGAGTGCAAAGGTACTGTTTTCTATCAGTTGGCAAGGTGCGCACACAATCCCAGTGTTGTACAGCTTGCTTCTTCACCTTCCCGAAGCTGCCGCTCTCGCCCGCTGCCGGAGCCGAAGAAGCGGCTTCTTCGCGCAAAGACGATTGTGCCGCTCACAGTGCTCTCCTTAGCGCGGCTTCTGCCGAAAGACGCCCGGCAGCGGCTCTTACCTCCGGAGAGCATCCCACCTTCGTCTTTCGCGTCTTTTGTAGTCTACATCTTAGCAAAACGCTTTTCCACTATGTCTGGCTAGGAAAAACTGTGCCAGCACAGAAAACATCTCCCATCGTGTTCTAGAAGTTGCACGGATGTCTGCCAAGTGTTTGGCAGGAAGAAAAGAAAAGTTGTCCAAAACAGCTTCCAATCGAATGTTCCTGTGATTGGAAAAGTCAGGAGAGTGCAAAGGTACTGTTTTCTATCAGTTGGCAAGGTGCGCACACAATCCCAGTGTTGTACAGCTTGCTTCTTCACCTTCCCGAAGCTGCCGCTCTCGCCGGCTGCCGGAGCCCAAGAAGCGGCTTCTTCGCGCAAAGACGATTGTGCCGCTCACAGTGCTCTCCTTAGCGCGGCTTCTGCCGAAAGACGCCCGGCAGCGGCTCTTACCTCCGGAGAGCATCCCACCTTCGTCTTTCGCGTCTTTTGTAGTCTACATCTTAGCAAAACGCTTTCCCACTATGTCTGGCTAGGAAAAACTGTGCCAGCACAGAAAACATCTCCCATCGTGTTCTAGAAGTTGCACGGATGTCTGCCAAGTGTTTGGCAGGAAGAAAAGAAAAGTTGTCCAAAACAGCTTCCAATCGAATGTTCCTGTGATTGGAAAAGTCAGGAGAGTGCAAAGGTACTGTTTTCTATCAGTTGGCAAGGTGCGCACACAATCCCAGTGTTGTACAGCTTGCTTCTTCACCTTCCCGAAGCTGCCGCTCTCGCCGGCTGCCGGAGCCGAAAAAGCGGCTTCTTCGCGCAAAGACGATTGTGCCGCTCACAGTGCTCTCCTTAGCGCGGCTTCTGCCGAAAGACGCCCGGCAGCGGCTCTTACCTCCGGAGAGCATCCTACCTTCCTCTTTAGCTCCTCTTCTCATCTACACCTCGGCAAAAAGCTTTCCCACTATGTCTGGCTAGGAAAAACTGTGCCAGCACAGAAAACATCTCCCATCGTGTTCTAGAAGTTGCACGGATGTCTGCCAAGTGTTTGGCAGGAAGAAAAGAAAAGTTGTCCAAAACAGCTTCCAATCGAATGTTCCTGTGATTGGAAAAGTCAGGAGAGTGCAAAGGTACTGTTTTCTATCAGTTGGCAAGGTGCGCACACAATCCCAGTGTTGTACAGCTTGCTTCTTCACCTTCCCGAAGCTGCCGCTCTCGCCGGCTGCCGGAGCCCAAGAAGCGGCTTCTTCGCGCAAAGACGATTGTGCCGCTCACAGTGCTCTCCTTAGCGCGGCTTCTGCCGAAAGACGCCCGGCAGCGGCTCTTACCTCCGGAGAGCATCCTACCTTCCTCTTTAGCTCCTCTTCTCATCTACACCTCGGCAAAAACGCTTTTCCACTATGTCTGGCTAGGAAAAACTGTGCCAGCACAGAAAACATCTCCCATCGTGTTCTAGAAGTTGCACGGATGTCTGCCAAGTGTTTGGCAGGAAGAAAAGAAAAGTTGTCCAAAACAGCTTCCAATCGAATGTTCCTGTGATTGGAAAAGTCAGGAGAGTGCAAAGGTACTGTTTTCTATCAGTTGGCAAGGTGCGCACACAATCCCAGTGTTGTACAGCTTGCTTCTTCACCTTCCCGAAGCTGCCGCTCTCGCCGGCTGCCGGAGCCCAAGAAGCGGCTTCTTCGCGCAAAGACGATTGTGCCGCTCACAGTGCTCTCCTTAGCGCGGCTTCTGCCGAAAGACGCCCGGCAGCGGCTCTTACCTCCGGAGAGCATCCCACCTTCGTCTTTCGCGTCTTTTGTAGTCTACATCTTAGCAAAACGCTTTCCCACTATGTCTGGCTAGGAAAAACTGTGCCAGCACAGAAAACATCTCCCATCGTGTTCTAGAAGTTGCACGGATGTCTGCCAAGTGTTTGGCAGGAAGAAAAGAAAAGTTGTCCAAAACAGCTTCCAATCGAATGTTCCTGTGATTGGAAAAGTCAGGAGAGTGCAAAGGTACTGTTTTCTATCAGTTGGCAAGGTGCGCACACAATCCCAGTGTTGTACAGCTTGCTTCTTCACCTTCCCGAAGCTGCCGCTCTCGCCGGCTGCCGGAGCCCAAGAAGTGGCTTCTTCGCGCAAAGACGATTGTGCCGCTCACAGTGCTCTCCTTAGCGCGGCTTCTGCCGAAAGACGCCCGGCAGCGGCTCTTACCTCCGGAGAGCATCCTACCTTCCTCTTTAGCTCCTCTTCTCATCTACACCTCGGCAAAAAGCTTTTCCACTATGTCTGGCTAGGAAAAACTGTGCCAGCACAGAAAACATCTCCCATCGTGTTCTAGAAGTTGCACGGATGTCTGCCAAGTGTTTGGCAGGAAGAAAAAGAAAAGTTGTCCAAAACAGCTTCCAATCGAATGTTCCTGTGATTGGAAAAGTCAGGAGAGTGCAAAGGTACTGTTTTCTATCAGTTGGCAAGGTGCGCACACAATCCCAGTGTTGTACAGCTTGCTTCTTCACCTTCCCGAAGCTGCCGCTCTCGCCGGCTGCCGGAGCCCAAGAAGCGGCTTCTTCGCGCAAAGACGATTGTGCCGCTCACAGTGCTCTCCTTAGCGCGGCTTCTGCCGAAAGACGCCCGGCAGCGGCTCTTACCTCCGGAGAGCATCCTACCTTCCTCTTTAGCTCCTCTTCTCATCTACACCTCGGCAAAAAGCTTTTCCACTATGTCTGGCTAGGAAAAACTGTGCCAGCACAGAAAACATCTCCCATCGTGTTCTAGAAGTTGCACGGATGTCTGCCAAGTGTTTGGCAGGAAGAAAAGAAAAGTTGTCCAAAACAGCTTCCAATCGAATGTTCCTGTGATTGGAAAAGTCAGGAGAGTGCAAAGGTACTGTTTTCTATCAGTTGGCAAGGTGCGCACACAATCCCAGTGTTGTACAGCTTGCTTCTTCACCTTCCCGAAGCTGCCGCTCTCGCCGGCTGCCGGAGCCCAAGAAGCGGCTTCTTCGCGCAAAGACGATTGTGCCGCTCACAGTGCTCTCCTTAGCGCGGCTTCTGCCGAAAGACGCCCGGCAGCGGCTCTTACCTCCGGAGAGCAACCTACCTTCCTCTTTAGCTCCTCTTCTCATCTACACCTCGGCAAAAAGCTTTTCCACTATGTCTGGCTAGGAAAAACTGTGCCAGCACAGAAAACATCTCCCATCGTGTTCTAGAAGTTGCACGGATGTCTGCCAAGTGTTTGGCAGGAAGAAAAGAAAAGTTGTCCAAAACAGCTTCCAATCGAATGTTCCTGTGATTGGAAAAGTCAGGAGAGTGCAAAGGTACTGTTTTCTATCAGTTGGCAAGGTGCGCACACAATCCCAGTGTTGTACAGCTTGCTTCTTCACCTTCCCGAAGCTGCCGCTCTCGCCGGCTGCCGGAGCCCAAGAAGCGGCTTCTTTGCGCAAAGACGATTGTGCCGCTCACAGTGCTCTCCTTAGCGCGGCTTCTGCCGAAAGACGCCCGGCAGCGGCTCTTACCTCCGGAGAGCATCCTACCTTCCTCTTTAGCTCCTCTTCTCATCTACACCTCGGCAAAAAGCTTTTCCACTATGTCTGGCTAGGAAAAACTGTGCCAGCACAGAAAACATCTCCCATCGTGTTCTAGAAGTTGCACGGATGTCTGCCAAGTGTTTGGCAGGAAGAAAAGAAAAGTTGTCCAAAACAGCTTCCAATCGAATGTTCCTGTGATTGGAAAAGTCAGGAGAGTGCAAAGGTACTGTTTTCTATCAGTTGGCAAGGTGCGCACACAATCCCAGTGTTGTACAGCTTGCTTCTTCACCTTCCCGAAGCTGCCGCTCTCGCCGGCTGCCGGAGCCCAAGAAGCGGCTTCTTCGCGCAAAGACGATTGTGCCGCTCACAGTGCTCTCCTTAGCGCGGCTTCTGCCGAAAGACGCCCGGCAGCGGTTCTTACCTCCGGAGAGCAACCTACCTTCCTCTTTAGCTCCTCTTCTCATCTACACCTCGGCAAAAAGCTTTTCCACTATGTCTGGCTAGGAAAAACTGTGCCAGCACAGAAAATATCTCCCATCGTGTTCTAGAAGTTGCAGAGATGTCTGCCAAGTGTTTGGCAGGAAGAAAAGAAAAGTTGTCCAAAACAGCTTCCAATCGAATGTTCCTGTGATTGGAAAAGTCAGGAGAGTGCAAAGGTACTGTTTTCTATCAGTTGGCAAGGTGCGCACACAATCCCAGTGTTGTACAGCTTGCTTCTTCACCTTCCCGAAGCTGCCGCTCTCGCCGGCTGCCGGAGCCCAAGAAGCGGCTTCTTCGCGCAAAGACGATTGTGCCGCTCACAGTGCTCTCCTTAGCGCGGCTTCTGCCGAAAGACGCCCGGCAGCGGCTCTTTCCTCCGGAGAGCATCCCACCTTCGTCTTTCGCGTCTTTTGTAGTCTACATCTTAGCAAAACGCTTTTCCACTATGTCTGGCTAGGAAAAACTGTGCCAGCACAGAAAACATCTCCCATCGTGTTCTAGAAGTTGCACGGATGTCTGCCAAGTGTTTGGCAGGAAGAAAAGAAAAGTTGTCCAAAACAGCTTCCAATCGAATGTTCCTGTGATTGGAAAAGTCAGGAGAGTGCAAAGGTACTGTTTTCTATCAGTTGGCAAGGTGCGCACACAATCCCAGTGTTGTACAGCTTGCTTCTTCACCTTCCCGAAGCTGCCGCTCTCGCCGGCTGCCGGAGCCCAAGAAGCGGCTTCTTCGCGCAAAGACGATTGTGCCGCTCACAGTGCTCTCCTTAGCGCGGCTTCTGCCGAAAGACGCCCGGCAGCGGCTCTTACCTCCGGAGAGCATCCCACCTTCGTCTTTCGCGTCTTTTGTAGTCTACATCTTAGCAAAACGCTTTCCCACTATGTCTGGCTAGGAAAAACTGTGCCAGCACAGAAAACATCTCCCATCGTGTTCTAGAAGTTGCACGGATGTCTGCCAAGTGTTTGGCAGGAAGAAAAGAAAAGTTGTCCAAAACAGCTTCCAATCGAATGTTCCTGTGATTGGAAAAGTCAGGAGAGTGCAAAGGTACTGTTTTCTATCAGTTGGCAAGGTGCGCACACAATCCCAGTGTTGTACAGCTTGCTTCTTCACCTTCCCGAAGCTGCCGCTCTCGCCGGCTGCCGGAGCCCAAGAAGCGGCTTCTTCGCGCAAAGACGATTGTGCCGCTCACAGTGCTCTCCTTAGCGCGGCTTCTGCCGAAAGACGCCCGGCAGCGGTTCTTACCTCCGGAGAGCAACCTACCTTCCTCTTTAGCTCCTCTTCTCATCTACACCTCGGCAAAAAGCTTTTCCACTATGTCTGGCTAGGAAAAACTGTGCCAGCACAGAAAACATCTCCCATCGTGTTCTAGAAGTTGCACGGATGTCTGCCAAGTGTTTGGCAGGAAGAAAAGAAAAGTTGTCCAAAACAGCTTCCAATCGAATGTTCCTGTGATTGGAAAAGTCAGGAGAGTGCAAAGGTACTGTTTTCTATCAGTTGGCAAGGTGCGCACACAATCCCAGTGTTGTGCAGCTTGCTTCTTCACCTTCCCGAAGCTGCCGCTCTCGCCGGCTGCCGGAGCCGAAAAAGCGGCTTCTTCGCGCAAAGACGATTGTGCCGCTCACAGTGCTCTCCTTAGCGCGGCTTCTGCCGAAAGACGCCCGGCAGCGGCTCTTACCTCCGGAGAGCATCCCACCTTCGTCTTTCGCGTCTTTTGTAGTCTACATCTTAGCAAAACGCTTTCCCACTATGTCTGGCTAGGAAAAACTGTGCCAGCACAGAAAACATCTCCCATCGTGTTCTAGAAGTTGCACGGATGTCTGCCAAGTGTTTGGCAGGAAGAAAAGAAAAGTTGTCCAAAACAGCTTCCAATCGAATGTTCCTGTGATTGGAAAAGTCAGGAGAGTGCAAAGGTACTGTTTTCTATCAGTTGGCAAGGTGCGCACACAATCCCAGTGTTGTACAGCTTGCTTCTTCACCTTCCCGAAGCTGCCGCTCTCGCCGGCTGCCGGAGCCCAAGAAGCGGCTTCTTCGCGCAAAGACGATTGTGCCGCTCACAGTGCTCTCCTTAGCGCGGCTTCTGCCGAAAGACGCCCGGCAGCGGCTCTTACCTCCGGAGAGCATCCTACCTTCCTCTTTAGCTCCTCTTCTCATCTACACCTCGGCAAAAAGCTTTTCCACTATGTCTGGCTAGGAAAAACTGTGCCAGCACAGAAAACATCTCCCATCGTGTTCTAGAAGTTGCACGGATGTCTGCCAAGTGTTTGGCAGGAAGAAAAGAAAAGTTGTCCAAAACAGCTTCCAATCGAATGTTCCTGTGATTGGAAAAGTCAGGAGAGTGCAAAGGTACTGTTTTCTATCAGTTGGCAAGGTGCGCACACAATCCCAGTGTTGTACAGCTTGCTTCTTCACCTTCCCGAAGCTGCCGCTCTCGCCGGCTGCCGGAGCCGAAAAAGCGGCTTCTTCGCGCAAAGACGATTGTGCCGCTCACAGTGCTCTCCTTAGCGCGGCTTCTGCCGAAAGACGCCCGGCAGCGGCTCTTACCTCCGGAGAGCATCCTACCTTCCTCTTTAGCTCCTCTTCTCATCTACACCTCGGCAAAAAGCTTTTCCACTATGTCTGGCTAGGAAAAACTGTGCCAGCACAGAAAACATCTCCCATCGTGTTCTAGAAGGTGCACGGATGTCTGCCAAGTGTTTGGCAGGAAGAAAAGAAAAGTTGTCCAAAACAGCTTCCAATCGAATGTTCCTGTGATTGGAAAAGTCAGGAGAGTGCAAAGGTACTGTTTTCTATCAGTTGGCAAGGTGCGCACACAATCCCAGTGTTGTACAGCTTGCTTCTTCACCTTCCCGAAGCTGCCGCTCTCGCCGGCTGCCGGAGCCCAAGAAGCGGCTTCTTCGCGCAAAGACGATTGTGCCGCTCACAGTGCTCTCCTTAGCGCGGCTTCTGCCGAAAGACGCCCGGCAGCGGCTCTTACCTCCGGAGAGCATCCTACCTTCCTCTTTAGCTCCTCTTCTCATCTACACCTCGGCAAAAAGCTTTTCCACTATGTCTGGCTAGGAAAAACTGTGCCAGCACAGAAAACATCTCCCATCGTGTTCTAGAAGTTGCACGGATGTCTGCCAAGTGTTTGGCAGGAAGAAAAGAAAAGTTGTCCAAAACAGCTTCCAATCGAATGTTCCCGTGATTGGAAAAGTCAGGAGAGTGCAAAGGTACTGTTTTCTATCAGTTGGCAAGGTGCGCACACAATCCCAGTGTTGTACAGCTTGCTTCTTCACCTTCCCGAAGCTGCCGCTCTCGCCGGCTGCCGGAGCCCAAGAAGCGGCTTCTTCGCGCAAAGACGATTGTGCCGCTCACAGTGCTCTCCTTAGCGCGGCTTCTGCCGAAAGACGCCCGGCAGCGGCTCTTACCTCCGGAGAGCAACCTACCTTCCTCTTTAGCTCCTCTTCTCATCTACACCTCGGCAAAAAGCTTTTCCACTATGTCTGGCTAGGAAAAACTGTGCCAGCACAGAAAACATCTCCCATCGTGTTCTAGAAGTTGCACGGATGTCTGCCAAGTGTTTGGCAGGAAGAAAAGAAAAGTTGTCCAAAACAGCTTCCAATCGAATGTTCCTGTGATTGGAAAAGTCAGGAGAGTGCAAAGGTACTGTTTTCTATCAGTTGGCAAGGTGCGCACACAATCCCAGTGTTGTACAGCTTGCTTCTTCACCTTCCCGAAGCTGCCGCTCTCGCCGGCTGCCGGAGCCCAAGAAGCGGCTTCTTCGCGCAAAGACGATTGTGCCGCTCACAGTGCTCTCCTTAGCGCGGCTTCTGCCGAAAGACGCCCGGCAGCGGCTCTTACCTCCGGAGAGCATCCTACCTTCCTCTTTAGTTCCTCTTCTCATCTACACCTCGGCAAAAAGCTTTTCCACTATGTCTGGCTAGGAAAAACTGTGCCAGCACAGAAAACATCTCCCATCGTGTTCTAGAAGTTGCACGGATGTCTGCCAAGTGTTTGGCAGGAAGAAAAGAAAAGTTGTCCAAAACAGCTTCCAATCGAATGTTCCTGTGATTGGAAAAGTCAGGAGAGTGCAAAGGTACTGTTTTCTATCAGTTGGCAAGGTGCGCACACAATCCCAGTGTTGTACAGCTTGCTTCTTCACCTTCCCGAAGCTGCCGCTCTCGCCGGCTGCCGGAGCCCAAGAAGCGGCTTCTTCGCGCAAAGACGATTGTGCCGCTCACAGTGCTCTCCTTAGCGCGGCTTCTGCCGAAAGACGCCCGGCAGCGGTTCTTACCTCCGGAGAGCAACCTACCTTCCTCTTTAGCTCCTCTTCTCATCTACACCTCGGCAAAAAGCTTTTCCACTATGTCTGGCTAGGAAAAACTGTGCCAGCACAGAAAACATCTCCCATCGTGTTCTAGAAGTTGCAGAGATGTCTGACAAGTGTTTGGCAGGAAGAAAAGAAAAGTTGTCCAAAACAGCTTCCAATCGAATGTTCATGTGATTGGAAAAGTCAGGAGAGTGCAAAGGTACTGTTTTCTATCAGTTGGCAAGGTGCGCACACAATCCCAGTGTTGTACAGCTTGCTTCTTCACCTTCCCGAAGCTGCCGCTCTCGCCCGCTGCCGGAGCCGAAGAAGCGGCTTCTTCGCGCAAAGACGATTGTGCCGCTCACAGTGCTCTCCTTAGCGCGGCTTCTGCCGAAAGACGCCCGGCAGCGGCTCTTACCTCCGGAGAGCATCCCACCTTCGTCTTTCGCGTCTTTTGTAGTCTACATCTTAGCAAAACGCTTTTCCACTATGTCTGGCTAGGAAAAACTGTGCCAGCACAGAAAACATCTCCCATCGTGTTCTAGAAGTTGCACGGATGTCTGCCAAGTGTTTGGCAGGAAGAAAAGAAAAGTTGTCCAAAACAGCTTCCAATCGAATGTTCCTGTGATTGGAAAAGTCAGGAGAGTGCAAAGGTACTGTTTTCTATCAGTTGGCAAGGTGCGCACACAATCCCAGTGTTGTACAGCTTGCTTCTTCACCTTCCCGAAGCTGCCGCTCTCGCCGGCTGCCGGAGCCCAAGAAGCGGCTTCTTCGCGCAAAGACGATTGTGCCGCTCACAGTGCTCTCCTTAGCGCGGCTTCTGCCGAAAGACGCCCGGCAGCGGCTCTTACCTCCGGAGAGCATCCCACCTTCGTCTTTCGCGTCTTTTGTAGTCTACATCTTAGCAAAACGCTTTCCCACTATGTCTGGCTAGGAAAAACTGTGCCAGCACAGAAAACATCTCCCATCGTGTTCTAGAAGTTGCACGGATGTCTGCCAAGTGTTTGGCAGGAAGAAAAGAAAAGTTGTCCAAAACAGCTTCCAATCGAATGTTCCTGTGATTGGAAAAGTCAGGAGAGTGCAAAGGTACTGTTTTCTATCAGTTGGCAAGGTGCGCACACAATCCCAGTGTTGTACAGCTTGCTTCTTCACCTTCCCGAAGCTGCCGCTCTCGCCGGCTGCCGGAGCCCAAGAAGCGGCTTCTTCGCGCAAAGACGATTGTGCCGCTCACAGTGCTCTCCTTAGCGCGGCTTCTGCCGAAAGACGCCCGGCAGCGGTTCTTACCTCCGGAGAGCAACCTACCTTCCTCTTTAGCTCCTCTTCTCATCTACACCTCGGCAAAAAGCTTTTCCACTATGTCTGGCTAGGAAAAACTGTGCCAGCACAGAAAACATCTCCCATCGTGTTCTAGAAGTTGCACGGATGTCTGCCAAGTGTTTGGCAGGAAGAAAAGAAAAGTTGTCCAAAACAGCTTCCAATCGAATGTTCCTGTGATTGGAAAAGTCAGGAGAGTGCAAAGGTACTGTTTTCTATCAGTTGGCAAGGTGCGCACACAATCCCAGTGTTGTGCAGCTTGCTTCTTCACCTTCCCGAAGCTGCCGCTCTCGCCGGCTGCCGGAGCCGAAAAAGCGGCTTCTTCGCGCAAAGACGATTGTGCCGCTCACAGTGCTCTCCTTAGCGCGGCTTCTGCCGAAAGACGCCCGGCAGCGGCTCTTACCTCCGGAGAGCATCCCACCTTCGTCTTTCGCGTCTTTTGTAGTCTACATCTTAGCAAAACGCTTTCCCACTATGTCTGGCTAGGAAAAACTGTGCCAGCACAGAAAACATCTCCCATCGTGTTCTAGAAGTTGCACGGATGTCTGCCAAGTGTTTGGCAGGAAGAAAAGAAAAGTTGTCCAAAACAGCTTCCAATCGAATGTTCCTGTGATTGGAAAAGTCAGGAGAGTGCAAAGGTACTGTTTTCTATCAGTTGGCAAGGTGCGCACACAATCCCAGTGTTGTACAGCTTGCTTCTTCACCTTCCCGAAGCTGCCGCTCTCGCCGGCTGCCGGAGCCCAAGAAGCGGCTTCTTCGCGCAAAGACGATTGTGCCGCTCACAGTGCTCTCCTTAGCGCGGCTTCTGCCGAAAGACGCCCGGCAGCGGCTCTTACCTCCGGAGAGCATCCTACCTTCCTCTTTAGCTCCTCTTCTCATCTACACCTCGGCAAAAAGCTTTTCCACTATGTCTGGCTAGGAAAAACTGTGCCAGCACAGAAAACATCTCCCATCGTGTTCTAGAAGTTGCACGGATGTCTGCCAAGTGTTTGGCAGGAAGAAAAGAAAAGTTGTCCAAAACAGCTTCCAATCGAATGTTCCTGTGATTGGAAAAGTCAGGAGAGTGCAAAGGTACTGTTTTCTATCAGTTGGCAAGGTGCGCACACAATCCCAGTGTTGTACAGCTTGCTTCTTCACCTTCCCGAAGCTGCCGCTCTCGCCGGCTGCCGGAGCCGAAAAAGCGGCTTCTTCGCGCAAAGACGATTGTGCCGCTCACAGTGCTCTCCTTAGCGCGGCTTCTGCCGAAAGACGCCCGGCAGCGGCTCTTACCTCCGGAGAGCATCCTACCTTCCTCTTTAGCTCCTCTTCTCATCTACACCTCGGCAAAAAGCTTTTCCACTATGTCTGGCTAGGAAAAACTGTGCCAGCACAGAAAACATCTCCCATCGTGTTCTAGAAGGTGCACGGATGTCTGCCAAGTGTTTGGCAGGAAGAAAAGAAAAGTTGTCCAAAACAGCTTCCAATCGAATGTTCCTGTGATTGGAAAAGTCAGGAGAGTGCAAAGGTACTGTTTTCTATCAGTTGGCAAGGTGCGCACACAATCCCAGTGTTGTACAGCTTGCTTCTTCACCTTCCCGAAGCTGCCGCTCTCGCCGGCTGCCGGAGCCCAAGAAGCGGCTTCTTCGCGCAAAGACGATTGTGCCGCTCACAGTGCTCTCCTTAGCGCGGCTTCTGCCGAAAGACGCCCGGCAGCGGCTCTTACCTCCGGAGAGCATCCTACCTTCCTCTTTAGCTCCTCTTCTCATCTACACCTCGGCAAAAAGCTTTTCCACTATGTCTGGCTAGGAAAAACTGTGCCAGCACAGAAAACATCTCCCATCGTGTTCTAGAAGTTGCACGGATGTCTGCCAAGTGTTTGGCAGGAAGAAAAGAAAAGTTGTCCAAAACAGCTTCCAATCGAATGTTCCCGTGATTGGAAAAGTCAGGAGAGTGCAAAGGTACTGTTTTCTATCAGTTGGCAAGGTGCGCACACAATCCCAGTGTTGTACAGCTTGCTTCTTCACCTTCCCGAAGCTGCCGCTCTCGCCGGCTGCCGGAGCCCAAGAAGCGGCTTCTTCGCGCAAAGACGATTGTGCCGCTCACAGTGCTCTCCTTAGCGCGGCTTCTGCCGAAAGACGCCCGGCAGCGGCTCTTACCTCCGGAGAGCAACCTACCTTCCTCTTTAGCTCCTCTTCTCATCTACACCTCGGCAAAAAGCTTTTCCACTATGTCTGGCTAGGAAAAACTGTGCCAGCACAGAAAACATCTCCCATCGTGTTCTAGAAGTTGCACGGATGTCTGCCAAGTGTTTGGCAGGAAGAAAAGAAAAGTTGTCCAAAACAGCTTCCAATCGAATGTTCCTGTGATTGGAAAAGTCAGGAGAGTGCAAAGGTACTGTTTTCTATCAGTTGGCAAGGTGCGCACACAATCCCAGTGTTGTACAGCTTGCTTCTTCACCTTCCCGAAGCTGCCGCTCTCGCCGGCTGCCGGAGCCCAAGAAGCGGCTTCTTCGCGCAAAGACGATTGTGCCGCTCACAGTGCTCTCCTTAGCGCGGCTTCTGCCGAAAGACGCCCGGCAGCGGCTCTTACCTCCGGAGAGCATCCTACCTTCCTCTTTAGTTCCTCTTCTCATCTACACCTCGGCAAAAAGCTTTTCCACTATGTCTGGCTAGGAAAAACTGTGCCAGCACAGAAAACATCTCCCATCGTGTTCTAGAAGTTGCACGGATGTCTGCCAAGTGTTTGGCAGGAAGAAAAGAAAAGTTGTCCAAAACAGCTTCCAATCGAATGTTCCTGTGATTGGAAAAGTCAGGAGAGTGCAAAGGTACTGTTTTCTATCAGTTGGCAAGGTGCGCACACAATCCCAGTGTTGTACAGCTTGCTTCTTCACCTTCCCGAAGCTGCCGCTCTCGCCGGCTGCCGGAGCCCAAGAAGCGGCTTCTTCGCGCAAAGACGATTGTGCCGCTCACAGTGCTCTCCTTAGCGCGGCTTCTGCCGAAAGACGCCCGGCAGCGGTTCTTACCTCCGGAGAGCAACCTACCTTCCTCTTTAGCTCCTCTTCTCATCTACACCTCGGCAAAAAGCTTTTCCACTATGTCTGGCTAGGAAAAACTGTGCCAGCACAGAAAACATCTCCCATCGTGTTCTAGAAGTTGCAGAGATGTCTGACAAGTGTTTGGCAGGAAGAAAAGAAAAGTTGTCCAAAACAGCTTCCAATCGAATGTTCATGTGATTGGAAAAGTCAGGAGAGTGCAAAGGTACTGTTTTCTATCAGTTGGCAAGGTGCGCACACAATCCCAGTGTTGTACAGCTTGCTTCTTCACCTTCCCGAAGCTGCCGCTCTCGCCCGCTGCCGGAGCCGAAGAAGCGGCTTCTTCGCGCAAAGACGATTGTGCCGCTCACAGTGCTCTCCTTAGCGCGGCTTCTGCCGAAAGACGCCCGGCAGCGGCTCTTACCTCCGGAGAGCATCCCACCTTCGTCTTTCGCGTCTTTTGTAGTCTACATCTTAGCAAAACGCTTTTCCACTATGTCTGGCTAGGAAAAACTGTGCCAGCACAGAAAACATCTCCCATCGTGTTCTAGAAGTTGCACGGATGTCTGCCAAGTGTTTGGCAGGAAGAAAAGAAAAGTTGTCCAAAACAGCTTCCAATCGAATGTTCCTGTGATTGGAAAAGTCAGGAGAGTGCAAAGGTACTGTTTTCTATCAGTTGGCAAGGTGCGCACACAATCCCAGTGTTGTACAGCTTGCTTCTTCACCTTCCCGAAGCTGCCGCTCTCGCCGGCTGCCGGAGCCCAAGAAGCGGCTTCTTCGCGCAAAGACGATTGTGCCGCTCACAGTGCTCTCCTTAGCGCGGCTTCTGCCGAAAGACGCCCGGCAGCGGCTCTTACCTCCGGAGAGCATCCCACCTTCGTCTTTCGCGTCTTTTGTAGTCTACATCTTAGCAAAACGCTTTCCCACTATGTCTGGCTAGGAAAAACTGTGCCAGCACAGAAAACATCTCCCATCGTGTTCTAGAAGTTGCACGGATGTCTGCCAAGTGTTTGGCAGGAAGAAAAGAAAAGTTGTCCAAAACAGCTTCCAATCGAATGTTCCTGTGATTGGAAAAGTCAGGAGAGTGCAAAGGTACTGTTTTCTATCAGTTGGCAAGGTGCGCACACAATCCCAGTGTTGTACAGCTTGCTTCTTCACCTTCCCGAAGCTGCCGCTCTCGCCGGCTGCCGGAGCCGAAAAAGCGGCTTCTTCGCGCAAAGACGATTGTGCCGCTCACAGTGCTCTCCTTAGCGCGGCTTCTGCCGAAAGACGCCCGGCAGCGGCTCTTACCTCCGGAGAGCATCCTACCTTCCTCTTTAGCTCCTCTTCTCATCTACACCTCGGCAAAAAGCTTTCCCACTATGTCTGGCTAGGAAAAACTGTGCCAGCACAGAAAACATCTCCCATCGTGTTCTAGAAGTTGCACGGATGTCTGCCAAGTGTTTGGCAGGAAGAAAAGAAAAGTTGTCCAAAACAGCTTCCAATCGAATGTTCCTGTGATTGGAAAAGTCAGGAGAGTGCAAAGGTACTGTTTTCTATCAGTTGGCAAGGTGCGCACACAATCCCAGTGTTGTACAGCTTGCTTCTTCACCTTCCCGAAGCTGCCGCTCTCGCCGGCTGCCGGAGCCCAAGAAGCGGCTTCTTCGCGCAAAGACGATTGTGCCGCTCACAGTGCTCTCCTTAGCGCGGCTTCTGCCGAAAGACGCCCGGCAGCGGCTCTTACCTCCGGAGAGCATCCTACCTTCCTCTTTAGCTCCTCTTCTCATCTACACCTCGGCAAAAACGCTTTTCCACTATGTCTGGCTAGGAAAAACTGTGCCAGCACAGAAAACATCTCCCATCGTGTTCTAGAAGTTGCACGGATGTCTGCCAAGTGTTTGGCAGGAAGAAAAGAAAAGTTGTCCAAAACAGCTTCCAATCGAATGTTCCTGTGATTGGAAAAGTCAGGAGAGTGCAAAGGTACTGTTTTCTATCAGTTGGCAAGGTGCGCACACAATCCCAGTGTTGTACAGCTTGCTTCTTCACCTTCCCGAAGCTGCCGCTCTCGCCGGCTGCCGGAGCCCAAGAAGCGGCTTCTTCGCGCAAAGACGATTGTGCCGCTCACAGTGCTCTCCTTAGCGCGGCTTCTGCCGAAAGACGCCCGGCAGCGGCTCTTACCTCCGGAGAGCATCCCACCTTCGTCTTTCGCGTCTTTTGTAGTCTACATCTTAGCAAAACGCTTTCCCACTATGTCTGGCTAGGAAAAACTGTGCCAGCACAGAAAACATCTCCCATCGTGTTCTAGAAGTTGCACGGATGTCTGCCAAGTGTTTGGCAGGAAGAAAAGAAAAGTTGTCCAAAACAGCTTCCAATCGAATGTTCCTGTGATTGGAAAAGTCAGGAGAGTGCAAAGGTACTGTTTTCTATCAGTTGGCAAGGTGCGCACACAATCCCAGTGTTGTACAGCTTGCTTCTTCACCTTCCCGAAGCTGCCGCTCTCGCCGGCTGCCGGAGCCCAAGAAGTGGCTTCTTCGCGCAAAGACGATTGTGCCGCTCACAGTGCTCTCCTTAGCGCGGCTTCTGCCGAAAGACGCCCGGCAGCGGCTCTTACCTCCGGAGAGCATCCTACCTTCCTCTTTAGCTCCTCTTCTCATCTACACCTCGGCAAAAAGCTTTTCCACTATGTCTGGCTAGGAAAAACTGTGCCAGCACAGAAAACATCTCCCATCGTGTTCTAGAAGTTGCACGGATGTCTGCCAAGTGTTTGGCAGGAAGAAAAAGAAAAGTTGTCCAAAACAGCTTCCAATCGAATGTTCCTGTGATTGGAAAAGTCAGGAGAGTGCAAAGGTACTGTTTTCTATCAGTTGGCAAGGTGCGCACACAATCCCAGTGTTGTACAGCTTGCTTCTTCACCTTCCCGAAGCTGCCGCTCTCGCCGGCTGCCGGAGCCCAAGAAGCGGCTTCTTCGCGCAAAGACGATTGTGCCGCTCACAGTGCTCTCCTTAGCGCGGCTTCTGCCGAAAGACGCCCGGCAGCGGCTCTTACCTCCGGAGAGCATCCTACCTTCCTCTTTAGCTCCTCTTCTCATCTACACCTCGGCAAAAAGCTTTTCCACTATGTCTGGCTAGGAAAAACTGTGCCAGCACAGAAAACATCTCCCATCGTGTTCTAGAAGTTGCACGGATGTCTGCCAAGTGTTTGGCAGGAAGAAAAGAAAAGTTGTCCAAAACAGCTTCCAATCGAATGTTCCTGTGATTGGAAAAGTCAGGAGAGTGCAAAGGTACTGTTTTCTATCAGTTGGCAAGGTGCGCACACAATCCCAGTGTTGTACAGCTTGCTTCTTCACCTTCCCGAAGCTGCCGCTCTCGCCGGCTGCCGGAGCCCAAGAAGCGGCTTCTTCGCGCAAAGACGATTGTGCCGCTCACAGTGCTCTCCTTAGCGCGGCTTCTGCCGAAAGACGCCCGGCAGCGGCTCTTACCTCCGGAGAGCAACCTACCTTCCTCTTTAGCTCCTCTTCTCATCTACACCTCGGCAAAAAGCTTTTCCACTATGTCTGGCTAGGAAAAACTGTGCCAGCACAGAAAACATCTCCCATCGTGTTCTAGAAGTTGCACGGATGTCTGCCAAGTGTTTGGCAGGAAGAAAAGAAAAGTTGTCCAAAACAGCTTCCAATCGAATGTTCCTGTGATTGGAAAAGTCAGGAGAGTGCAAAGGTACTGTTTTCTATCAGTTGGCAAGGTGCGCACACAATCCCAGTGTTGTACAGCTTGCTTCTTCACCTTCCCGAAGCTGCCGCTCTCGCCGGCTGCCGGAGCCCAAGAAGCGGCTTCTTTGCGCAAAGACGATTGTGCCGCTCACAGTGCTCTCCTTAGCGCGGCTTCTGCCGAAAGACGCCCGGCAGCGGCTCTTACCTCCGGAGAGCATCCTACCTTCCTCTTTAGCTCCTCTTCTCATCTACACCTCGGCAAAAAGCTTTTCCACTATGTCTGGCTAGGAAAAACTGTGCCAGCACAGAAAACATCTCCCATCGTGTTCTAGAAGTTGCACGGATGTCTGCCAAGTGTTTGGCAGGAAGAAAAGAAAAGTTGTCCAAAACAGCTTCCAATCGAATGTTCCTGTGATTGGAAAAGTCAGGAGAGTGCAAAGGTACTGTTTTCTATCAGTTGGCAAGGTGCGCACACAATCCCAGTGTTGTACAGCTTGCTTCTTCACCTTCCCGAAGCTGCCGCTCTCGCCGGCTGCCGGAGCCCAAGAAGCGGCTTCTTCGCGCAAAGACGATTGTGCCGCTCACAGTGCTCTCCTTAGCGCGGCTTCTGCCGAAAGACGCCCGGCAGCGGTTCTTACCTCCGGAGAGCAACCTACCTTCCTCTTTAGCTCCTCTTCTCATCTACACCTCGGCAAAAAGCTTTTCCACTATGTCTGGCTAGGAAAAACTGTGCCAGCACAGAAAATATCTCCCATCGTGTTCTAGAAGTTGCAGAGATGTCTGCCAAGTGTTTGGCAGGAAGAAAAGAAAAGTTGTCCAAAACAGCTTCCAATCGAATGTTCCTGTGATTGGAAAAGTCAGGAGAGTGCAAAGGTACTGTTTTCTATCAGTTGGCAAGGTGCGCACACAATCCCAGTGTTGTACAGCTTGCTTCTTCACCTTCCCGAAGCTGCCGCTCTCGCCGGCTGCCGGAGCCCAAGAAGCGGCTTCTTCGCGCAAAGACGATTGTGCCGCTCACAGTGCTCTCCTTAGCGCGGCTTCTGCCGAAAGACGCCCGGCAGCGGCTCTTTCCTCCGGAGAGCATCCCACCTTCGTCTTTCGCGTCTTTTGTAGTCTACATCTTAGCAAAACGCTTTTCCACTATGTCTGGCTAGGAAAAACTGTGCCAGCACAGAAAACATCTCCCATCGTGTTCTAGAAGTTGCACGGATGTCTGCCAAGTGTTTGGCAGGAAGAAAAGAAAAGTTGTCCAAAACAGCTTCCAATCGAATGTTCCTGTGATTGGAAAAGTCAGGAGAGTGCAAAGGTACTGTTTTCTATCAGTTGGCAAGGTGCGCACACAATCCCAGTGTTGTACAGCTTGCTTCTTCACCTTCCCGAAGCTGCCGCTCTCGCCGGCTGCCGGAGCCCAAGAAGCGGCTTCTTCGCGCAAAGACGATTGTGCCGCTCACAGTGCTCTCCTTAGCGCGGCTTCTGCCGAAAGACGCCCGGCAGCGGCTCTTACCTCCGGAGAGCATCCCACCTTCGTCTTTCGCGTCTTTTGTAGTCTACATCTTAGCAAAACGCTTTCCCACTATGTCTGGCTAGGAAAAACTGTGCCAGCACAGAAAACATCTCCCATCGTGTTCTAGAAGTTGCACGGATGTCTGCCAAGTGTTTGGCAGGAAGAAAAGAAAAGTTGTCCAAAACAGCTTCCAATCGAATGTTCCTGTGATTGGAAAAGTCAGGAGAGTGCAAAGGTACTGTTTTCTATCAGTTGGCAAGGTGCGCACACAATCCCAGTGTTGTACAGCTTGCTTCTTCACCTTCCCGAAGCTGCCGCTCTCGCCGGCTGCCGGAGCCCAAGAAGCGGCTTCTTCGCGCAAAGACGATTGTGCCGCTCACAGTGCTCTCCTTAGCGCGGCTTCTGCCGAAAGACGCCCGGCAGCGGTTCTTACCTCCGGAGAGCAACCTACCTTCCTCTTTAGCTCCTCTTCTCATCTACACCTCGGCAAAAAGCTTTTCCACTATGTCTGGCTAGGAAAAACTGTGCCAGCACAGAAAACATCTCCCATCGTGTTCTAGAAGTTGCACGGATGTCTGCCAAGTGTTTGGCAGGAAGAAAAGAAAAGTTGTCCAAAACAGCTTCCAATCGAATGTTCCTGTGATTGGAAAAGTCAGGAGAGTGCAAAGGTACTGTTTTCTATCAGTTGGCAAGGTGCGCACACAATCCCAGTGTTGTGCAGCTTGCTTCTTCACCTTCCCGAAGCTGCCGCTCTCGCCGGCTGCCGGAGCCGAAAAAGCGGCTTCTTCGCGCAAAGACGATTGTGCCGCTCACAGTGCTCTCCTTAGCGCGGCTTCTGCCGAAAGACGCCCGGCAGCGGCTCTTACCTCCGGAGAGCATCCCACCTTCGTCTTTCGCGTCTTTTGTAGTCTACATCTTAGCAAAACGCTTTCCCACTATGTCTGGCTAGGAAAAACTGTGCCAGCACAGAAAACATCTCCCATCGTGTTCTAGAAGTTGCACGGATGTCTGCCAAGTGTTTGGCAGGAAGAAAAGAAAAGTTGTCCAAAACAGCTTCCAATCGAATGTTCCTGTGATTGGAAAAGTCAGGAGAGTGCAAAGGTACTGTTTTCTATCAGTTGGCAAGGTGCGCACACAATCCCAGTGTTGTACAGCTTGCTTCTTCACCTTCCCGAAGCTGCCGCTCTCGCCGGCTGCCGGAGCCCAAGAAGCGGCTTCTTCGCGCAAAGACGATTGTGCCGCTCACAGTGCTCTCCTTAGCGCGGCTTCTGCCGAAAGACGCCCGGCAGCGGCTCTTACCTCCGGAGAGCATCCTACCTTCCTCTTTAGCTCCTCTTCTCATCTACACCTCGGCAAAAAGCTTTTCCACTATGTCTGGCTAGGAAAAACTGTGCCAGCACAGAAAACATCTCCCATCGTGTTCTAGAAGTTGCACGGATGTCTGCCAAGTGTTTGGCAGGAAGAAAAGAAAAGTTGTCCAAAACAGCTTCCAATCGAATGTTCCTGTGATTGGAAAAGTCAGGAGAGTGCAAAGGTACTGTTTTCTATCAGTTGGCAAGGTGCGCACACAATCCCAGTGTTGTACAGCTTGCTTCTTCACCTTCCCGAAGCTGCCGCTCTCGCCGGCTGCCGGAGCCCAAGAAGCGGCTTCTTCGCGCAAAGACGATTGTGCCGCTCACAGTGCTCTCCTTAGCGCGGCTTCTGCCGAAAGACGCCCGGCAGCGGCTCTTACCTCCGGAGAGCATCCTACCTTCCTCTTTAGCTCCTCTTCTCATCTACACCTCGGCAAAAAGCTTTTCCACTATGTCTGGCTAGGAAAAACTGTGCCAGCACAGAAAACATCTCCCATCGTGTTCTAGAAGTTGCACGGATGTCTGCCAAGTGTTTGGCAGGAAGAAAAGAAAAGTTGTCCAAAACAGCTTCCAATCGAATGTTCCTGTGATTGGAAAAGTCAGGAGAGTGCAAAGGTACTGTTTTCTATCAGTTGGCAAGGTGCGCACACAATCCCAGTGTTGTACAGCTTGCTTCTTCACCTTCCCGAAGCTGCCGCTCTCGCCGGCTGCCGGAGCCCAAGAAGCGGCTTCTTCGCGCAAAGACGATTGTGCCGCTCACAGTGCTCTCCTTAGCGCGGCTTCTGCCGAAAGACGCCCGGCAGCGGTTCTTACCTCCGGAGAGCAACCTACCTTCCTCTTTAGCTCCTCTTCTCATCTACACCTCGGCAAAAAGCTTTTCCACTATGTCTGGCTAGGAAAAACTGTGCCAGCACAGAAAACATCTCCCATCGTGTTCTAGAAGTTGCACGGATGTCTGCCAAGTGTTTGGCAGGAAGAAAAGAAAAGTTGTCCAAAACAGCTTCCAATCGAATGTTCCTGTGATTGGAAAAGTCAGGAGAGTGCAAAGGTACTGTTTTCTATCAGTTGGCAAGGTGCGCACACAATCCCAGTGTTGTACAGCTTGCTTCTTCACCTTCCCGAAGCTGCCGCTCTCGCCGGCTGCCGGAGCCCAAGAAGCGGCTTCTTCGCGCAAAGACGATTGTGCCGCTCACAGTGCTCTCCTTAGCGCGGCTTCTGCCGAAAGACGCCCGGCAGCGGCTCTTACCTCCGGAGAGCATCCCACCTTCGTCTTTCGCGTCTTTTGTAGTCTACATCTTAGCAAAACGCTTTTCCACTATGTCTGGCTAGGAAAAACTGTGCCAGCACAGAAAACATCTCCCATCGTGTTCTAGAAGTTGCACGGATGTCTGCCAAGTGTTTGGCAGGAAGAAAAGAAAAGTTGTCCAAAACAGCTTCCAATCGAATGTTCCTGTGATTGGAAAAGTCAGGAGAGTGCAAAGGTACTGTTTTCTATCAGTTGGCAAGGTGCGCACACAATCCCAGTGTTGTACAGCTTGCTTCTTCACCTTCCCGAAGCTGCCGCTCTCGCCGGCTGCCGGAGCCGAAAAAGCGGCTTCTTCGCGCAAAGACGATTGTGCCGCTCACAGTGCTCTCCTTAGCGCGGCTTCTGCCGAAAGACGCCCGGCAGCGGCTCTTACCTCCGGAGAGCATCCCACCTTCGTCTTTCGCGTCTTTTGTAGTCTACATCTTAGCAAAACGCTTTCCCACTATGTCTGGCTAGGAAAAACTGTGCCAGCACAGAAAACATCTCCCATCGTGTTCTAGAAGTTGCACGGATGTCTGCCAAGTGTTTGGCAGGAAGAAAAGAAAAGTTGTCCAAAACAGCTTCCAATCGAATGTTCCTGTGATTGGAAAAGTCAGGAGAGTGCAAAGGTACTGTTTTCTATCAGTTGGCAAGGTGCGCACACAATCCCAGTGTTGTACAGCTTGCTTCTTCACCTTCCCGAAGCTGCCGCTCTCGCCGGCTGCCGGAGCCCAAGAAGCGGCTTCTTCGCGCAAAGACGATTGTGCCGCTCACAGTGCTCTCCTTAGCGCGGCTTCTGCCGAAAGACGCCCGGCAGCGGCTCTTACCTCCGGAGAGCATCCTACCTTCCTCTTTAGCTCCTCTTCTCATCTACACCTCGGCAACAAGCTTTTCCACTATGTCTGGCTAGGAAAAACTGTGCCAGCACAGAAAACATCTCCCATCGTGTTCTAGAAGTTGCACGGATGTCTGCCAAGTGTTTGGCAGGAAGAAAAGAAAAGTTGTCCAAAACAGCTTCCAATCGAATGTTCCTGTGATTGGAAAAGTCAGGAGAGTGCAAAGGTACTGTTTTCTATCAGTTGGCAAGGTGCGCACACAATCCCAGTGTTGTACAGCTTGCTTCTTCACCTTCCCGAAGCTGCCGCTCTCGCCGGCTGCCGGAGCCCAAGAAGCGGCTTCTTCGCGCAAAGACGATTGTGCCGCTCACAGTGCTCTCCTTAGCGCGGCTTCTGCCGAAAGACGCCCGGCAGCGGCTCTTACATCCGGAGAGCATCCTACCTTCCTCTTTAGCTCCTCTTCTCATCTACACCTCGGCAAAAAGCTTTTCCACTATGTCTGGCTAGGAAAAACTGTGCCAGCACAGAAAACATCTCCCATCGTGTTCTAGAAGTTGCAGAGATGTCTGCCAAGTGTTTGGCAGGAAGAAAAGAAAAGTTGTCCAAAACAGCTTCCAATCGAATGTTCCTGTGATTGGAAAAGTCAGGAGAGTGCAAAGGTACTGTTTTCTATCAGTTGGCAAGGTGCGCACACAATCCCAGTGTTGTACAGCTTGCTTCTTCACCTTCCCGAAGCTGCCGCTCTCGCCGGCTGCCGGAGCCCAAGAAGCGGCTTCTTCGCGCAAAGACGATTGTGCCGCTCACAGTGCTCTCCTTAGCGCGGCTTCTGCCGAAAGACGCCCGGCAGCGGCTCTTACCTCCGGAGAGCATCCTACCTTCCTCTTTAGCTCCTCTTCTCATCTACACCTCGGCAAAAAGCTTTTCCACTATGTCTGGCTAGGAAAAACTGTGCCAGCACAGAAAACATCTCCCATCGTGTTCTAGAAGTTGCACGGATGTCTGCCAAGTGTTTGGCAGGAAGAAAAGAAAAGTTGTCCAAAACAGCTTCCAATCGAATGTTCCTGTGATTGGAAAAGTCAGGAGAGTGCAAAGGTACTGTTTTCTATCAGTTGGCAAGGTGCGCACACAATCCCAGTGTTGTACAGCTTGCTTCTTCACCTTCCCGAAGCTGCCGCTCTCGCCGGCTGCCGGAGCCCAAGAAGCGGCTTCTTCGCGCAAAGACGATTGTGCCGCTCACAGTGCTCTCCTTAGCGCGGCTTCTGCCGAAAGACGCCCGGCAGCGGCTCTTACCTCCGGAGAGCATCCTACCTTCCTCTTTAGCTCCTCTTCTCATCTACACCTCGGCAAAAAGCTTTTCCACTATGTCTGGCTAGGAAAAACTGTACCAGCACAGAAAACATCTCCCATCGTGTTCTAGAAGTTGCACGGATGTCTGCCAAGTGTTTGGCAGGAAGAAAAGAAAAGTTGTCCAAAACAGCTTCCAATCGAATGTTCCTGTGATTGGAAAAGTCAGGAGAGTGCAAAGGTACTGTTTTCTATCAGTTGGCAAGGTGCGCACACAATCCCAGTGTTGTACAGCTTGCTTCTTCACCTTCCCGAAGCTGCCGCTCTCGCCGGCTGCCAGAGCCCAAGAAGCGGCTTCTTCGCGCAAAGACGATTGTGCCGCTCACAGTGCTCTCCTTAGCGCGGCTTCTGCCGAAAGACGCCCGGCAGCGGCTCTTACCTCCGGAGAGCATCCTACCTTCGTCTTTAGCTCCTCTTCTCATCTACACCTCGGCAAAAAGCTTTTCCACTATGTCTGGCTAGGAAAAACTGTGCCAGCACAGAAAACATCTCCCATCGTGTTCTAGAAGTTGCACGGATGTCTGCCAAGTGTTTGGCAGGAAGAAAAGAAAAGTTGTCCAAAACAGCTTCCAATCGAATGTTCCTGTGATTGGAAAAGTCAGGAGAGTGCAAAGGTACTGTTTTCTATCAGTTGGCAAGGTGCGCACACAATCCCAGTGTTGTACAGCTTGCTTCTTCACCTTCCCGAAGCTGCCGCTCTCGCCGGCTGCCGGAGCCGAAAAAGCGGCTTCTTCGCGCAAAGACGATTGTGCCGCTCACAGTGCTCTCCTTAGCGCGGCTTCTGCCGAAAGACGCCCGGCAGCGGCTCTTACCTCCGGAGAGCAACCTACCTTCCTCTTTAGCTCCTCTTCTCATCTACACCTCGGCAAAAAGCTTTTCCACTATGTCTGGCTAGGAAAAACTGTGCCAGCACAGAAAACATCTCCCATCGTGTTCTAGAAGTTGCACGGATGTCTGCCAAGTGTTTGGCAGGAAGAAAAGAAAAGTTGTCCAAAACAGCTTCCAATCGAATGTTCCTGTCATTGGAAAAGTCAGGAGAGTGCAAAGGTACTGTTTTCTATCAGTTGGCAAGGTGCGCACACAATCCCAGTGTTGTACAGCTTGCTTCTTCACCTTCCCGAAGCTGCCGCTCTCGCCGGCTGCCGGAGCCCAAGAAGCGGCTTCTTCGCGCAAAGACGATTGTGCCGCTCACAGTGCTCTCCTTAGCGCGGCTTCTGCCGAAAGACGCCCGGCAGCGGTTCTTACCTCCGGAGAGCAACCTACCTTCCTCTTTAGCTCCTCTTCTCATCTACACCTCGGCAACAAGCTTTTCCACTATGTCTGGCTAGGAAAAACTGTGCCAGCACAGAAAACATCTCCCATCGTGTTCTAGAAGTTGCACGGATGTCTGCCAAGTGTTTGGCAGGAAGAAAAGAAAAGTTGTCCAAAACAGCTTCCAATCGAATGTTCCTGTGATTGGAAAAGTCAGGAGAGTGCAAAGGTACTGTTTTCTATCAGTTGGCAAGGTGCGCACACAATCCCAGTGTTGTACAGCTTGCTTCTTCACCTTCCCGAAGCTGCCGCTCTCGCCGGCTGCCGGAGCCGAAAAAGCGGCTTCTTCGCGCAAAGACGATTGTGCCGCTCACAGTGCTCTCCTTAGCGCGGCTTCTGCCGAAAGACGCCCGGCAGCGGCTCTTACCTCCGGAGAGCATCCCACCTTCGTCTTTCGCGTCTTTTGTAGTCTACATCTTAGCAAAACGCTTTTCCACTATGTCTGGCTAGGAAAAACTGTGCCAGCACAGAAAACATCTCCCATCGTGTTCTAGAAGTTGCACGGATGTCTGCCAAGTGTTTGGCAGGAAGAAAAGAAAAGTTGTCCAAAACAGCTTCCAATCGAATGTTCCTGTGATTGGAAAAGTCAGGAGAGTGCAAAGGTACTGTTTTCTATCAGTTGGCAAGGTGCGCACACAATCCCAGTGTTGTACAGCTTGCTTCTTCACCTTCCCGAAGCTGCCGCTCTCGCCGGCTGCCGGAGCCCAAGAAGCGGCTTCTTCGCGCAAAGACGATTGTGCCGCTCACAGTGCTCTCCTTAGCGCGGCTTCTGCCGAAAGACGCCCGGCAGCGGCTCTTACCTCCGGAGAGCATCCTACCTTCCTCTTTAGCTCCTCTTCTCATCTACACCTCGGCAAAAAGCTTTTCCACTATGTCTGGCTAGGAAAAACTGTGCCAGCACAGAAAACATCTCCCATCGTGTTCTAGAAGTTGCACGGATGTCTGCCAAGTGTTTGGCAGGAAGAAAAGAAAAGTTGTCCAAAACAGCTTCCAATCGAATGTTCCTGTGATTGGAAAAGTCAGGAGAGTGCAAAGGTACTGTTTTCTATCAGTTGGCAAGGTGCGCACACAATCCCAGTGTTGTACAGCTTGCTTATTCACCTTCCCGAAGCTGCCGCTCTCGCCGGCTGCCGGAGCCCAAGAAGCGGCTTCTTCGCGCAAAGACGATTGTGCCGCTCACAGTGCTCTCCTTAGCGCGGCTTCTGCCGAAAGACGCCCGGCAGCGGCTCTTACCTCCGGAGAGCATCCTACCTTCCTCTTTAGCTCCTCTTCTCATCTACACCTCGGCAAAAACGCTTTTCCACTATGTCTGGCTAGGAAAAACTGTGCCAGCACAGAAAACATCTCCCATCGTGTTCTAGAAGTTGCACGGATGTCTGCCAAGTGTTTGGCAGGAAGAAAAGAAAAGTTGTCCAAAACAGCTTCCAATCGAATGTTCCTGTGATTGGAAAAGTCAGGAGAGTGCAAAGGTACTGTTTTCTATCAGTTGGCAAGGTGCGCACACAATCCCAGTGTTGTACAGCTTGCTTCTTCACCTTCCCGAAGCTGCCGCTCTCGCCGGCTGCCGGAGCCCAAGAAGCGGCTTCTTCGCGCAAAGACGATTGTGCCGCTCACAGTGCTCTCCTTAGCGCGGCTTCTGCCGAAAGACGCCCGGCAGCGGCTCTTACCTCCGGAGAGCAACCCACCTTCGTCTTTCGCGTCTTTTGTAGTCTACATCTTAGCAAAACGCTTTCCCACTATGTCTGGCTAGGAAAAACTGTGCCAGCACAGAAAACATCTCCCATCGTGTTCTAGAAGTTGCACGGATGTCTGCCAAGTGTTTGGCAGGAAGAAAAGAAAAGTTGTCCAAAACAGCTTCCAATCGAATGTTCCTGTGATTGGAAAAGTCAGGAGAGTGCAAAGGTACTGTTTTCTATCAGTTGGCAAGGTGCGCACACAATCCCAGTGTTGTACAGCTTGCTTCTTCACCTTCCCGAAGCTGCCGCTCTCGCCGGCTGCCGGAGCCCAAGAAGCGGCTTCTTCGCGCAAAGACGATTGTGCCGCTCACAGTGCTCTCCTTAGCGCGGCTTCTGCCGAAAGACGCCCGGCAGCGGCTCTTACCTCCGGAGAGCAACCTACCTTCCTCTTTAGCTCCTCTTCTCATCTACACCTCGGCAAAAAGCTTTTCCACTATGTCTGGCTAGGAAAAACTGTGCCAGCACAGAAAACATCTCCCATCGTGTTCTAGAAGTTGCAGAGATGTCTGCCAAGTGTTTGGCAGGAAGAAAAGAAAAGTTGTCCAAAACAGCTTCCAATCGAATGTTCCTGTGATTGGAAAAGTCAGGAGAGTGCAAAGGTACTGTTTTCTATCAGTTGGCAAGGTGCGCACACAATCCCAGTGTTGTGCAGCTTGCTTCTTCACCTTCCCGAAGCTGCCGCTCTCGCCGGCTGCCGGAGCCCAAGAAGCGGCTTCTTCGCGCAAAGACGATTGTGCCGCTCACAGTGCTCTCCTTAGCGCGGCTTCTGCCGAAAGACGCCCGGCAGCGGCTCTTACCTCCGGAGAGCATCCCACCTTCGTCTTTCGCGTCTTTTGTAGTCTACATCTTAGCAAAACGCTTTCCCACTATGTCTGGCTAGGAAAAACTGTGCCAGCACAGAAAACATCTCCCATCGTGTTCTAGAAGTTGCACGGATGTCTGCCAAGTGTTTGGCAGGAAGAAAAGAAAAGTTGTCCAAAACAGCTTCCAATCGAATGTTCCTGTGATTGGAAAAGTCAGGAGAGTGCAAAGGTACTGTTTTCTATCAGTTGGCAAGGTGCGCACACAATCCCAGTGTTGTACAGCTTGCTTCTTCACCTTCCCGAAGCTGCCGCTCTCGCCGGCTGCCGGAGCCCAAGAAGCGGCTTCTTCGCGCAAAGACGATTGTGCCGCTCACAGTGCTCTCCTTAGCGCGGCTTCTGCCGAAAGACGCCCGGCAGCGGTTCTTACCTCCGGAGAGCAACCTACCTTCCTCTTTAGCTCCTCTTCTCATCTACACCTCGGCAAAAAGCTTTTCCACTATGTCTGGCTAGGAAAAACTGTGCCAGCACAGAAAACATCTCCCATCGTGTTCTAGAAGTTGCACGGATGTCTGCCAAGTGTTTGGCAGGAAGAAAAGAAAAGTTGTCCAAAACAGCTTCCAATCGAATGTTCCTGTGATTGGAAAAGTCAGGAGAGTGCAAAGGTACTGTTTTCTATCAGTTGGCAAGGTGCGCACACAATCCCAGTGTTGTACAGCTTGCTTCTTCACCTTCCCGAAGCTGCCGCTCTCGCCGGCTGCCGGAGCCGAAAAAGCGGCTTCTTCGCGCAAAGACGATTGTGCCGCTCACAGTGCTCTCCTTAGCGCGGCTTCTGCCGAAAGACGCCCGGCAGCGGCTCTTACCTCCGGAGAGCATCCCACCTTCGTCTTTCGCGTCTTTTGTAGTCTACATCTTAGCAAAACGCTTTCCCACTATGTCTGGCTAGGAAAAACTGTGCCAGCACAGAAAACATCTCCCATCGTGTTCTAGAAGTTGCACGGATGTCTGCCAAGTGTTTGGCAGGAAGAAAAGAAAAGTTGTCCAAAACAGCTTCCAATCGAATGTTCCTGTGATTGGAAAAGTCAGGAGAGTGCAAAGGTACTGTTTTCTATCAGTTGGCAAGGTGCGCACACAATCCCAGTGTTGTACAGCTTGCTTCTTCACCTTCCCGAAGCTGCCGCTCTCGCCGGCTGCCGGAGCCGAAAAAGCGGCTTCTTCGCGCAAAGACGATTGTGCCGCTCACAGTGCTCTCCTTAGCGCGGCTTATGCCGAAAGACGCCCGGCAGCGGCTCTTACCTCCGGAGAGCATCCCACCTTCGTCTTTCGCGTCTTTTGTAGTCTACATCTTAGCAAAACGCTTTCCCACTATGTCTGGCTAGGAAAAACTGTGCCAGCACAGAAAACATCTCCCATCGTGTTCTAGAAGTTGCACGGATGTCTGCCAAGTGTTTGGCAGGAAGAAAAGAAAAGTTGTCCAAAACAGCTTCCAATCGAATGTTCCTGTGATTGGAAAAGTCAGGAGAGTGCAAAGGTACTGTTTTCTATCAGTTGGCAAGGTGCGCACACAATCCCAGTGTTGTACAGCTTGCTTCTTCACCTTCCCGAAGCTGCCGCTCTCGCCGGCTGCCGGAGCCCAAGAAGCGGCTTCTTCGCGCAAAGACGATTGTGCCGCTCACAGTGCTCTCCTTAGCGCGGCTTCTGCCGAAAGACGCCCGGCAGCGGTTCTTACCTCCGGAGAGCAACCTACCTTCCTCTTTAGCTCCTCTTCTCATCTACACCTCGGCAAAAAGCTTTTCCACTATGTCTGGCTAGGAAAAACTGTGCCAGCACAGAAAACATCTCCCATCGTGTTCTAGAAGTTGCACGGATGTCTGCCAAGTGTTTGGCAGGAAGAAAAGAAAAGTTGTCCAAAACAGCTTCCAATCGAATGTTCCTGTGATTGGAAAAGTCAGGAGAGTGCAAAGGTACTGTTTTCTATCAGTTGGCAAGGTGCGCACACAATCCCAGTGTTGTACAGCTTGCTTCTTCACCTTCCCGAAGCTGCCGCTCTCGCCGGCTGCCGGAGCCCAAGAAGCGGCTTCTTCGCGCAAAGACGATTGTGCCGCTCACAGTGCTCTCCTTAGCGCGGCTTCTGCCGAAAGACGCCCGGCAGCGGCTCTTACCTCCGGAGAGCATCCTACCTTCCTCTTTAGCTCCTCTTCTCATCTACACCTCGGCAAAAAGCTTTTCCACTATGTCTGGCTAGGAAAAACTGTGCCAGCACAGAAAACATCTCCCATCGTGTTCTAGAAGTTGCACGGATGTCTGCCAAGTGTTTGGCAGGAAGAAAAGAAAAGTTGTCCAAAACAGCTTCCAATCGAATGTTCCTGTGATTGGAAAAGTCAGGAGAGTGCAAAGGTACTGTTTTCTATCAGTTGGCAAGGTGCGCACACAATCCCAGTGTTGTACAGCTTGCTTCTTCACCTTCCCGAAGCTGCCGCTCTCGCCGGCTGCCGGAGCCCAAGAAGCGGCTTCTTCGCGCAAAGACGATTGTGCCGCTCACAGTGCTCTCCTTAGCGCGGCTTCTGCCGAAAGACGCCCGGCAGCGGCTCTTACCTCCGGAGAGCATCCTACCTTCCTCTTTAGCTCCTCTTCTCATCTACACCTCGGCAAAAAGCTTTTCCACTATGTCTGGCTAGGAAAAACTGTGCCAGCACAGAAAACATCTCCCATCGTGTTCTAGAAGTTGCAGAGATGTCTGCCAAGTGTTTGGCAGGAAGAAAAGAAAAGTTGTCCAAAACAGCTTCCAATCGAATGTTCATGTGATTGGAAAAGTCAGGAGAGTGCAAAGGTACTGTTTTCTATCAGTTGGCAAGGTGCGCACACAATCCCAGTGTTGTACAGCTTGCTTCTTCACCTTCCCGAAGCTGCCGCTCTCGCCGGCTGCCGGAGCCCAAGAAGCGGCTTCTTCGCGCAAAGACGATTGTGCCGCTCACAGTGCTCTCCTTAGCGCGGCTTCTGCCGAAAGACGCCCGGCAGCGGCTCTTACCTCCGGAGAGCATCCCACCTTCGTCTTTCGCGTCTTTTGTAGTCTACATCTTAGCAAAACGCTTTTCCACTATGTCTGGCTAGGAAAAACTGTGCCAGCACAGAAAACATCTCCCATCGTGTTCTAGAAGTTGCACGGATGTCTGCCAAGTGTTTGGCAGGAAGAAAAGAAAAGTTGTCCAAAACAGCTTCCAATCGAATGTTCCTGTGATTGGAAAAGTCAGGAGAGTGCAAAGGTACTGTTTTCTATCAGTTGGCAAGGTGCGCACACAATCCCAGTGTTGTACAGCTTGCTTCTTCACCTTCCCGAAGCTGCCGCTCTCGCCGGCTGCCGGAGCCGAAAAAGCGGCTTCTTCGCGCAAAGACGATTGTGCCGCTCACAGTGCTCTCCTTAGCGCGGCTTCTGCCGAAAGACGCCCGGCAGCGGCTCTTACCTCCGGAGAGCATCCCACCTTCGTCTTTCGCGTCTTTTGTAGTCTACATCTTAGCAAAACGCTTTCCCACTATGTCTGGCTAGGAAAAACTGTGCCAGCACAGAAAACATCTCCCATCGTGTTCTAGAAGTTGCACGGATGTCTGCCAAGTGTTTGGCAGGAAGAAAAGAAAAGTTGTCCAAAACAGCTTCCAATCGAATGTTCCTGTGATTGGAAAAGTCAGGAGAGTGCAAAGGTACTGTTTTCTATCAGTTGGCAAGGTGCGCACACAATCCCAGTGTTGTACAGCTTGCTTCTTCACCTTCCCGAAGCTGCCGCTCTCGCCGGCTGCCGGAGCCCAAGAAGCGGCTTCTTCGCGCAAAGACGATTGTGCCGCTCACAGTGCTCTCCTTAGCGCGGCTTCTGCCGAAAGACGCCCGGCAGCGGCTCTTACCTCCGGAGAGCATCCTACCTTCCTCTTTAGCTCCTCTTCTCATCTACACCTCGGCAAAAACGCTTTTCCACTATGTCTGGCTAGGAAAAACTGTGCCAGCACAGAAAACATCTCCCATCGTGTTCTAGAAGTTGCACGGATGTCTGCCAAGTGTTTGGCAGGAAGAAAAGAAAAGTTGTCCAAAACAGCTTCCAATCGAATGTTCCTGTGATTGGAAAAGTCAGGAGAGTGCAAAGGTACTGTTTTCTATCAGTTGGCAAGGTGCGCACACAATCCCAGTGTTGTACAGCTTGCTTCTTCACCTTCCCGAAGCTGCCGCTCTCGCCGGCTGCCGGAGCCCAAGAAGCGGCTTCTTCGCGCAAAGACGATTGTGCCGCTCACAGTGCTCTCCTTAGCGCGGCTTCTGCCGAAAGACGCCCGGCAGCGGCTCTTACCTCCGGAGAGCATCCTACCTTCCTCTTTAGCTCCTCTTCTCATCTACACCTCGGCAAAAACACTTTTCCACTATGTCTGGCTAGGAAAAACTGTGCCAGCACAGAAAACATCTCCCATCGTGTTCTAGAAGTTGCACGGATGTCTGCCAAGTGTTTGGCAGGAAGAAAAGAAAAGTTGTCCAAAACAGCTTCCAATCGAATGTTCCTGTGATTGGAAAAGTCAGGAGAGTGCAAAGGTACTGTTTTCTATCAGTTGGCAAGGTGCGCACACAATCCCAGTGTTGTACAGCTTGCTTCTTCACCTTCCCGAAGCTGCCGCTCTCGCCGGCTGCCGGAGCCCAAGAAGCGGCTTCTTCGCGCAAAGACGATTGTGCCGCTCACAGTGCTCTCCTTAGCGCGGCTTCTGCCGAAAGACGCCCGGCAGCGGCTCTTACCTCCGGAGAGCATCCCACCTTCGTCTTTCGCGTCTTTTGTAGTCTACATCTTAGCAAAACGCTTTTCCACTATGTCTGGCTAGGAAAAACTGTGCCAGCACAGAAAACATCTCCCATCGTGTTCTAGAAGTTGCAGAGATGTCTGCCAATTGTTTGGCAGGAAGAAAAGAAAAGTTGTCCAAAACAGCTTCCAATCGAATGTTCCTGTGATTGGAAAAGTCAGGAGAGTGCAAAGGTACTGTTTTCTATCAGTTGGCAAGGTGCGCACACAATCCCAGTGTTGTACAGCTTGCTTCTTCACCTTCCCGAAGCTGCCGCTCTCGCCGGCTGCCGGAGCCCAAGAAGCGGCTTCTTCGCGCAAAGACGATTGTGCCGCTCACAGTGCTCTCCTTAGCGCGGCTTCTGCCGAAAGACGCCCGGCAGCGGCTCTTACCTCCGGAGAGCATCCTACCTTCCTCTTTAGCTCCTCTTCTCATCTACACCTCGGCAAAAACGCTTTTCCACTATGTCTGGCTAGGAAAAACTGTGCCAGCACAGAAAACATCTCCCATCGTGTTCTAGAAGTTGCACGGATGTCTGCCAAGTGTTTGGCAGGAAGAAAAGAAAAGTTGTCCAAAACAGCTTCCAATCGAATGTTCCTGTGATTGGAAAAGTCAGGAGAGTGCAAAGGTACTGTTTTCTATCAGTTGGCAAGGTGCGCACACAATCCCAGTGTTGTACAGCTTGCTTCTTCACCTTCCCGAAGCTGCCGCTCTCGCCGGCTGCCGGAGCCCAAGAAGCGGCTTCTTCGCGCAAAGACGATTGTGCCGCTCACAGTGCTCTCCTTAGCGCGGCTTCTGCCGAAAGACGCCCGGCAGCGGCTCTTACCTCCGGAGAGCATCCTACCTTCCTCTTTAGCTCCTCTTCTCATCTACACCTCGGCAAAAACGCTTTTCCACTATGTCTGGCTAGGAAAAACTGTGCCAGCACAGAAAACATCTCCCATCGTGTTCTAGAAGTTGCACGGATGTCTGCCAAGTGTTTGGCAGGAAGAAAAGAAAAGTTGTCCAAAACAGCTTCCAATCGAATGTTCCTGTGATTGGAAAAGTCAGGAGAGTGCAAAGGTACTGTTTTCTATCAGTTGGCAAGGTGCGCACACAATCCCAGTGTTGTACAGCTTGCTTCTTCACCTTCCCGAAGCTGCCGCTCTCGCCGGCTGCCGGAGCCCAAGAAGCGGCTTCTTCGCGCAAAGACGATTGTGCCGCTCACAGTGCTCTCCTTAGCGCGGCTTCTGCCGAAAGACGCCCGGCAGCGGCTCTTACCTCCGGAGAGCATCCCACCTTCGTCTTTCGCGTCTTTTGTAGTCTACATCTTAGCAAAACGCTTTTCCACTATGTCTGGCTAGGAAAAACTGTGCCAGCACAGAAAACATCTCCCATCGTGTTCTAGAAGTTGCAGAGATGTCTGCCAATTGTTTGGCAGGAAGAAAAGAAAAGTTGTCCAAAACAGCTTCCAATCGAATGTTCCTGTGATTGGAAAAGTCAGGAGAGTGCAAAGGTACTGTTTTCTATCAGTTGGCAAGGTGCGCACACAATCCCAGTGTTGTACAGCTTGCTTCTTCACCTTCCCGAAGCTGCCGCTCTCGCCGGCTGCCGGAGCCCAAGAAGCGGCTTCTTTGCGCAAAGACGATTGTGCCGCTCACAGTGCTCTCCTTAGCGCGGCTTCTGCCGAAAGACGCCCGGCAGCGGCTCTTACCTCCGGAGAGCATCCTACCTTCCTCTTTAGCTCCTCTTCTCATCTACACCTCGGCAAAAAGCTTTTCCACTATGTCTGGCTAGGAAAAACTGTGCCAGCACAGAAAACATCTCCCATCGTGTTCTAGAAGTTGCACGGATGTCTGCCAAGTGTTTGGCAGGAAGAAAAAGAAAAGTTGTCCAAAACAGCTTCCAATCGAATGTTCCTGTGATTGGAAAAGTCAGGAGAGTGCAAAGGTACTGTTTTCTATCAGTTGGCAAGGTGCGCACACAATCCCAGTGTTGTACAGCTTGCTTCTTCACCTTCCCGAAGCTGCCGCTCTCGCCGGCTGCCGGAGCCCAAGAAGCGGCTTCTTCGCGCAAAGACGATTGTGCCGCTCACAGTGCTCTCCTTAGCGCGGCTTCTGCCGAAAGACGCCCGGCAGCGGCTCTTACCTCCGGAGAGCATCCTACCTTCCTCTTTAGCTCCTCTTCTCATCTACACCTCGGCAAAAAGCTTTTCCACTATGTCTGGCTAGGAAAAACTGTGCCAGCACAGAAAACATCTCCCATCGTGTTCTAGAAGTTGCACGGATGTCTGCCAAGTGTTTGGCAGGAAGAAAAGAAAAGTTGTCCAAAACAGCTTCCAATCGAATGTTCCTGTGATTGGAAAAGTCAGGAGAGTGCAAAGGTACTGTTTTCTATCAGTTGGCAAGGTGCGCACACAATCCCAGTGTTGTACAGCTTGCTTCTTCACCTTCCCGAAGCTGCCGCTCTCGCCGGCTGCCGGAGCCCAAGAAGCGGCTTCTTCGCGCAAAGACGATTGTGCCGCTCACAGTGCTCTCCTTAGCGCGGCTTCTGCCGAAAGACGCCCGGCAGCGGCTCTTACCTCCGGAGAGCATCCCACCTTCGTCTTTCGCGTCTTTTGTAGTCTACATCTTAGCAAAACGCTTTCCCACTATGTCTGGCTAGGAAAAACTGTGCCAGCACAGAAAACATCTCCCATCGTGTTCTAGAAGTTGCACGGATGTCTGCCAAGTGTTTGGCAGGAAGAAAAGAAAAGTTGTCCAAAACAGCTTCCAATCGAATGTTCCTGTGATTGGAAAAGTCAGGAGAGTGCAAAGGTACTGTTTTCTATCAGTTGGCAAGGTGCGCACACAATCCCAGTGTTGTACAGCTTGCTTCTTCACCTTCCCGAAGCTGCCGCTCTCGCCGGCTGCCGGAGCCCAAGAAGCGGCTTCTTCGCGCGAAGACGATTGTGCCGCTCACAGTGCTCTCCTTAGCGCGGCTTCTGCCGAAAGACGCCCGGCAGCGGCTCTTACCTCCGGAGAGCAACCTACCTTCCTCTTTAGCTCCTCTTCTCATCTACACCTCGGCAAAAAGCTTTTCCACTATGTCTGGCTAGGAAAAACTGTGCCAGCACAGAAAACATCTCCCATCGTGTTCTAGAAGTTGCAGAGATGTCTGCCAAGTGTTTGGCAGGAAGAAAAGAAAAGTTGTCCAAAACAGCTTCCAATCGAATGTTCCTGTGATTGGAAAAGTCAGGAGAGTGCAAAGGTACTGTTTTCTATCAGTTGGCAAGGTGCGCACACAATCCCAGTGTTGTGCAGCTTGCTTCTTCACCTTCCCGAAGCTGCCGCTCTCGCCGGCTGCCGGAGCCCAAGAAGCGGCTTCTTCGCGCAAAGACGATTGTGCCGCTCACAGTGCTCTCCTTAGCGCGGCTTCTGCCGAAAGACGCCCGGCAGCGGCTCTTACCTCCGGAGAGCATCCCACCTTCGTCTTTCGCGTCTTTTGTAGTCTACATCTTAGCAAAACGCTTTCCCACTATGTCTGGCTAGGAAAAACTGTGCCAGCACAGAAAACATCTCCCATCGTGTTCTAGAAGTTGCAGAGATGTCTGCCAATTGTTTGGCAGGAAGAAAAGAAAAGTTGTCCAAAACAGCTTCCAATCGAATGTTCCTGTGATTGGAAAAGTCAGGAGAGTGCAAAGGTACTGTTTTCTATCAGTTGGCAAGGTGCGCACACAATCCCAGTGTTGTACAGCTTGCTTCTTCACCTTCCCGAAGCTGCCGCTCTCGCCGGCTGCCGGAGCCCAAGAAGCGGCTTCTTCGCGCAAAGACGATTGTGCCGCTCACAGTGCTCTCCTTAGCGCGGCTTCTGCCGAAAGACGCCCGGCAGCGGCTCTTACCTCCGGAGAGCATCCTACCTTCCTCTTTAGCTCCTCTTCTCATCTACACCTCGGCAAAAAGCTTTTCCACTATGTCTGGCTAGGAAAAACTGTGCCAGCACAGAAAACATCTCCCATCGTGTTCTAGAAGTTGCACGGATGTCTGCCAAGTGTTTGGCAGGAAGAAAAAGAAAAGTTGTCCAAAACAGCTTCCAATCGAATGTTCCTGTGATTGGAAAAGTCAGGAGAGTGCAAAGGTACTGTTTTCTATCAGTTGGCAAGGTGCGCACACAATCCCAGTGTTGTACAGCTTGCTTCTTCACCTTCCCGAAGCTGCCGCTCTCGCCGGCTGCCGGAGCCCAAGAAGCGGCTTCTTCGCGCAAAGACGATTGTGCCGCTCACAGTGCTCTCCTTAGCGCGGCTTCTGCCGAAAGACGCCCGGCAGCGGCTCTTACCTCCGGAGAGCATCCTACCTTCCTCTTTAGCTCCTCTTCTCATCTACACCTCGGCAAAAAGCTTTTCCACTATGTCTGGCTAGGAAAAACTGTGCCAGCACAGAAAACATCTCCCATCGTGTTCTAGAAGTTGCACGGATGTCTGCCAAGTGTTTGGCAGGAAGAAAAGAAAAGTTGTCCAAAACAGCTTCCAATCGAATGTTCCTGTGATTGGAAAAGTCAGGAGAGTGCAAAGGTACTGTTTTCTATCAGTTGGCAAGGTGCGCACACAATCCCAGTGTTGTACAGCTTGCTTCTTCACCTTCCCGAAGCTGCCGCTCTCGCCGGCTGCCGGAGCCCAAGAAGCGGCTTCTTCGCGCAAAGACGATTGTGCCGCTCACAGTGCTCTCCTTAGCGCGGCTTCTGCCGAAAGACGCCCGGCAGCGGCTCTTACCTCCGGAGAGCATCCTACCTTCCTCTTTAGCTCCTCTTCTCATCTACACCTCGGCAAAAACGCTTTTCCACTATGTCTGGCTAGGAAAAACTGTGCCAGCACAGAAAACATCTCCCATCGTGTTCTAGAAGTTGCACGGATGTCTGCCAAGTGTTTGGCAGGAAGAAAAGAAAAGTTGTCCAAAACAGCTTCCAATCGAATGTTCCTGTGATTGGAAAAGTCAGGAGAGTGCAAAGGTACTGTTTTCTATCAGTTGGCAAGGTGCGCACACAATCCCAGTGTTGTACAGCTTGCTTCTTCACCTTCCCGAAGCTGCCGCTCTCGCCGGCTGCCGGAGCCCAAGAAGCGGCTTCTTCGCGCAAAGACGATTGTGCCGCTCACAGTGCTCTCCTTAGCGCGGCTTCTGCCGAAAGACGCCCGGCAGCGGCTCTTACCTCCGGAGAGCATCCCACCTTCGTCTTTCGCGTCTTTTGTAGTCTACATCTTAGCAAAACGCTTTCCCACTATGTCTGGCTAGGAAAAACTGTGCCAGCGCAGAAAACATCTCCCATCGTGTTCTAGAAGTTGCACGGATGTCTGCCAAGTGTTTGGCAGGAAGAAAAGAAAAGTTGTCCAAAACAGCTTCCAATCGAATGTTCCTGTGATTGGAAAAGTCAGGAGAGTGCAAAGGTACTGTTTTCTATCAGTTGGCAAGGTGCGCACACAATCCCAGTGTTGTACAGCTTGCTTCTTCACCTTCCCGAAGCTGCCGCTCTCGCCGGCTGCCGGAGCCCAAGAAGCGGGTTCTTCGCGCAAAGACGATTGTGCCGCTCACAGTGCTCTCCTTAGCACGGCTTCTGCCGAAAGACGCCCGGCAGCGGCTCTTACCTCCGGAGAGCAACCTACCTTCCTCTTTAGCTCCTCTTCTCATCTACACCTCGGCAAAAAGCTTTTCCACTATGTCTGGCTAGGAAAAACTGTGCCAGCACAGAAAACATCTCCCATCGTGTTCTAGAAGTTGCAGAGATGTCTGCCAAGTGTTTGGCAGGAAGAAAAGAAAAGTTGTCCAAAACAGCTTCCAATCGAATGTTCCTGTGATTGGAAAAGTCAGGAGAGTGCAAAGGTACTGTTTTCTATCAGTTGGCAAGGTGCGCACACAATCCCAGTGTTGTGCAGCTTGCTTCTTCACCTTCCCGAAGCTGCCGCTCTCGCCGGCTGCCGGAGCCCAAGAAGCGGCTTCTTCGCGCAAAGACGATTGTGCCGCTCACAGTGCTCTCCTTAGCGCGGCTTCTGCCGAAAGACGCCCGGCAGCGGCTCTTACCTCCGGAGAGCATCCCACCTTCGTCTTTCGCGTCTTTTGTAGTCTACATCTTAGCAAAACGCTTTCCCACTATGTCTGGCTAGGAAAAACTGTGCCAGCACAGAAAACATCTCCCATCGTGTTCTAGAAGTTGCACGGATGTCTGCCAAGTGTTTGGCAGGAAGAAAAGAAAAGTTGTCCAAAACAGCTTCCAATCGAATGTTCCTGTGATTGGAAAAGTCAGGAGAGTGCAAAGGTACTGTTTTCTATCAGTTGGCAAGGTGCGCACACAATCCCAGTGTTGTACAGCTTGCTTCTTCACCTTCCCGAAGCTGCCGCTCTCGCCGGCTGCCGGAGCCCAAGAAGCGGCTTCTTTGCGCAAAGACGATTGTGCCGCTCACAGTGCTCTCCTTAGCGCGGCTTCTGCCGAAAGACGCCCGGCAGCGGTTCTTACCTCCGGAGAGCAACCTACCTTCCTCTTTAGCTCCTCTTCTCATCTACACCTCGGCAAAAAGCTTTTCCACTATGTCTGGCTAGGAAAAACTGTGCCAGCACAGAAAACATCTCCCATCGTGTTCTAGAAGTTGCACGGATGTCTGCCAAGTGTTTGGCAGGAAGAAAAGAAAAGTTGTCCAAAACAGCTTCCAATCGAATGTTCCTGTGATTGGAAAAGTCAGGAGAGTGCAAAGGTACTGTTTTCTATCAGTTGGCAAGGTGCGCACACAATCCCAGTGTTGTACAGCTTGCTTCTTCACCTTCCCGAAGCTGCCGCTCTCGCCGGCTGCCGGAGCCGAAAAAGCGGCTTCTTCGCGCAAAGACGATTGTGCCGCTCACAGTGCTCTCCTTAGCGCGGCTTCTGCCGAAAGACGCCCGGCAGCGGCTCATACCTCCGGAGAGCATCCCACCTTCGTCTTTCGCGTCTTTTGTAGTCTACATCTTAGCAAAACGCTTTCCCACTATGTCTGGCTAGGAAAAACTGTGCCAGCACAGAAAACATCTCCCATCGTGTTCTAGAAGTTGCACGGATGTCTGCCAAGTGTTTGGCAGGAAGAAAAGAAAAGTTGTCCAAAACAGCTTCCAATCGAATGTTCCTGTGATTGGAAAAGTCAGGAGAGTGCAAAGGTACTGTTTTCTATCAGTTGGCAAGGTGCGCACACAATCCCAGTGTTGTACAGCTTGCTTCTTCACCTTCCCGAAGCTGCCGCTCTCGCCGGCTGCCGGAGCCGAAAAAGCGGCTTCTTCGCGCAAAGACGATTGTGCCGCTCACAGTGCTCTCCTTAGCGCGGCTTCTGCCGAAAGACGCCCGGCAGCGGCTCTTACCTCCGGAGAGCATCCCACCTTCGTCTTTCGCGTCTTTTGTAGTCTACATCTTAGCAAAACGCTTTCCCACTATGTCTGGCTAGGAAAAACTGTGCCAGCACAGAAAACATCTCCCATCGTGTTCTAGAAGTTGCACGGATGTCTGCCAAGTGTTTGGCAGGAAGAAAAGAAAAGTTGTCCAAAACAGCTTCCAATCGAATGTTCCTGTGATTGGAAAAGTCAGGAGAGTGCAAAGGTACTGTTTTCTATCAGTTGGCAAGGTGCGCACACAATCCCAGTGTTGTACAGCTTGCTTCTTCACCTTCCCGAAGCTGCCGCTCTCGCCGGCTGCCGGAGCCCAAGAAGCGGCTTCTTCGCGCAAAGACGATTGTGCCGCTCACAGTGCTCTCCTTAGCGCGGCTTCTGCCGAAAGACGCCCGGCAGCGGTTCTTACCTCCGGAGAGCAACCTACCTTCCTCTTTAGCTCCTCTTCTCATCTACACCTCGGCAAAACGCTTTTCCACTATGTCTGGCTAGGAAAAACTGTGCCAGCACAGAAAACATCTCCCATCGTGTTCTAGAAGTTGCACGGATGTCTGCCAAGTGTTTGGCAGGAAGAAAAGAAAAGTTGTCCAAAACAGCTTCCAATCGAATGTTCCTGTGATTGGAAAAGTCAGGAGAGTGCAAAGGTACTGTTTTCTATCAGTTGGCAAGGTGCGCACACAATCCCAGTGTTGTACAGCTTGCTTCTTCACCTTCCCGAAGCTGCCGCTCTCGCCGGCTGCCGGAGCCCAAGAAGCGGCTTCTTCGCGCAAAGACGATTGTGCCGCTCACAGTGCTCTCCTTAGCGCGGCTTCTGCCGAAAGACGCCCGGCAGCGGCTCTTACCTCCGGAGAGCATCCTACCTTCCTCTTTAGCTCCTCTTCTCATCTACACCTCGGCAAAAAGCTTTTCCACTATGTCTGGCTAGGAAAAACTGTGCCAGCACAGAAAACATCTCCCATCGTGTTCTAGAAGTTGCACGGATGTCTGCCAAGTGTTTGGCAGGAAGAAAAGAAAAGTTGTCCAAAACAGCTTCCAATCGAATGTTCCTGTGATTGGAAAAGTCAGGAGAGTGCAAAGGTACTGTTTTCTATCAGTTGGCAAGGTGCGCACACAATCCCAGTGTTGTACAGCTTGCTTCTTCACCTTCCCGAAGCTGCCGCTCTCGCCGGCTGCCGGAGCCCAAGAAGCGGCTTCTTCGCGCAAAGACGATTGTGCCGCTCACAGTGCTCTCCTTAGCGCGGCTTCTGCCGAAAGACGCCCGGCAGCGGCTCTTACCTCCGGAGAGCATCCTACCTTCCTCTTTAGCTCCTCTTCTCATCTACACCTCGGCAAAAAGCTTTTCCACTATGTCTGGCTAGGAAAAACTGTGCCAGCACAGAAAACATCTCCCATCGTGTTCTAGAAGTTGCACGGATGTCTGCCAAGTGTTTGGCAGGAAGAAAAGAAAAGTTGTCCAAAACAGCTTCCAATCGAATGTTCCTGTGATTGGAAAAGTCAGGAGAGTGCAAAGGTACTGTTTTCTATCAGTTGGCAAGGTGCGCACACAATCCCAGTGTTGTACAGCTTGCTTCTTCACCTTCCCGAAGCTGCCGCTCTCGCCGGCTGCCGGAGCCCAAGAAGCGGCTTCTTCGCGCAAAGACGATTGTGCCGCTCACAGTGCTCTCCTTAGCGCGGCTTCTGCCGAAAGACGCCCGGCAGCGGTTCTTACCTCCGGAGAGCAACCTACCTTCCTCTTTAGCTCCTCTTCTCATCTACACCTCGGCAAAAAGCTTTTCCACTATGTCTGGCTAGGAAAAACTGTGCCAGCACAGAAAACATCTCCCATCGTGTTCTAGAAGTTGCAGAGATGTCTGCCAAGTGTTTGGCAGGAAGAAAAGAAAAGTTGTCCAAAACAGCTTCCAATCGAATGTTCATGTGATTGGAAAAGTCAGGAGAGTGCAAAGGTACTGTTTTCTATCAGTTGGCAAGGTGCGCACACAATCCCAGTGTTGTACAGCTTGCTTCTTCACCTTCCCGAAGCTGCCGCTCTCGCCGGCTGCCGGAGCCCAAGAAGCGGCTTCTTCGCGCAAAGACGATTGTGCCGCTCACAGTGCTCTCCTTAGCGCGGCTTCTGCCGAAAGACGCCCGGCAGCGGCTCTTACCTCCGGAGAGCATCCCACCTTCGTCTTTCGCGTCTTTTGTAGTCTACATCTTAGCAAAACGCTTTTCCACTATGTCTGGCTAGGAAAAACTGTGCCAGCACAGAAAACATCTCCCATCGTGTTCTAGAAGTTGCACGGATGTCTGCCAAGTGTTTGGCAGGAAGAAAAGAAAAGTTGTCCAAAACAGCTTCCAATCGAATGTTCCTGTGATTGGAAAAGTCAGGAGAGTGCAAAGGTACTGTTTTCTATCAGTTGGCAAGGTGCGCACACAATCCCAGTGTTGTACAGCTTGCTTCTTCACCTTCCCGAAGCTGCCGCTCTCGCCGGCTGCCGGAGCCGAAAAAGCGGCTTCTTCGCGCAAAGACGATTGTGCCGCTCACAGTGCTCTCCTTAGCGCGGCTTCTGCCGAAAGACGCCCGGCAGCGGCTCTTACCTCCGGAGAGCATCCCACCTTCCTCTTTCGCGTCTTTTGTAGTCTACATCTTAGCAAAACGCTTTCCCACTATGTCTGGCTAGGAAAAACTGTGCCAGCACAGAAAACATCTCCCATCGTGTTCTAGAAGTTGCACGGATGTCTGCCAAGTGTTTGGCAGGAAGAAAAGAAAAGTTGTCCAAAACAGCTTCCAATCGAATGTTCATGTGATTGGAAAAGTCAGGAGAGTGCAAAGGTACTGTTTTCTATCAGTTGGCAAGGTGCGCACACAATCCCAGTGTTGTACAGCTTGCTTCTTCACCTTCCCGAAGCTGCCGCTCTCGCCGGCTGCCGGAGCCCAAGAAGCGGCTTCTTCGCGCAAAGACGATTGTGCCGCTCACAGTGCTCTCCTTAGCGCGGCTTCTGCCGAAAGACGCCCGGCAGCGGCTCTTACCTCCGGAGAGCATCCTACCTTCCTCTTTAGCTCCTCTTCTCATCTACACCTCGGCAAAAAGCTTTTCCACTATGTCTGGCTAGGAAAAACTGTGCCAGCACAGAAAACATCTCCCATCGTGTTCTAGAAGTTGCACGGATGTCTGCCAAGTGTTTGGCAGGAAGAAAAGAAAAGTTGTCCAAAACAGCTTCCAATCGAATGTTCCTGTGATTGGAAAAGTCAGGAGAGTGCAAAGGTACTGTTTTCTATCAGTTGGCAAGGTGCGCACACAATCCCAGTGTTGTACAGCTTGCTTCTTCACCTTCCCGAAGCTGCCGCTCTCACCGGCTGCCGGAGCCCAAGAAGCGGCTTCTTCGCGCAAAGACGATTGTGCCGCTCACAGTGCTCTCCTTAGCGCGGCTTCTGCCGAAAGACGCCCGGCAGCGGCTCTTACCTCCGGAGAGCATCCTACCTTCCTCTTTAGCTCCTCTTCTCATCTACACCTCGGCAAAAACGCTTTTCCACTATGTCTGGCTAGGAAAAACTGTGCCAGCACAGAAAACATCTCCCATCGTGTTCTAGAAGTTGCACGGATGTCTGCCAAGTGTTTGGCAGGAAGAAAAGAAAAGTTGTCCAAAACAGCTTCCAATCGAATGTTCCTGTGATTGGAAAAGTCAGGAGAGTGCAAAGGTACTGTTTTCTATCAGTTGGCAAGGTGCGCACACAATCCCAGTGTTGTACAGCTTGCTTCTTCACCTTCCCGAAGCTGCCGCTCTCGCCGGCTGCCGGAGCCCAAGAAGCGGCTTCTTCGCGCAAAGACGATTGTGCCGCTCACAGTGCTCTCCTTAGCGCGGCTTCTGCCGAAAGACGCCCGGCAGCGGCTCTTACCTCCGGAGAGCATCCCACCTTCGTCTTTCGCGTCTTTTGTAGTCTACATCTTAGCAAAACGCTTTTCCACTATGTCTGGCTAGGAAAAACTGTGCCAGCACAGAAAACATCTCCCATCGTGTTCTAGAAGTTGCAGAGATGTCTGCCAATTGTTTGGCAGGAAGAAAAGAAAAGTTGTCCAAAACAGCTTCCAATCGAATGTTCCTGTGATTGGAAAAGTCAGGAGAGTGCAAAGGTACTGTTTTCTATCAGTTGGCAAGGTGCGCACACAATCCCAGTGTTGTACAGCTTGCTTCTTCACCTTCCCGAAGCTGCCGCTCTCGCCGGCTGCCGGAGCCCAAGAAGCGGCTTCTTCGCGCAAAGACGATTGTGCCGCTCACAGTGCTCTCCTTAGCGCGGCTTCTGCCGAAAGACGCCCGGCAGCGGCTCTTACCTCCGGAGAGCATCCTACCTTCCTCTTTAGCTCCTCTTCTCATCTACACCTCGGCAAAAAGCTTTTCCACTATGTCTGGCTAGGAAAAACTGTGCCAGCACAGAAAACATCTCCCATCGTGTTCTAGAAGTTGCACGGATGTCTGCCAAGTGTTTGGCAGGAAGAAAAAGAAAAGTTGTCCAAAACAGCTTCCAATCGAATGTTCCTGTGATTGGAAAAGTCAGGAGAGTGCAAAGGTACTGTTTTCTATCAGTTGGCAAGGTGCGCACACAATCCCAGTGTTGTACAGCTTGCTTCTTCACCTTCCCGAAGCTGCCGCTCTCGCCGGCTGCCGGAGCCCAAGAAGCGGCTTCTTCGCGCAAAGACGATTGTGCCGCTCACAGTGCTCTCCTTAGCGCGGCTTCTGCCGAAAGACGCCCGGCAGCGGCTCTTACCTCCGGAGAGCATCCTACCTTCCTCTTTAGCTCCTCTTCTCATCTACACCTCGGCAAAAAGCTTTTCCACTATGTCTGGCTAGGAAAAACTGTGCCAGCACAGAAAACATCTCCCATCGTGTTCTAGAAGTTGCACGGATGTCTGCCAAGTGTTTGGCAGGAAGAAAAGAAAAGTTGTCCAAAACAGCTTCCAATCGAATGTTCCTGTGATTGGAAAAGTCAGGAGAGTGCAAAGGTACTGTTTTCTATCAGTTGGCAAGGTGCGCACACAATCCCAGTGTTGTACAGCTTGCTTCTTCACCTTCCCGAAGCTGCCGCTCTCGCCGGCTGCCGGAGCCCAAGAAGCGGCTTCTTCGCGCAAAGACGATTGTGCCGCTCACAGTGCTCTCCTTAGCGCGGCTTCTGCCGAAAGACGCCCGGCAGCGGCTCTTACCTCCGGAGAGCAACCTACCTTCCTCTTTAGCTCCTCTTCTCATCTACACCTCGGCAAAAAGCTTTTCCACTATGTCTGGCTAGGAAAAACTGTGCCAGCACAGAAAACATCTCCCATCGTGTTCTAGAAGTTGCACGGATGTCTGCCAAGTGTTTGGCAGGAAGAAAAGAAAAGTTGTCCAAAACAGCTTCCAATCGAATGTTCCTGTGATTGGAAAAGTCAGGAGAGTGCAAAGGTACTGTTTTCTATCAGTTGGCAAGGTGCGCACACAATCCCAGTGTTGTACAGCTTGCTTCTTCACCTTCCCGAAGCTGCCGCTCTCGCCGGCTGCCGGAGCCCAAGAAGCGGCTTCTTCGCGCAAAGACGATTGTGCCGCTCACAGTGCTCTCCTTAGCGCGGCTTCTGCCGAAAGACGCCCGGCAGCGGCTCTTACCTCCGGAGAGCATCCCACCTTTGTCTTTCGCGTCTTTTGTAGTCTACATCTTAGCAAAACGCTTTTCCACTATGTCTGGCTAGGAAAAACTGTGCCAGCACAGAAAACATCTCCCATCGTGTTCTAGAAGTTGCACGGATGTCTGCCAAGTGTTTGGCAGGAAGAAAAGAAAAGTTGTCCAAAACAGCTTCCAATCGAATGTTCCTGTGATTGGAAAAGTCAGGAGAGTGCAAAGGTACTGTTTTCTATCAGTTGGCAAGGTGCGCACACAATCCCAGTGTTGTACAGCTTGCTTCTTCACCTTCCCGAAGCTGCCGCTCTCGCCGGCTGCCGGAGCCCAAGAAGCGGCTTCTTCGCGCAAAGACGATTGTGCCGCTCACAGTGCTCTCCTTAGCGCGGCTTCTGCCGAAAGACGCCCGGCAGCGGCTCTTACCTCCGGAGAGCATCCCACCTTTGTCTTTCGCGTCTTTTGTAGTCTACATCTTAGCAAAACGCTTTTCCACTATGTCTGGCTAGGAAAAACTGTGCCAGCACAGAAAACATCTCCCATCGTGTTCTAGAAGTTGCACGGATGTCTGCCAAGTGTTTGGCAGGAAGAAAAGAAAAGTTGTCCAAAACAGCTTCCAATCGAATGTTCCTGTGATTGGAAAAGTCAGGAGAGTGCAAAGGTACTGTTTTCTATCAGTTGGCAAGGTGCGCACACAATCCCAGTGTTGTACAGCTTGCTTCTTCACCTTCCCGAAGCTGCCGCTCTCGCCGGCTGCCGGAGCCGAAAAAGCGGCTTCTTCGCGCAAAGACGATTGTGCCGCTCACAGTGCTCTCCTTAGCGCGGCTTCTGCCGAAAGACGCCCGGCAGCGGCTCTTACCTCCGGAGAGCATCCCACCTTCGTCTTTCGCGTCTTTTGTAGTCTACATCTTAGCAAAACGCTTTCCCACTATGTCTGGCTAGGAAAAACTGTGCCAGCACAGAAAACATCTCCCATCGTGTTCTAGAAGTTGCAGAGATGTCTGCCAAGTGTTTGGCAGGAAGAAAAGAAAAGTTGTCCAAAACAGCTTCCAATCGAATGTTCCTGTGATTGGAAAAGTCAGGAGAGTGCAAAGGTACTGTTTTCTATCAGTTGGCAAGGTGCGCACACAATCCCAGTGTTGTACAGCTTGCTTCTTCACCTTCCCGAAGCTGCCGCTCTCGCCGGCTGCCGGAGCCGAAAAAGCGGCTTCTTCGCGCAAAGACGATTGTGCCGCTCACAGTGCTCTCCTTAGCGCGGCTTCTGCCGAAAGACGCCCGGCAGCGGCTCTTACCTCCGGAGAGCATCCCACCTTCGTCTTTCGCGTCTTTTGTAGTCTACATCTTAGCAAAACGCTTTCCCACTATGTCTGGCTAGGAAAAACTGTGCCAGCACAGAAAACATCTCCCATCGTGTTCTAGAAGTTGCACGGATGTCTGCCAAGTGTTTGGCAGGAAGAAAAGAAAAGTTGTCCAAAACAGCTTCCAATCGAATGTTCCTGTGATTGGAAAAGTCAGGAGAGTGCAAAGGTACTGTTTTCTATCAGTTGGCAAGGTGCGCACACAATCCCAGTGTTGTACAGCTTGCTTCTTCACCTTCCCGAAGCTGCCGCTCTCGCCGGCTGCCGGAGCCCAAGAAGCGGCTTCTTCGCGCAAAGACGATTGTGCCGCTCACAGTGCTCTCCTTAGCGCGGCTTCTGCCGAAAGACGCCCGGCAGCGGCTCTTACCTCCGGAGAGCATCCTACCTTCCTCTTTAGCTCCTCTTCTCATCTACACCTCGGCAAAAAGCTTTTCCACTATGTCTGGCTAGGAAAAACTGTGCCAGCACAGAAAACATCTCCCATCGTGTTCTAGAAGTTGCACGGATGTCTGCCAAGTGTTTGGCAGGAAGAAAAGAAAAGTTGTCCAAAACAGCTTCCAATCGAATGTTCCTGTGATTGGAAAAGTCAGGAGAGTGCAAAGGTACTGTTTTCTATCAGTTGGCAAGGTGCGCACACAATCCCAGTGTTGTACAGCTTGCTTCTTCACCTTCCCGAAGCTGCCGCTCTCGCCGGCTGCCGGAGCCCAAGAAGCGGCTTCTTCGCGCAAAGACGATTGTGCCGCTCACAGTGCTCTCCTTAGCGCGGCTTCTGCCGAAAGACGCCCGGCAGCGGCTCTTACCTCCGGAGAGCATCCTACCTTCCTCTTTAGCTCCTCTTCTCATCTACACCTCGGCAAAAAGCTTTTCCACTATGTCTGGCTAGGAAAAACTGTGCCAGCACAGAAAACATCTCCCATCGTGTTCTAGAAGTTGCGCGGATGTCTGCCAAGTGTTTGGCAGGAAGAAAAGAAAAGTTGTCCAAAACAGCTTCCAATCGAATGTTCCTGTGATTGGAAAAGTCAGGAGAGTGCAAAGGTACTGTTTTCTATCAGTTGGCAAGGTGCGCACACAATCCCAGTGTTGTACAGCTTGCTTCTTCACCTTCCCGAAGCTGCCGCTCTCGCCGGCTGCCGGAGCCCAAGAAGCGGCTTCTTCGCGCAAAGACGATTGTGCCGCTCACAGTGCTCTCCTTAGCGCGGCTTCTGCCGAAAGACGCCCGGCAGCGGCTCTTACCTCCGGAGAGCAACCTACCTTCCTCTTTAGCTCCTCTTCTCATCTACACCTCGGCAAAAAGCTTTTCCACTATGTCTGGCTAGGAAAAACTGTGCCAGCACAGAAAACATCTCCCATCGTGTTCTAGAAGTTGCAGAGATGTCTGCCAAGTGTTTGGCAGGAAGAAAAGAAAAGTTGTCCAAAACAGCTTCCAATCGAATGTTCATGTGATTGGAAAAGTCAGGAGAGTGCAAAGGTACTGTTTTCTATCAGTTGGCAAGGTGCGCACACAATCCCAGTGTTGTACAGCTTGCTTCTTCACCTTCCCGAAGCTGCCGCTCTCGCCGGCTGCCGGAGCCGAAGAAGCGGCTTCTTCGCGCAAAGACGATTGTGCCGCTCACAGTGCTCTCCTTAGTGCGGCTTCTGCCGAAAGACGCCCGGCAGCGGCTCTTACCTCCGGAGAGCATCCCACCTTCGTCTTTCGCGTCTTTTGTAGTCTACATCTTAGCAAAACGCTTTTCCACTATGTCTGGCTAGGAAAAACTGTGCCAGCACAGAAAACATCTCCCATCGTGTTCTAGAAGTTGCACGGATGTCTGCCAAGTGTTTGGCAGGAAGAAAAGAAAAGTTGTCCAAAACAGCTTCCAATCGAATGTTCCTGTGATTGGAAAAGTCAGGAGAGTGCAAAGGTACTGTTTTCTATCAGTTGGCAAGGTGCGCACACAATCCCAGTGTTGTACAGCTTGCTTCTTCACCTTCCCGAAGCTGCCGCTCTCGCCGGCTGCCGGAGCCCAAGAAGCGGCTTCTTCGCGCAAAGACGATTGTGCCGCTCACAGTGCTCTCCTTAGCGCGGCTTCTGCCGAAAGACGCCCGGCAGCGGCTCTTACCTCCGGAGAGCATCCCACCTTCGTCTTTCGCGTCTTTTGTAGTCTACATCTTAGCAAAACGCTTTCCCACTATGTCTGGCTAGGAAAAACTGTGCCAGCACAGAAAACATCTCCCATCGTGTTCTAGAAGTTGCACGGATGTCTGCCAAGTGTTTGGCAGGAAGAAAAGAAAAGTTGTCCAAAACAGCTTCCAATCGAATGTTCATGTGATTGGAAAAGTCAGGAGAGTGCAAAGGTACTGTTTTCTATCAGTTGGCAAGGTGCGCACACAATCCCAGTGTTGTACAGCTTGCTTCTTCACCTTCCCGAAGCTGCCGCTCTCGCCGGCTGCCGGAGCCCAAGAAGCGGCTTCTTCGCGCAAAGACGATTGTGCCGCTCACAGTGCTCTCCTTAGCGCGGCTTCTGCCGAAAGACGCCCGGCAGCGGCTCTTACCTCCGGAGAGCATCCTACCTTCCTCTTTAGCTCCTCTTCTCATCTACACCTCGGCAAAAAGCTTTTCCACTATGTCTGGCTAGGAAAAACTGTGCCAGCACAGAAAACATCTCCCATCGTGTTCTAGAAGTTGCACGGATGTCTGCCAAGTGTTTGGCAGGAAGAAAAGAAAAGTTGTCCAAAACAGCTTCCAATCGAATGTTCCTGTGATTGGAAAAGTCAGGAGAGTGCAAAGGTACTGTTTTCTATCAGTTGGCAAGGTGCGCACACAATCCCAGTGTTGTACAGCTTGCTTCTTCACCTTCCCGAAGCTGCCGCTCTCGCCGGCTGCCGGAGCCCAAGAAGCGGCTTCTTCGCGCAAAGACGATTGTGCCGCTCACAGTGCTCTCCTTAGCGCGGCTTCTGCCGAAAGACGCCCGGCAGCGGCTCTTACCTCCGGAGAGCATCCTACCTTCCTCTTTAGCTCCTCTTCTCATCTACACCTCGGCAAAAACGCTTTTCCACTATGTCTGGCTAGGAAAAACTGTGCCAGCACAGAAAACATCTCCCATCGTGTTCTAGAAGTTGCACGGATGTCTGCCAAGTGTTTGGCAGAAGAAAAGAAAAGTTGTCCAAAACAGCTTCCAATCGAATGTTCCTGTGATTGGAAAAGTCAGGAGAGTGCAAAGGTACTGTTTTCTATCAGTTGGCAAGGTGCGCACACAATCCCAGTGTTGTACAGCTTGCTTCTTCACCTTCCCGAAGCTGCCGCTCTCGCCGGCTGCCGGAGCCCAAGAAGCGGCTTCTTCGCGCAAAGACGATTGTGCCGCTCACAGTGCTCTCCTTAGCGCGGCTTCTGCCGAAAGACGCCCGGCAGCGGCTCTTACCTCCGGAGAGCATCCCACCTTCGTCTTTCGCGTCTTTTGTAGTCTACATCTTAGCAAAACGCTTTCCCACTATGTCTGGCTAGGAAAAACTGTGCCAGCACAGAAAACATCTCCCATCGTGTTCTAGAAGTTGCACGGATGTCTGCCAAGTGTTTGGCAGGAAGAAAAGAAAAGTTGTCCAAAACAGCTTCCAATCGAATGTTCCTGTGATTGGAAAAGTCAGGAGAGTGCAAAGGTACTGTTTTCTATCAGTTGGCAAGGTGCGCACACAATCCCAGTGTTGTACAGCTTGCTTCTTCACCTTCCCGAAGCTGCCGCTCTCGCCGGCTGCCGGAGCCCAAGAAGCGGCTTCTTCGCGCAAAGACGATTGTGCCGCTCACAGTGCTCTCCTTAGCGCGGCTTCTGCCGAAAGATGCCCGGCAGCGGCTCTTACCTCCGGAGAGCATCCTACCTTCCTCTTTAGCTCCTCTTCTCATCTACACCTCGGCAAAAAGCTTTTCCACTATGTCTGGCTAGGAAAAACTGTGCCAGCACAGAAAACATCTCCCATCGTGTTCTAGAAGTTGCACGGATGTCTGCCAAGTGTTTGGCAGGAAGAAAAAGAAAAGTTGTCCAAAACAGCTTCCAATCGAATGTTCCTGTGATTGGAAAAGTCAGGAGAGTGCAAAGGTACTGTTTTCTATCAGTTGGCAAGGTGCGCACACAATCCCAGTGTTGTACAGCTTGCTTCTTCACCTTCCCGAAGCTGCCGCTCTCGCCGGCTGCCGGAGCCCAAGAAGCGGCTTCTTCGCGCAAAGACGATTGTGCCGCTCACAGTGCTCTCCTTAGCGCGGCTTCTGCCGAAAGACGCCCGGCAGCGGCTCTTACCTCCGGAGAGCATCCTACCTTCCTCTTTAGCTCCTCTTCTCATCTACACCTCGGCAAAAAGCTTTTCCACTATGTCTGGCTAGGAAAAACTGTGCCAGCACAGAAAACATCTCCCATCGTGTTCTAGAAGTTGCACGGATGTCTGCCAAGTGTTTGGCAGGAAGAAAAGAAAAGTTGTCCAACACAGCTTCCAATCGAATGTTCCTGTGATTGGAAAAGTCAGGAGAGTGCAAAGGTACTGTTTTCTATCAGTTGGCAAGGTGCGCACACAATCCCAGTGTTGTACAGCTTGCTTCTTCACCTTCCCGAAGCTGCCGCTCTCGCCGGCTGCCGGAGCCCAAGAAGCGGCTTCTTCGCGCAAAGACGATTGTGCCGCTCACAGTGCTCTCCTTAGCGCGGCTTCTGCCGAAAGACGCCCGGCAGCGGCTCTTACCTCCGGAGAGCAACCTACCTTCCTCTTTAGCTCCTCTTCTCATCTACACCTCGGCAAAAAGCTTTTCCACTATGTCTGGCTAGGAAAAACTGTGCCAGCACAGAAAACATCTCCCATCGTGTTCTAGAAGTTGCAGAGATGTCTGCCAAGTGTTTGGCAGGAAGAAAAGAAAAGTTGTCCAAAACAGCTTCCAATCGAATGTTCCTGTGATTGGAAAAGTCAGGAGAGTGCAAAGGTACTGTTTTCTATCAGTTGGCAAGGTGCGCACACAATCCCAGTGTTGTACAGCTTGCTTCTTCACCTTCCCGAAGCTGCCGCTCTCGCCGGCTGCCGGAGCTGAAGAAGCGGCTTCTTCGCGCAAAGACGATTGTGCCGCTCACAGTGCTCTCCTTAGCGCGGCTTCTGCCGAAAGACGCCCGGCAGCGGCTCTTACCTCCGGAGAGCATCCCACCTTCGTCTTTCGCGTCTTTTGTAGTCTACATCTTAGCAAAACGCTTTCCCACTATGTCTGGCTAGGAAAAACTGTGCCAGCACAGAAAACATCTCCCATTGTGTTCTAGAAGTTGCACGGATGTCTGCCAAGTGTTTGGCAGGAAGAAAAGAAAAGTTGTCCAAAACAGCTTCCAATCGAATGTTCCTGTGATTGGAAAAGTCAGGAGAGTGCAAAGGTACTGTTTTCTATCAGTTGGCAAGGTGCGCACACAATCCCAGTGTTGTACAGCTTGCTTCTTCACCTTCCCGAAGCTGCCGCTCTCGCCGGCTGCCGGAGCCCAAGAAGCGGCTTCTTCGCGCAAAGACGATTGTGCCGCTCACAGTGCTCTCCTTAGCGCGGCTTCTGCCGAAAGACGCCCGGCAGCGGTTCTTACCTCCGGAGAGCAACCTACCTTCCTCTTTAGCTCCTCTTCTCATCTACACCTCGGCAAAAAGCTTTTCCACTATGTCTGGCTAGGAAAAACTGTGCCAGCACAGAAAACATCTCCCATCGTGTTCTAGAAGTTGCAGAGATGTCTGCCAAGTGTTTGGCAGGAAGAAAAGAAAAGTTGTCCAAAACAGCTTCCAATCGAATGTTCCTGTGATTGGAAAAGTCAGGAGAGTGCAAAGGTACTGTTTTCTATCAGTTGGCAAGGTGCGCACACAATCCCAGTGTTGTACAGCTTGCTTCTTCACCTTCCCGAAGCTGCCGCTCTCGCCGGCTGCCGGAGCCCAAGAAGCGGCTTCTTCGCGCAAAGACGATTGTGCCGCTCACAGTGCTCTCCTTAGCGCGGCTTCTGCCGAAAGACGCCCGGCAGCGGCTCTTACCTCCGGAGAGCATCCCACCTTCGTCTTTCGCGTCTTTTGTAGTCTACATCTTAGCAAAACGCTTTTCCACTATGTCTGGCTAGGAAAAACTGTGCCAGCACAGAAAACATCTCCCATCGTGTTCTAGAAGTTGCACGGATGTCTGCCAAGTGTTTGGCAGGAAGAAAAGAAAAGTTGTCCAAAACAGCTTCCAATCGAATGTTCCTGTGATTGGAAAAGTCAGGAGAGTGCAAAGGTACTGTTTTCTATCAGTTGGCAAGGTGCGCACACAATCCCAGTGTTGTACAGCTTGCTTCTTCACCTTCCCGAAGCTGCCGCTCTCGCCGGCTGCCGGAGCCGAAAAAGCGGCTTCTTCGCGCAAAGACGATTGTGCCGCTCACAGTGCTCTCCTTAGCGCGGCTTCTGCCGAAAGACGCCCGGCAGCGGCTCTTACCTCCGGAGAGCATCCCACCTTCGTCTTTCGCGTCTTTTGTAGTCTACATCTTAGCAAAATGCTTTCCCACTATGTCTGGCTAGGAAAAACTGTGCCAGCACAGAAAACATCTCCCATCGTGTTCTAGAAGTTGCACGGATGTCTGCCAAGTGTTTGGCAGGAAGAAAAGAAAAGTTGTCCAAAACAGCTTCCAATCGAATGTTCCTGTGATTGGAAAAGTCAGGAGAGTGCAAAGGTACTGTTTTCTATCAGTTGGCAAGGTGCGCACACAATCCCAGTGTTGTACAGCTTGCTTCTTCACCTTCCCGAAGCTGCCGCTCTCGCCGGCTGCCGGAGCCCAAGAAGCGGCTTCTTCGCGCAAAGACGATTGTGCCGCTCACAGTACTCTCCTTAGCGCGGCTTCTGCCGAAAGACGCCCGGCAGCGGTTCTTACCTCCGGAGAGCAACCTACCTTCCTCTTTAGCTCCTCTTCTCATCTACACCTCGGCAAAAAGCTTTTCCACTATGTCTGGCTAGGAAAAACTGTGCCAGCACAGAAAACATCTCCCATCGTGTTCTAGAAGTTGCACGGATGTCTGCCAAGTGTTTGGCAGGAAGAAAAGAAAAGTTGTCCAACACAGCTTCCAATCGAATGTTCCTGTGATTGGAAAAGTCAGGAGAGTGCAAAGGTACTGTTTTCTATCAGTTGGCAAGGTGCGCACACAATCCCAGTGTTGTGCAGCATGCTTCTTCACCTTCCCGAAGCTGCCGCTCTCGCCGGCTGCCGGAGCCGAAAAAGCGGCTTCTTCGCGCAAAGACGATTGTGCCGCTCACAGTGCTCTCCTTAGCGCGGCTTCTGCCGAAAGACGCCCGGCAGCGGCTCTTACCTCCGGAGAGCATCCCACCTTCGTCTTTCGCGTCTTTTGTAGTCTACATCTTAGCAAAACGCTTTCCCACTATGTCTGGCTAGGAAAAACTGTGCCAGCACAGAAAACATCTCCCATCGTGTTCTAGAAGTTGCACGGATGTCTGCCAAGTGTTTGGCAGGAAGAAAAGAAAAGTTGTCCAAAACAGCTTCCAATCGAATGTTCCTGTGATTGGAAAAGTCAGGAGAGTGCAAAGGTACTGTTTTCTATCAGTTGGCAAGGTGCGCACACAATCCCAGTGTTGTACAGCTTGCTTCTTCACCTTCCCGAAGCTGCCGCTCTCGCCGGCTGCCGGAGCCCAAGAAGCGGCTTCTTCGCGCAAAGACGATTGTGCCGCTCACAGTGCTCTCCTTAGCGCGGCTTCTGCCGAAAGACGCCCGGCAGCGGCTCTTACCTCCGGAGAGCATCCTACCTTCCTCTTTAGCTCCTCTTCTCATCTACACCTCGGCAAAAAGCTTTTCCACTATGTCTGGCTAGGAAAAACTGTGCCAGCACAGAAAACATCTCCCATCGTGTTCTAGAAGTTGCACGGATGTCTGCCAAGTGTTTGGCAGGAAGAAAAGAAAAGTTGTCCAAAACAGCTTCCAATCAAATGTTCCTGTGATTGGAAAAGTCAGGAGAGTGCAAAGGTACTGTTTTCTATCAGTTGGCAAGGTGCGCACACAATCCCAGTGTTGTACAGCTTGCTTCTTCACCTTCCCGAAGCTGCCGCTCTCGCCGGCTGCCGGAGCCCAAGAAGCGGCTTCTTCGCGCAAAGACGATTGTGCCGCTCACAGTGCTCTCCTTAGCGCGGCTTCTGCCGAAAGACGCCCGGCAGCGGCTCTTACCTCCGGAGAGCATCCTACCTTCCTCTTTAGCTCCTCTTCTCATCTACACCTCGGCAAAAAGCTTTTCCACTATGTCTGGCTAGGAAAAACTGTGCCAGCACAGAAAACATCTCCCATCGTGTTCTAGAAGTTGCACGGATGTCTGCCAAGTGTTTGGCAGGAAGAAAAGAAAAGTTGTCCAAAACAGCTTCCAATCGAATGTTCCTGTGATTGGAAAAGTCAGGAGAGTGCAAAGGTACTGTTTTCTATCAGTTGGCAAGGTGCGCACACAATCCCAGTGTTGTACAGCTTGCTTCTTCACCTTCCCGAAGCTGCCGCTCTCGCCGGCTGCCGGAGCCCAAGAAGCGGCTTCTTCGCGCAAAGACGATTGTGCCGCTCACAGTGCTCTCCTTAGCGCGGCTTCTGCCGAAAGACGCCCGGCAGCGGTTCTTACCTCCGGAGAGCAACCTACCTTCCTCTTTAGCTCCTCTTCTCATCTACACCTCGGCAAAAAGCTTTTCCACTATGTCTGGCTAGGAAAAACTGTGCCAGCACAGAAAACATCTCCCATCGTGTTCTAGAAGTTGCACGGATGTCTGCCAAGTGTTTGGCAGGAAGAAAAGAAAAGTTGTCCAAAACAGCTTCCAATCGAATGTTCCTGTGATTGGAAAAGTCAGGAGAGTGCAAAGGTACTGTTTTCTATCAGTTGGCAAGGTGCGCACACAATCCCAGTGTTGTACAGCTTGCTTCTTCACCTTCCCGAAGCTGCCGCTCTCGCCGGCTGCCGGAGCCCAAGAAGCGGCTTCTTCGCGCAAAGACGATTGTGCCGCTCACAGTGCTCTCCTTAGCGCGGCTTCTGCCGAAAGACGCCCGGCAGCGGCTCTCTCCTCCGGAGAGCATCCCACCTTCGTCTTTCGCGTCTTTTGTAGTCTACATCTTAGCAAAACGCTTTTCCACTATGTCTGGCTAGGAAAAACTGTGCCAGCACAGAAAACATCTCCCATCGTGTTCTAGAAGTTGCACGGATGTCTGCCAAGTGTTTGGCAGGAAGAAAAGAAAAGTTGTCCAAAACAGCTTCCAATCGAATGTTCCTGTGATTGGAAAAGTCAGGAGAGTGCAAAGGTACTGTTTTCTATCAGTTGGCAAGGTGCGCACACAATCCCAGTGTTGTACAGCTTGCTTCTTCACCTTCCCGAAGCTGCCGCTCTCGCCGGCTGCCGGAGCCGAAAAAGCGGCTTCTTCGCGCAAAGACGATTGTGCCGCTCACAGTGCTCTCCTTAGCGCGGCTTCTGCCGAAAGACGCCCGGCAGCGGCTCTTACCTCCGGAGAGCATCCCACCTTCGTCTTTCGCGTCTTTTGTAGTCTACATCTTAGCAAAACGCTTTCCCACTATGTCTGGCTAGGAAAAACTGTGCCAGCACAGAAAACATCTCCCATCGTGTTCTAGAAGTTGCACGGATGTCTGCCAAGTGTTTGGCAGGAAGAAAAGAAAAGTTGTCCAAAACAGCTTCCAATCGAATGTTCCTGTGATTGGAAAAGTCAGGAGAGTGCAAAGGTACTGTTTTCTATCAGTTGGCAAGGTGCGCACACAATCCCAGTGTTGTACAGCTTGCTTCTTCACCTTCCCGAAGCTGCCGCTCTCGCCGGCTGCCGGAGCCCAAGAAGCGGCTTCTTCGCGCAAAGACGATTGTGCCGCTCACAGTGCTCTCCTTAGCGCGGCTTCTGCCGAAAGACGCCCGGCAGCGGCTCTTACCTCCGGAGAGCATCCTACCTTCCTCTTTAGCTCCTCTTCTCATCTACACCTCGGCAAAAAGCTTTTCCACTATGTCTGGCTAGGAAAAACTGTGCCAGCACAGAAAACATCTCCCATCGTGTTCTAGAAGTTGCACGGATGTCTGCCAAGTGTTTGGCAGGAAGAAAAGAAAAGTTGTCCAAAACAGCTTCCAATCGAATGTTCCTGTGATTGGAAAAGTCAGGAGAGTGCAAAGGTACTGTTTTCTATCAGTTGGCAAGGTGCGCACACAATCCCAGTGTTGTACAGCTTGCTTCTTCACCTTCCCGAAGCTGCCGCTCTCGCCGGCTGCCGGAGCCCAAGAAGCGGCTTCTTCGCGCAAAGACGATTGTGCCGCTCACAGTGCTCTCCTTAGCGCGGCTTCTGCCGAAAGACGCCCGGCAGCGGCTCTTACCTCCGGAGAGCATCCTACCTTCCTCTTTAGCTCCTCTTCTCATCTACACCTCGGCAAAAAGCTTTTCCACTATGTCTGGCTAGGAAAAACTGTGCCAGCACAGAAAACATCTCCCATCGTGTTCTAGAAGTTGCACGGATGTCTGCCAAGTGTTTGGCAGGAAGAAAAGAAAAGTTGTCCAAAACAGCTTCCAATCGAATGTTCCTGTGATTGGAAAAGTCAGGAGAGTGCAAAGGTACTGTTTTCTATCAGTTGGCAAGGTGCGCACACAATCCCAGTGTTGTACAGCTTGCTTCTTCACCTTCCCGAAGCTGCCGCTCTCGCCGGCTGCCGGAGCCCAAGAAGCGGCTTCTTCGCGCAAAGACGATTGTGCCGCTCACAGTGCTCTCCTTAGCGCGGCTTCTGCCGAAAGACGCCCGGCAGCGGCTCTTACCTCCGGAGAGCATCCTACCTTCCTCTTTAGCTCCTCTTCTCATCTACACCTCGGCAACAAGCTTTTCCACTATGTCTGGCTAGGAAAAACTGTGCCAGCACAGAAAACATCTCCCATCGTGTTCTAGAAGTTGCACGGATGTCTGCCAAGTGTTTGGCAGGAAGAAAAGAAAAGTTGTCCAAAACAGCTTCCAATCGAATGTTCCTGTGATTGGAAAAGTCAGGAGAGTGCAAAGGTACTGTTTTCTATCAGTTGGCAAGGTGCGCACACAATCCCAGTGTTGTACAGCTTGCTTCTTCACCTTCCCGAAGCTGCCGCTCTCGCCGGCTGCCGGAGCCGAAAAAGCGGCTTCTTCGCGCAAAGACGATTGTGCCGCTCACAGTGCTCTCCTTAGCGCGGCTTCTGCCGAAAGACGCCCGGCAGCGGCTCTTACCTCCGGAGAGAATCCCACCTTCGTCTTTCGCGTCTTTTGTAGTCTACATCTTAGCAAAACGCTTTCCCACTATGTCTGGCTAGGAAAAACTGTGCCAGCACAGAAAACATCTCCCATCGTGTTCTAGAAGTTGCACGGATGTCTGCCAAGTGTTTGGCAGGAAGAAAAGAAAAGTTGTCCAAAACAGCTTCCAATCGAATGTTCCTGTGATTGGAAAAGTCAGGAGAGTGCAAAGGTACTGTTTTCTATCAGTTGGCAAGGTGCGCACACAATCCCAGTGTTGTACAGCTTGCTTCTTCACCTTCCCGAAGCTGCCGCTCTCGCCGGCTGCCGGAGCCCAAGAAGCGGCTTCTTCGCGCAAAGACGATTGTGCCGCTCACAGTGCTCTCCTTAGCGCGGCTTCTGCCGAAAGACGCCCGGCAGCGGCTCTTACCTCCGGAGAGCATCCTACCTTCCTCTTTAGCTCCTCTTCTCATCTACACCTCGGCAAAAAGCTTTTCCACTATGTCTGGCTAGGAAAAACTGTGCCAGCACAGAAAACATCTCCCATCGTGTTCTAGAAGTTGCACGGATGTCTGCCAAGTGTTTGGCAGGAAGAAAAGAAAAGTTGTCCAAAACAGCTTCCAATCGAATGTTCCTGTGATTGGAAAAGTCAGGAGAGTGCAAAGGTACTGTTTTCTATCAGTTGGCAAGGTGCGCACACAATCCCAGTGTTGTACAGCTTGCTTCTTCACCTTCCCGAAGCTGCCGCTCTCGCCGGCTGCCGGAGCCCAAGAAGCGGCTTCTTCGCGCAAAGACGATTGTGCCGCTCACAGTGCTCTCCTTAGCGCGGCTTCTGCCGAAAGACGCCCGGCAGCGGCTCTTACCTCCGGAGAGCATCCTACCTTCCTCTTTAGCTCCTCTTCTCATCTACACCTCGGCAAAAAGCTTTTCCACTATGTCTGGCTAGGAAAAACTGTGCCAGCACAGAAAACATCTCCCATCGTGTTCTAGAAGTTGCACGGATGTCTGCCAAGTGTTTGGCAGGAAGAAAAGAAAAGTTGTCCAAAACAGCTTCCAATCGAATGTTCCTGTGATTGGAAAAGTCAGGAGAGTGCAAAGGTACTGTTTTCTATCAGTTGGCAAGGTGCGCACACAATCCCAGTGTTGTACAGCTTGCTTCTTCACCTTCCCGAAGCTGCCGCTCTCGCCGGCTGCCGGAGCCCAAGAAGCGGCTTCTTCGCGCAAAGACGATTGTGCCGCTCACAGTGCTCTCCTTAGCGCGGCTTCTGCCGAAAGACGCCCGGCAGCGGCTCTTACCTCCGGAGAGCATCCTACCTTCGTCTTTAGCTCCTCTTCTCATCTACACCTCGGCAAAAAGCTTTTCCACTATGTCTGGCTAGGAAAAACTGTGCCAGCACAGAAAACATCTCCCATCGTGTTCTAGAAGTTGCACGGATGTCTGCCAAGTGTTTGGCAGGAAGAAAAGAAAAGTTGTCCAAAACAGCTTCCAATCGAATGTTCCTGTGATTGGAAAAGTCAGGAGAGTGCAAAGGTACTGTTTTCTATCAGTTGGCAAGGTGCGCACACAATCCCAGTGTTGTACAGCTTGCTTCTTCACCTTCCCGAAGCTGCCGCTCTCGCCGGCTGCCGGAGCCCAAGAAGCGGCTTCTTCGCGCAAAGACGATTGTGCCACTCACAGTGCTCTCCTTAGCGCGGCTTCTGCCGAAAGACGCCCGGCAGCGGCTCTTACCTCCGGAGAGCATCCTACCTTCCTCTTTAGCTCCTCTTCTCATCTACACCTCGGCAAAAAGCTTTTCCACTATGTCTGGCTAGGAAAAACTGTGCCAGCACAGAAAACATCTCCCATCGTGTTCTAGAAGTTGCACGGATGTCTGCCAAGTGTTTGGCAGGAAGAAAAGAAAAGTTGTCCAAAACAGCTTCCAATCGAATGTTCCTGTGATTGGAAAAGTCAGGAGAGTGCAAAGGTACTGTTTTCTATCAGTTGGCAAGGTGCGCACACAATCCCAGTGTTGTACAGCTTGCTTCTTCACCTTCCCGAAGCTGCCGCTCTCGCCGGCTGCCGGAGCCCAAGAAGCGGCTTCTTCGCGCAAAGACGATTGTGCCGCTCACAGTGCTCTCCTTAGCGCGGCTTCTGCCGAAAGACGCCCGGCAGCGGCTCTTACCTCCGGAGAGCATCCTACCTTCCTCTTTAGCTCCTCTTCTCATCTACACCTCGGCAAAAAGCTTTTCCACTATGTCTGGCTAGGAAAAACTGTGCCAGCACAGAAAACATCTCCCATCGTGTTCTAGAAGTTGCACGGATGTCTGCCAAGTGTTTGGCAGGAAGAAAAGAAAAGTTGTCCAAAACAGCTTCCAATCGAATGTTCCTGTGATTGGAAAAGTCAGGAGAGTGCAAAGGTACTGTTTTCTATCAGTTGGCAAGGTGCGCACACAATCCCAGTGTTGTACAGCTTGCTTCTTCACCTTCCCGACGCTGCCGCTCTCGCCGGCTGCCGGAGCCCAAGAAGCGGCTTCTTCGCGCAAAGACGATTGTGCCGCTCACAGTGCTCTCCTTAGCGCGGCTTCTGCCGAAAGACGCCCGGCAGCGGCTCTTACCTCCGGAGAGCATCCTACCTTCCTCTTTAGCTCCTCTTCTCATCTACACCTCGGCAAAAAGCTTTTCCACTATGTCTGGCTAGGAAAAACTGTGCCAGCACAGAAAACATCTCCCATCGTGTTCTAGAAGTTGCACGGATGTCTGCCAAGTGTTTGGCAGGAAGAAAAGAAAAGTTGTCCAAAACAGCTTCCAATCGAATGTTCCTGTGATTGGAAAAGTCAGGAGAGTGCAAAGGTACTGTTTTCTATCAGTTGGCAAGGTGCGCACACAATCCCAGTGTTGTACAGCTTGCTTCTTCACCTTCCCGAAGCTGCCGCTCTCGCCGGCTGCCGGAGCCCAAGAAGCGGCTTCTTCGCGCAAAGACGATTGCGCCGCTCACAGTGCTCTCCTTAGCGCGGCTTCTGCCGAAAGACGCCCGGCAGCGGCTCTTACCTCCGGAGAGCATCCTACCTTCCTCTTTAGCTCCTCTTCTCATCTACACCTCGGCAAAAAGCTTTTCCACTATGTCTGGCTAGGAAAAACTGTGCCAGCACAGAAAACATCTCCCATCGTGTTCTAGAAGTTGCACGGATGTCTGCCAAGTGTTTGGCAGGAAGAAAAGAAAAGTTGTCCAAAACAGCTTCCAATCGAATGTTCCTGTGATTGGAAAAGTCAGGAGAGTGCAAAGGTACTGTTTTCTATCAGTTGGCAAGGTGCGCACACAATCCCAGTGTTGTACAGCTTGCTTCTTCACCTTCCCGAAGCTGCCGCTCTCGCCGGCTGCCGGAGCCCAAGAAGCGGCTTCTTCGCGCAAAGACGATTGCGCCGCTCACAGTGCTCTCCTTAGCGCGGCTTCTGCCGAAAGACGCCCGGCAGCGGCTCTTACCTCCGGAGAGCATCCTACCTTCATCTTTAGCTCCTCTTCTCATCTACACCTCGGCAAAAAGCTTTTCCACTATGTCTGGCTAGGAAAAACTGTGCCAGCACAGAAAACATCTCCCATCGTGTTCTAGAAGTTGCACGGATGTCTGCCAAGTGTTTGGCAGGAAGAAAAGAAAAGTTGTCCAAAACAGCTTCCAATCGAATGTTCCTGTGATTGGAAAAGTCAGGAGAGTGCAAAGGTACTGTTTTCTATCAGTTGGCAAGGTGCGCACACAATCCCAGTGTTGTACAGCTTGCTTCTTCACCTTCCCGAAGCTGCCGCTCTCGCCGGCTGCCGGAGCCGAAAAAGCGGCTTCTTCGCGCAAAGACGATTGTGCCGCTCACAGTGCTCTCCTTAGCGCGGCTTCTGCCGAAAGACGCCCGGCAGCGGCTCTTACCTCCGGAGAGCATCCCACCTTCGTCTTTCGCGTCTTTTGTAGTCTACATCTTAGCAAAACGCTTTCCCACTATGTCTGGCTAGGAAAAACTGTGCCAGCACAGAAAACATCTCCCATCGTGTTCTAGAAGTTGCACGGATGTCTGCCAAGTGTTTGGCAGGAAGAAAAGAAAAGTTGTCCAAAACAGCTTCCAATCGAATGTTCCTGTGATTGGAAAAGTCAGGAGAGTGCAAAGGTACTGTTTTCTATCAGTTGGCAAGGTGCGCACACAATCCCAGTGTTGTACAGCTTGCTTCTTCACCTTCCCGAAGCTGCCGCTCTCGCCGGCTGCCGGAGCCCAAGAAGCGGCTTCTTCGCGCAAAGACGATTGTGCCGCTCACAGTGCTCTCCTTAGCGCGGCTTCTGCCGAAAGACGCCCGGCAGCGGCTCTTACCTCCGGAGAGCATCCTACCTTCCTCTTTAGCTCCTCTTCTCATCTACACCTCGGCAAAAAGCTTTTCCACTATGTCTGGCTAGGAAAAACTGTGCCAGCACAGAAAACATCTCCCATCGTGTTCTAGAAGTTGCACGGATGTCTGCCAAGTGTTTGGCAGGAAGAAAAGAAAAGTTGTCCAAAACAGCTTCCAATCGAATGTTCCTGTGATTGGAAAAGTCAGGAGAGTGCAAAGGTACTGTTTTCTATCAGTTGGCAAGGTGCGCACACAATCCCAGTGTTGTACAGCTTGCTTCTTCACCTTCCCGAAGCTGCCGCTCTCGCCGGCTGCCGGAGCCCAAGAAGCGGCTTCTTCGCGCAAAGACGATTGTGCCGCTCACAGTGCTCTCCTTAGCGCGGCTTCTGCCGAAAGACGCCCGGCAGCGGCTCTTACCTCCGGAGAGCATCCTACCTTCCTCTTTAGCTCCTCTTCTCATCTACACCTCGGCAAAAAGCTTTGCCACTATGTCTGGCTAGGAAAAACTGTGCCAGCACAGAAAACATCTCCCATCGTGTTCTAGAAGTTGCACGGATGTCTGCCAAGTGTTTGGCAGGAAGAAAAGAAAAGTTGTCCAAAACAGCTTCCAATCGAATGTTCCTGTGATTGGAAAAGTCAGGAGAGTGCAAAGGTACTGTTTTCTATCAGTTGGCAAGGTGCGCACACAATCCCAGTGTTGTACAGCTTGCTTCTTCACCTTCCCGAAGCTGCCGCTCTCGCCGGCTGCCGGAGCCCAAGAAGCGGCTTCTTCGCGCAAAGACGATTGTGCCGCTCACAGTGCTCTCCTTAGCGCGGCTTCTGCCGAAAGACGCCCGGCAGCGGCTCTTACCTCCGGAGAGCATCCTACCTTCCTCTTTAGCTCCTCTTCTCATCTACACCTCGGCAACAAGCTTTTCCACTATGTCTGGCTAGGAAAAACTGTGCCAGCACAGAAAACATCTCCCATCGTGTTCTAGAAGTTGCACGGATGTCTGCCAAGTGTTTGGCAGGAAGAAAAGAAAAGTTGTCCAAAACAGCTTCCAATCGAATGTTCCTGTGATTGGAAAAGTCAGGAGAGTGCAAAGGTACTGTTTTCTATCAGTTGGCAAGGTGCGCACACAATCCCAGTGTTGTACAGCTTGCTTCTTCACCTTCCCGAAGCTGCCGCTCTCGCCGGCTGCCGGAGCCGAAAAAGCGGCTTCTTCACGCAAAGACGATTGTGCCGCTCACAGTGCTCTCCTTAGCGCGGCTTCTGCCGAAAGACGCCCGGCAGCGGCTCTTACCTCCGGAGAGCATCCCACCTTCGTCTTTCGCGTCTTTTGTAGTCTACATCTTAGCAAAACGCTTTTCCACTATGTCTGGCTAGGAAAAACTGTGCCAGCACAGAAAACATCTCCCATCGTGTTCTAGAAGTTGCACGGATGTCTGCCAAGTGTTTGGCAGGAAGAAAAGAAAAGTTGTCCAAAACAGCTTCCAATCGAATGTTCCTGTGATTGGAAAAGTCAGGAGAGTGCAAAGGTACTGTTTTCTATCAGTTGGCAAGGTGCGCACACAATCCCAGTGTTGTACAGCTTGCTTCTTCACCTTCCCGAAGCTGCCGCTCTCGCCGGCTGCCGGAGCCCAAGAAGCGGCTTCTTCGCGCAAAGACGATTGTGCCGCTCACAGTGCTCTCCTTAGCGCGGCTTCTGCCGAAAGACGCCCGGCAGCGGCTCTTACCTCCGGAGAGCATCCTACCTTCCTCTTTAGCTCCTCTTCTCATCTACACCTCGGCAAAAAGCTTTTCCACTATGTCTGGCTAGGAAAAACTGTGCCAGCACAGAAAACATCTCCCATCGTGTTCTAGAAGTTGCACGGATGTCTGCCAAGTGTTTGGCAGGAAGAAAAGAAAAGTTGTCCAAAACAGCTTCCAATCGAATGTTCCTGTGATTGGAAAAGTCAGGAGAGTGCAAAGGTACTGTTTTCTATCAGTTGGCAAGGTGCGCACACAATCCCAGTGTTGTACAGCTTGCTTCTTCACCTTCCCGAAGCTGCCGCTCTCGCCGGCTGCCGGAGCCCAAGAAGCGGCTTCTTCGCGCAAAGACGATTGTGCCGCTCACAGTGCTCTCCTTAGCGCGGCTTCTGCCGAAAGACGCCCGGCAGCGGCTCTTACCTCCGGAGAGCATCCTACCTTCGTCTTTAGCTCCTCTTCTCATCTACACCTCGGCAAAAAGCTTTTCCACTATGTCTGGCTAGGAAAAACTGTGCCAGCACAGAAAACATCTCCCATCGTGTTCTAGAAGTTGCACGGATGTCTGCCAAGTGTTTGGCAGGAAGAAAAGAAAAGTTGTCCAAAACAGCTTCCAATCGAATGTTCCTGTGATTGGAAAAGTCAGGAGAGTGCAAAGGTACTGTTTTCTATCAGTTGGCAAGGTGCGCACACAATCCCAGTGTTGTACAGCTTGCTTCTTCACCTTCCCGAAGCTGCCGCTCTCGCCGGCTGCCGGAGCCCAAGAAGCGGCTTCTTCGCGCAAAGACGATTGCGCCGCTCACAGTGCTCTCCTTAGCGCGGCTTCTGCCGAAAGACGCCCGGCAGCGGCTCTTACCTCCGGAGAGCATCCTACCTTCCTCTTTAGCTCCTCTTCTCATCTACACCTCGGCAAAAAGCTTTTCCACTATGTCTGGCTAGGAAAAACTGTGCCAGCACAGAAAACATCTCCCATCGTGTTCTAGAAGTTGCACGGATGTCTGCCAAGTGTTTGGCAGGAAGAAAAGAAAAGTTGTCCAAAACAGCTTCCAATCGAATGTTCCTGTCATTGGAAAAGTCAGGAGAGTGCAAAGGTACTGTTTTCTATCAGTTGGCAAGGTGCGCACACAATCCCAGTGTTGTACAGCTTGCTTCTTCACCTTCCCGAAGCTGCCGCTCTCGCCGGCTGCCGGAGCCCAAGAAGCGGCTTCTTCGCGCAAAGACGATTGTGCCGCTCACAGTGCTCTCCTTAGTGCGGCTTCTGCCGAAAGACGCCCGGCAGCGGCTCTTACCTCCGGAGAGCATCCTACCTTCCTCTTTAGCTCCTCTTCTCATCTACACCTCGGCAAAAAGCTTTTCCACTATGTCTGGCTAGGAAAAACTGTGCCAGCACAGAAAACATCTCCCATCGTGTTCTAGAAGTTGCACGGATGTCTGCCAAGTGTTTGGCAGGAAGAAAAGAAAAGTTGTCCAAAACAGCTTCCAATCGAATGTTCCTGTGATTGGAAAAGTCAGGAGAGTGCAAAGGTACTGTTTTCTATCAGTTGGCAAGGTGCGCACACAATCCCAGTGTTGTACAGCTTGCTTCTTCACCTTCCCGACGCTGCCGCTCTCGCCGGCTGCCGGAGCCCAAGAAGCGGCTTCTTCGCGCAAAGACGATTGTGCCGCTCACAGTGCTCTCCTTAGCGCGGCTTCTGCCGAAAGACGCCCGGCAGCGGCTCTTACCTCCGGAGAGCATCCTACCTTCCTCTTTAGCTCCTCTTCTCATCTACACCTCGGCAAAAAGCTTTTCCACTATGTCTGGCTAGGAAAAACTGTGCCAGCACAGAAAACATCTCCCATCGTGTTCTAGAAGTTGCACGGATGTCTGCCAAGTGTTTGGCAGGAAGAAAAGAAAAGTTGTCCAAAACAGCTTCCAATCGAATGTTCCTGTGATTGGAAAAGTCAGGAGAGTGCAAAGGTACTGTTTTCTATCAGTTGGCAAGTTGCGCACACAATCCCAGTGTTGTACAGCTTGCTTCTTCACCTTCCCGAAGCTGCCGCTCTCGCCGGCTGCCGGAGCCCAAGAAGCGGCTTCTTCGCGCAAAGACGATTGCGCCGCTCACAGTGCTCTCCTTAGCGCGGCTTCTGCCGAAAGACGCCCGGCAGCGGCTCTTACCTCCGGAGAGCATCCTACCTTCCTCTTTAGCTCCTCTTCTCATCTACACCTCGGCAAAAAGCTTTTCCACTATGTCTGGCTAGGAAAAACTGTGCCAGCACAGAAAACATCTCCCATCGTGTTCTAGAAGTTGCACGGATGTCTGCCAAGTGTTTGGCAGGAAGAAAAGAAAAGTTGTCCAAAACAGCTTCCAATCGAATGTTCCTGTGATTGGAAAAGTCAGGAGAGTGCAAAGGTACTGTTTTCTATCAGTTGGCAAGGTGCGCACACAATCCCAGTGTTGTACAGCTTGCTTCTTCACCTTCCCGAAGCTGCCGCTCTCGCCGGCTGCCGGAGCCCAAGAAGCGGCTTCTTCGCGCAAAGACGATTGCGCCGCTCACAGTGCTCTCCTTAGCGCGGCTTCTGCCGAAAGACGCCCGGCAGCGGCTCTTACCTCCGGAGAGCATCCTACCTTCATCTTTAGCTCCTCTTCTCATCTACACCTCGGCAAAAAGCTTTTCCACTATGTCTGGCTAGGAAAAACTGTGCCAGCACAGAAAACATCTCCCATCGTGTTCTAGAAGTTGCACGGATGTCTGCCAAGTGTTTGGCAGGAAGAAAAGAAAAGTTGTCCAAAACAGCTTCCAATCGAATGTTCCTGTGATTGGAAAAGTCAGGAGAGTGCAAAGGTACTGTTTTCTATCAGTTGGCAAGGTGCGCACACAATCCCAGTGTTGTACAGCTTGCTTCTTCACCTTCCCGACGCTGCCGCTCTCGCCGGCTGCCGGAGCCCAAGAAGCGGCTTCTTCGCGCAAAGACGATTGTGCCGCTCACAGTGCTCTCCTTAGCGCGGCTTCTGCCGAAAGACACCCGGCAACGGCTCTTACCTCCGGAGAGCAACCTACTTTCGTCTTTAGCTCCTCTTCTCATCTACACCTCGGCAAAAAGCTTTTCCACTATGTCTGGCTAGGAAAAACTGTGCCAGCACAGAAAACATCTCCCATCGTGTTCTAGAAGTTGCACGGATGTCTGCCAAGTGTTTGGCAGGAAGAAAAGAAAAGTTGTCCAAAACAGCTTCCAATCGAATGTTCCTGTGATTGGAAAAGTCAGGAGAGTGCAAAGGTACTGTTTTCTATCAGTTGGCAAGGTGCGCACACAATCCCAGTGTTGTACAGCTTGCTTCTTCACCTTCCCGAAGCTGCCGCTCTCGCCGGCTGCCGGAGCCCAAGAAGCGGCTTCTTCGCGCAAAGACGATTGTGCCGCTCACAGTGCTCTCCTTAGCGCGGCTTCTGCCGAAAGACGCCCGGCAGCGGCTCTTACCTCCGGAGAGCATCCTACCTTCCTCTTTAGCTCCTCTTCTCATCTACACCTCGGCAAAAAGCTTTTCCACTATGTCTGGCTAGGAAAAACTGTGCCAGCACAGAAAACATCTCCCATCGTGTTCTAGAAGTTGCACGGATGTCTGCCAAGTGTTTGGCAGGAAGAAAAGAAAAGTTGTCCAAAACAGCTTCCAATCGAATGTTCCTGTGATTGGAAAAGTCAGGAGAGTGCAAAGGTACTGTTTTCTATCAGTTGGCAAGGTGCGCACACAATCCCAGTGTTGTACAGCTTGCTTCTTCACCTTCCCGACGCTGCCGCTCTCGCCGGCTGCCGGAGCCCAAGAAGCGGCTTCTTCGCGCAAAGACGATTGTGCCGCTCACAGTGCTCTCCTTAGCGCGGCTTCTGCCGAAAGACGCCCGGCAGCGGCTCTTACCTCCGGAGAGCATCCTACCTTCCTCTTTAGCTCCTCTTCTCATCTACACCTCGGCAAAAAGCTTTTCCACTATGTCTGGCTAGGAAAAACTGTGCCAGCACAGAAAACATCTCCCATCGTGTTCTAGAAGTTGCACGGATGTCTGCCAAGTGTTTGGCAGGAAGAAAAGAAAAGTTGTCCAAAACAGCTTCCAATCGAATGTTCCTGTGATTGGAAAAGTCAGGAGAGTGCAAAGGTACTGTTTTCTATCAGTTGGCAAGGTGCGCACACAATCCCAGTGTTGTACAGCTTGCTTCTTCACCTTCCCGAAGCTGCCGCTCTCGCCGGCTGCCGGAGCCCAAGAAGCGGCTTCTTCGCGCAAAGACGATTGTGCCGCTCACAGTGCTCTCCTTAGCGCGGCTTCTGCCGAAAGACGCCCGGCAGCGGCTCTTACCTCCGGAGAGCATCCTACCTTCCTCTTTAGCTCCTCTTCTCATCTACACCTCGGCAAAAAGCTTTTCCACTATGTCTGGCTAGGAAAAACTGTGCCAGCACAGAAAACATCTCCCATCGTGTTCTAGAAGTTGCACGGATGTCTGCCAAGTGTTTGGCAGGAAGAAAAGAAAAGTTGTCCAAAACAGCTTCCAATCGAATGTTCCTGTGATTGGAAAAGTCAGGAGAGTGCAAAGGTACTGTTTTCTATCAGTTGGCAAGGTGCGCACACAATCCCAGTGTTGTACAGCTTGCTTCTTCACCTTCCCAAAGCTGCCGCTCTCGCCGGCTGCCGGAGCCCAAGAAGCGGCTTCTTCGCGCAAAGACGATTGCGCCGCTCACAGTGCTCTCCTTAGCGCGGCTTCTGCCGAAAGACGCCCGGCAGCGGCTCTTACCTCCGGAGAGCATCCTACCTTCCTCTTTAGCTCCTCTTCTCATCTACACCTCGGCAAAAAGCTTTTCCACTATGTCTGGCTAGGAAAAACTGTGCCAGCACAGAAAACATCTCCCATCGTGTTCTAGAAGTTGCACGGATGTCTGCCAAGTGTTTGGCAGGAAGAAAAGAAAAGTTGTCCAAAACAGCTTCCAATCGAATGTTCCTGTGATTGGAAAAGTCAGGAGAGTGCAAAGGTACTGTTTTCTATCAGTTGGCAAGGTGCGCACACAATCCCAGTGTTGTACAGCTTGCTTCTTCACCTTCCCGAAGCTGCCGCTCTCGCCGGCTGCCGGAGCCCAAGAAGCGGCTTCTTCGCGCAAAGACGATTGTGCCGCTCACAGTGCTCTCCTTAGCGCGGCTTCTGCCGAAAGACGCCCGGCAGCGGCTCTTACCTCCGGAGAGCATCCCACCTTCGTCTTTCGCGTCTTTTGTAGTCTACATCTTAGCAAAACGCTTTTCCACTATGTCTGGCTAGGAAAAACTGTGCCAGCACAGAAAACATCTCCCATCGTGTTCTAGAAGTTGCAGAGATGTCTGCCAAGTGTTTGGCAGGAAGAAAAGAAAAGTTGTCCAAAACAGCTTCCAATCGAATGTTCCTGTGATTGGAAAAGTCAGGAGAGTGCACAGGTACTGTTTTCTATCAGTTGGCAAGGTGCGCACACAATCCCAGTGTTGTACAGCTTGCTTCTTCACCTTCCCGAAGCTGCCGCTCTCGCCGGCTGCCGGAGCCGAAAAAGCGGCTTCTTCGCGCAAAGACGATTGTGCCGCTCACAGTGCTCTCCTTAGCGCGGCTTCTGCCGAAAGACGCCCGGCAGCGGCTCTTACCTCCGGAGAGCATCCCACCTTCGTCTTTCGCGTCTTTTGTAGTCTACATCTTAGCAAAACTTTCCCACTATGTCTGGCTAGGAAAAACTGTGCCAGCACAGAAAACATCTCCCATCGTGTTCTAGAAGTTGCACGGATGTCTGCCAAGTGTTTGGCAGGAAGAAAAGAAAAGTTGTCCAAAACAGCTTCCAATCGAATCTTCCTGTGACTGGAAAAGTCAGGAGAGTGCAAAGGTACTGTTTTCTATCAGTTGGCAAGGTGCGCACACAATCCCAGTGTTGTACAGCTTGCTTCTTCACCTTCCCGAAGCTGCCGCTCTCGCCGGCTGCCGGAGCCCAAGAAGCGGCTTCTTCGCGCAAAGACGATTGTGCCGCTCACAGTGCTCTCCTTAGCGCGGCTTCTGCCGAAAGACGCCCGGCAGCGGCTCTTACCTCCGGAGAGCATCCTACCTTCCTCTTTAGCTCCTCTTCTCATCTACACCTCGGCAAAAAGCTTTTCCACTATGTCTGGCTAGGAAAAACTGTGCCAGCACAGAAAACATCTCCCATCGTGTTCTAGAAGTTGCACGGATGTCTGCCAAGTGTTTGGCAGGAAGAAAAGAAAAGTTGTCCAAAACAGCTTCCAATCGAATGTTCCTGTGATTGGAAAAGTCAGGAGAGTGCAAAGGTACTGTTTTCTATCAGTTGGCAAGGTGCGCACACAATCCCAGTGTTGTACAGCTTGCTTCTTCACCTTCCCGAAGCTGCCGCTCTCGCCGGCTGCCGGAGCCCAAGAAGCGGCTTCTTCGCGCAAAGACGATTGTGCCGCTCACAGTGCTCTCCTTAGCGCGGCTTCTGCCGAAAGACGCCCGGCAGCGGTTCTTACCTCCGGAGAGCAACCTACCTTCCTCTTTAGCTCCTCTTCTCATCTACACCTCGGCAAAAAGCTTTTCCACTATGTCTGGCTAGGAAAAACTGTGCCAGCACAGAAAACATCTCCCATCGTGTTCTAGAAGTTGCAGAGATGTCTGCCAAGTGTTTGGCAGGAAGAAAAGAAAAGTTGTCCAAAACAGCTTCCAATCGAATGTTCCTGTGATTGGAAAAGTCAGGAGAGTGCAAAGGTACTGTTTTCTATCAGTTGGCAAGGTGCGCACACAATCCCAGTGTTGTACAGCTTGCTTCTTCACCTTCCCGAAGCTGCCGCTCTCGCCGGCTGCCGGAGCCCAAGAAGCGGGTTCTTCGCGCAAAGACGATTGTGCCGCTCACAGTGCTCTCCTTAGCGCGGCTTCTGCCGAAAGACGCCCGGCAGCGGCTCTTACCTCCGGAGAGCATCCCACCTTCGTCTTTCGCGTCTTTTGTAGTCTACATCTTAGCAAAACGCTTTTCCACTATGTCTGGCTAGGAAAAACTGTGCCAGCACAGAAAACATCTCCCATCGTGTTCTAGAAGTTGCAGAGATGTCTGCCAAGTGTTTGGCAGGAAGAAAAGAAAAGTTGTCCAAAACAGCTTCCAATCGAATGTTCCTGTGATTGGAAAAGTCAGGAGAGTGCAAAGGTACTGTTTTCTATCAGTTGGCAAGGTGCGCACACAATCCCAGTGTTGTACAGCTTGCTTCTTCACCTTCCCGAAGCTGCCGCTCTCGCCGGCTGCCGGAGCCGAAAAAGCGGCTTCTTCGCGCAAAGACGATTGTGCCGCTCACAGTGCTCTCCTTAGCGCGGCTTCTGCCGAAAGACGCCCGGCAGCGGCTCTTACCTCCGGAGAGCATCCTACCTTCGTCTTTAGCTCCTCTTCTCATCTACACCTCGGCAACAAGCTTTTCCACTATGTCTGGCTAGGAAAAACTGTGCCAGCACAGAAAACATCTCCCATCGTGTTCTAGAAGTTGCACGGATGTCTGCCAAGTGTTTGGCAGGAAGAAAAGAAAAGTTGTCCAAAACAGCTTCCAATCGAATGTTCCTGTGATTGGAAAAGTCAGGAGAGTGCAAAGGTACTGTTTTCTATCAGTTGGCAAGGTGCGCACACAATCCCAGTGTTGTACAGCTTGCTTCTTCACCTTCCCGAAGCTGCCGCTCTCGCCGGCTGCCGGAGCCCAAGAAGCGGCTTCTTCGCGCAAAGACGATTGTGCCGCTCACAGTGCTCTCCTTAGCGCGGCTTCTGCCGAAAGACGCCCGGCAGCGGCTCTTACCTCCGGAGAGCATCCTACCTTCCTCTTTAGCTCCTCTTCTCATCTACACCTCGGCAACAAGCTTTTCCACTATGTCTGGCTAGGAAAAACTGTGCCAGCACAGAAAACATCTCCCATCGTGTTCTAGAAGTTGCACGGATGTCTGCCAAGTGTTTGGCAGGAAGAAAAGAAAAGTTGTCCAAAACAGCTTCCAATCGAATGTTCCTGTGATTGGAAAAGTCAGGAGAGTGCAAAGGTACTGTTTTCTATCAGTTGGCAAGGTGCGCACACAATCCCAGTGTTGTGCAGCTTGCTTCTTCACCTTCCCGAAGCTGCCGCTCTCGCCGGCTGCCGGAGCCGAAAAAGCGGCTTCTTCGCGCAACGACGATTGTGCCGCTCACAGTGCTCTCCTTAGCGCGGCTTCTGCCGAAAGACGCCCGGCAGCGGCTCTTACCTCCGGAGAGCATCCCACCTTCGTCTTTCGCGTCTTTTGTAGTCTACATCTTAGCAAAACGCTTTTCCACTATGTCTGGCTAGGAAAAACTGTGCCAGCACAGAAAACATCTCCCATCGTGTTCTAGAAGTTGCACGGATGTCTGCCAAGTGTTTGGCAGGAAGAAAAGAAAAGTTGTCCAAAACAGCTTCCAATCGAATGTTCCTGTGATTGGAAAAGTCAGGAGAGTGCAAAGGTACTGTTTTCTATCAGTTGGCAAGGTGCGCACACAATCCCAGTGTTGTACAGCTTGCTTCTTCACCTTCCCGAAGCTGCCGCTCTCGCCGGCTGCCGGAGCCCAAGAAGCGGCTTCTTCGCGCAAAGACGATTGTGCCGCTCACAGTGCTCTCCTTAGCGCGGCTTCTGCCGAAAGACGCCTGGCAGCGGCTCTTACCTCCGGAGAGCATCCTACCTTCCTCTTTAGCTCCTCTTCTCATCTACACCTCGGCAAAAAGCTTTTCCACTATGTCTGGCTAGGAAAAACTGTGCCAGCACAGAAAACATCTCCCATCGTGTTCTAGAAGTTGCACGGATGTCTGCCAAGTGTTTGGCAGGAAGAAAAGAAAAGTTGTCCAAAACAGCTTCCAATCGAATGTTCCTGTGATTGGAAAAGTCAGGAGAGTGCAAAGGTACTGTTTTCTATCAGTTGGCAAGGTGCGCACACAATCCCAGTGTTGTACAGCTTGCTTCTTCACCTTCCCGAAGCTGCCGCTCTCGCCGGCTGCCGGAGCCCAAGAAGCGGCTTCTTCGCGCAAAGACGATTGTGCCGCTCACAGTGCTCTCCTTAGCGCGGCTTCTGCCGAAAGACGCCCGGCAGCGGCTCTTACCTCCGGAGAGCATCCTACCTTCCTCTTTAGCTCCTCTTCTCATCTACACCTCGGCAACAAGCTTTTCCACTATGTCTGGCTAGGAAAAACTGTGCCAGCACAGAAAACATCTCCCATCGTGTTCTAGAAGTTGCACGGATGTCTGCCAAGTGTTTGGCAGGAAGAAAAGAAAAGTTGTCCAAAACAGCTTCCAATCGAATGTTCCTGTGATTGGAAAAGTCAGGAGAGTGCAAAGGTACTGTTTTCTATCAGTTGGCAAGGTGCGCACACAATCCCAGTGTTGTACAGCTTGCTTCTTCACCTTCCCGAAGCTGCCGCTCTCGCCGGCTGCCGGAGCCCAAGAAGCGGCTTCTTCGCGCAAAGACGATTGTGCCGCTCACAGTGCTCTCCTTAGCGCGGCTTCTGCCGAAAGACGCCCGGCAGCGGCTCTTACCTCCGGAGAGCATCCTACCTTCGTCTTTAGCTCCTCTTCTCATCTACACCTCGGCAAAAAGCTTTTCCACTATGTCTGGCTAGGAAAAACTGTGCCAGCACAGAAAACATCTCCCATCGTGTTCTAGAAGTTGCACGGATGTCTGCCAAGTGTTTGGCAGGAAGAAAAGAAAAGTTGTCCAAAACAGCTTCCAATCGAATGTTCCTGTGATTGGAAAAGTCAGGAGAGTGCAAAGGTACTGTTTTCTATCAGTTGGCAAGGTGCGCACACAATCCCAGTGTTGTACAGCTTGCTTCTTCACCTTCCCGAAGCTGCCGCTCTCGCCGGCTGCCGGAGCCCAAGAAGCGGCTTCTTCGCGCAAAGACGATTGTGCCGCTCACAGTGCTCTCCTTAGCGCGGCTTCTGCCGAAAGACGCCCGGCAGCGGCTCTTACCTCCGGAGAGCATCCTACCTTCCTCTTTAGCTCCTCTTCTCATCTACACCTCGGCAAAAAGCTTTTCCACTATGTCTGGCTAGGAAAAACTGTGCCAGCACAGAAAACATCTCCCATCGTGTTCTAGAAGTTGCACGGATGTCTGCCAAGTGTTTGGCAGGAAGAAAAGAAAAGTTGTCCAAAACAGCTTCCAATCGAATGTTCCTGTGATTGGAAAAGTCAGGAGAGTGCAAAGGTACTGTTTTCTATCAGTTGGCAAGGTGCGCACACAATCCCAGTGTTGTACAGCTTGCTTCTTCACCTTCCCGAAGCTGCCGCTCTCGCCGGCTGCCGGAGCCCAAGAAGCGGCTTCTTCGCGCAAAGACGATTGTGCCGCTCACAGTGCTCTCCTTAGCGCGGCTTCTGCCGAAAGACGCCCGGCAGCGGCTCTTACCTCCGGAGAGCATCCTACCTTCCTCTTTAGCTCCTCTTCTCATCTACACCTCGGCAAAAAGCTTTTCCACTATGTCTGGCTAGGAAAAACTGTGCCAGCACAGAAAACATCTCCCATCGTGTTCTAGAAGTTGCACGGATGTCTGCCAAGTGTTTGGCAGGAAGAAAAGAAAAGTTGTCCAAAACAGCTTCCAATCGAATGTTCCTGTGATTGGAAAAGTCAGGAGAGTGCAAAGGTACTGTTTTCTATCAGTTGGCAAGGTGCGCACACAATCCCAGTGTTGTACAGCTTGCTTCTTCACCTTCCCGACGCTGCCGCTCTCGCCGGCTGCCGGAGCCCAAGAAGCGGCTTCTTCGCGCAAAGACGATTGTGCCGCTCACAGTGCTCTCCTTAGCGCGGCTTCTGCCGAAAGACGCCCGGCAGCGGCTCTTACCTCCGGAGAGCATCCTACCTTCCTCTTTAGCTCCTCTTCTCATCTACACCTCGGCAAAAAGCTTTTCCACTATGTCTGGCTAGGAAAAACTGTGCCAGCACAGAAAACATCTCCCATCGTGTTCTAGAAGTTGCACGGATGTCTGCCAAGTGTTTGGCAGGAAGAAAAGAAAAGTTGTCCAAAACAGCTTCCAATCGAATGTTCCTGTGATTGGAAAAGTCAGGAGAGTGCAAAGGTACTGTTTTCTATCAGTTGGCAAGGTGCGCACACAATCCCAGTGTTGTACAGCTTGCTTCTTCACCTTCCCGAAGCTGCCGCTCTCGCCGGCTGCCGGAGCCCAAGAAGCGGCTTCTTCGCGCAAAGACGATTGTGCCGCTCACAGTGCTCTCCTTAGCGCGGCTTCTGCCGAAAGACGCCCGGCAGCGGCTCTTACCTCCGGAGAGCATCCTACCTTCCTCTTTAGCTCCTCTTCTCATCTACACCTCGGCAAAAAGCTTTTCCACTATGTCTGGCTAGGAAAAACTGTGCCAGCACAGAAAACATCTCCCATCGTGTTCTAGAAGTTGCACGGATGTCTGCCAAGTGTTTGGCAGGAAGAAAAGAAAAGTTGTTCAAAACAGCTTCCAATCGAATGTTCCTGTGATTGGATAAGTCAGGAGAGTGCAAAGGTACTGTTTTCTATCAGTTGGCAAGGTGCGCACACAATCCCAGTGTTGTACAGCTTGCTTCTTCACCTTCCCGACGCTGCCGCTCTCGCCGGCTGCCGGAGCCCAAGAAGCGGCTTCTTCGCGCAAAGACGATTGTGCCGCTCACAGTGCTCTCCTTAGCGCGGCTTCTGCCGAAAGACACCCGGCAGCGGCTCTTACCTCCGGAGAGCAACCTACCTTCGTCTTTAGCTCCTCTTCTCATCTACACCTCGGCAAAAAGCTTTTCCACTATGTCTGGCTAGGAAAAACTGTGCCAGCACAGAAAACATCTCCCATCGTGTTCTAGAAGTTGCACGGATGTCTGCCAAGTGTTTGGCAGGAAGAAAAGAAAAGTTGTCCAAAACAGCTTCCAATCGAATGTTCCTGTGATTGGAAAAGTCAGGAGAGTGCAAAGGTACTGTTTTCTATCAGTTGGCAAGGTGCGCACACAATCCCAGTGTTGTACAGCTTGCTTCTTCACCTTCCCGAAGCTGCCGCTCTCGCCGGCTGCCGGAGCCCAAGAAGCGGCTTCTTCGCGCAAAGACGATTGTGCCGCTCACAGTGCTCTCCTTAGCGCGGCTTCTGCCGAAAGACGCCCGGCAGCGGCTCTTACCTCCGGAGAGCATCCTACCTTCCTCTTTAGCTCCTCTTCTCATCTACACCTCGGCAAAAAGCTTTTCCACTATGTCTGGCTAGGAAAAACTGTGCCAGCACAGAAAACATCTCCCATCGTGTTCTAGATGTTGCACGGATGTCTGCCAAGTGTTTGGCAGGAAGAAAAGAAAAGTTGTCCAAAACAGCTTCCAATCGAATGTTCCTGTGATTGGAAAAGTCAGGAGAGTGCAAAGGTACTGTTTTCTATCAGTTGGCAAGGTGCGCACACAATCCCAGTGTTGTACAGCTTGCTTCTTCACCTTCCCGAAGCTGCCGCTCTCGCCGGCTGCCGGAGCCCAAGAAGCGGCTTCTTCGCGCAAAGACGATTGTGCCGCTCACAGTGCTCTCCTTAGCGCGGCTTCTGCCGAAAGACGCCCGGCAGCGGCTCTTACCTCCGGAGAGCATCCTACCTTCCTCTTTAGCTCCTCTTCTCATCTACACCTCGGCAAAAAGCTTTTCCACTATGTCTGGCTAGGAAAAACTGTGCCAGCACAGAAAACATCTCCCATCGTGTTCTAGAAGTTGCACGGATGTCTGCCAAGTGTTTGGCAGGAAGAAAAGAAAAGTTGTCCAAAACAGCTTCCAATCGAATGTTCCTGTGATTGGAAAAGTCAGGAGAGTGCAAAGGTACTGTTTTCTATCAGTTGGCAAGGTGCGCACACAATCCCAGTGTTGTACAGCTTGCTTCTTCACCTTCCCGAAGCTGCCGCTCTCGCCGGCTGCCGGAGCCCAAGAAGCGGCTTCTTCGCGCAAAGACGATTGTGCCGCTCACAGTGCTCTCCTTAGCGCGGCTTCTGCCGAAAGACGCCCGGCAGCGGCTCTTACCTCCGGAGAGCATCCTACCTTCCTCTTTAGCTCCTCTTCTCATCTACACCTCGGCAAAAAGCTTTTCCACTATGTCTGGCTAGGAAAAACTGTGCCAGCACAGAAAACATCTCCCATCGTGTTCTAGAAGTTGCACGGATGTCTGCCAAGTGTTTGGCAGGAAGAAAAGAAAAGTTGTCCAAAACAGCTTCCAATCGAATGTTCCTGTGATTGGAAAAGTCAGGAGAGTGCAAAGGTACTGTTTTCTATCAGTTGGCAAGGTGCGCACACAATCCCAGTGTTGTACAGCTTGCTTCTTCACCTTCCCAAAGCTGCCGCTCTCGCCGGCTGCCGGAGCCCAAGAAGCGGCTTCTTCGCGCAAAGACGATTGCGCCGCTCACAGTGCTCTCCTTAGCGCGGCTTCTGCCGAAAGACGCCCGGCAGCGGCTCTTACCTCCGGAGAGCATCCTACCTTCGTCTTTAGCTCCTCTTCTCATCTACACCTCGGCAAAAAGCTTTTCCACTATGTCTGGCTAGGAAAAACTGTGCCAGCACAGAAAACATCTCCCATCGTGTTCTAGAAGTTGCACGGATGTCTGCCAAGTGTTTGGCAGGAAGAAAAGAAAAGTTGTCCAAAACAGCTTCCAATCGAATGTTCCTGTGATTGGATAAGTCAGGAGAGTGCAAAGGTACTGTTTTCTATCAGTTGGCAAGGTGCGCACACAATCCCAGTGTTGTACAGCTTGCTTCTTCACCTTCCCGAAGCTGCCGCTCTCGCCGGCTGCCGGAGCCCAAGAAGCGGCTTGTTCGCGCAAAGACGATTGCGCCGCTCACAGTGCTCTCCTTAGCGCGGCTTCTGCCGGAAGACGCCCGGCAGCGGCTCTTACCTCCGGAGAGCATCCCACCTTCGTCTTTCGCCTCTTTTGTAGTCTACATCTTAGCAAAACGCTTTTCCACTATGTCTGGCTAGGAAAAACTGTGCCAGCACAGAAAACATCTCCCATCGTGTTCTAGAAGTTGCAGAGATGTCTGCCAAGTGTTTGGCAGGAAGAAAAGAAAAGTTGTCCAAAACAGCTTCCAATCGAATGTTCCTGTGATTGGAAAAGTCAGGAGAGTGCACAGGTACTGTTTTCTATCAGTTGGCAAGGTGCGCACACAATCCCAGTGTTGCACAGCTTGCTTCTTCACCTTCCCGAAGCTGCCGCTCTCGCCGGCTGCCGGAGCCCAAGAAGCGGCTTCTTCGCGCAAAGACGATTGTGCCGCTCACAGTGCTCTCCTTAGCGCGGCTTCTGCCGAAAGACGCCCGGCAGCGGCTCTTACCTCCGGAGAGCATCCCACCTTCGTCTTTCGCGTCTTTTGTAGTCTACATCTTAGGAAAACTTTCCCACTATGTCTGGCTAGGAAAAACTGTGCCAGCACAGAAAACATCTCCCATCGTGTTCTAGAAGTTGCACGGATGTCTGCCAAGTGTTTGGCAGGAAGAAAAGAAAAGTTGTCCAAAACAGCTTCCAATCGAATCTTCCTGTGACTGGAAAAGTCAGGAGAGTGCAAAGGTACTGTTTTCTATCAGTTGGCAAGGTGCGCACACAATCCCAGTGTTGTACAGCTTGCTTCTTCACCTTCCCGAAGCTGCCGCTCTCGCCGGCTGCCGGAGCCCAAGAAGCGGCTTCTTCGCGCAAAGACGATTGTGCCGCTCACAGTGCTCTCCTTAGCGCGGCTTCTGCCGAAAGACGCCCGGCAGCGGCTCTTACCTCCGGAGAGCATCCTACCTTCCTCTTTAGCTCCTCTTCTCATCTACACCTCGGCAAAAAGCTTTTCCACTATGTCTGGCTAGGAAAAACTGTGCCAGCACAGAAAACATCTCCCATCGTGTTCTAGAAGTTGCACGGATGTCTGCCAAGTGTTTGGCAGGAAGAAAAGAAAAGTTGTCCAAAACAGCTTCCAATCGAATGTTCCTGTGATTGGAAAAGTCAGGAGAGTGCAAAGGTACTGTTTTCTATCAGTTGGCAAGGTGCGCACACAATCCCAGTGTTGTACAGCTTGCTTCTTCACCTTCCCGAAGCTGCCTCTCTCGCCGGCTGCCGGAGCCCAAGAAGCGGCTTCTTCGCGCAAAGACGATTGTGCCGCTCACAGTGCTCTCCTTAGCGCGGCTTCTGCCGAAAGACGCCCGGCAGCGGTTCTTACCTCCGGAGAGCATCCTACCTTCCTCTTTAGCTCCTCTTCTCATCTACACCTCGGCAAAAAGCTTTTCCACTATGTCTGGCTAGGAAAAACTGTGCCAGCACAGAAAACATCTCCCATCGTGTTCTAGAAGTTGCAGAGATGTCTGCCAAGTGTTTGGCAGGAAGAAAAGAAAAGTTGTCCAAAACAGCTTCCAATCGAATGTTCCTGTGATTGGAAAAGTCAGGAGAGTGCAAAGGTACTGTTTTCTATCAGTTGGCAAGGTGCGCACACAATCCCAGTGTTGTACAGCTTGCTTCTTCACCTTCCCGAAGCTGCCGCTCTCGCCGGCTGCCGGAGCCCAAGAAGCGGTTTCTTCGCGCAAAGACGATTGTGCCGCTCACAGTGCTCTCCTTAGCGCGGCTTCTGCCGAAAGACGCCCGGCAGCGGCTCTTACCTCCGGAGAGCATCCCACCTTCGTCTTTCGCGTCTTTTGTAGTCTACATCTTAGCAAAACGCTTTTCCACTATGTCTGGCTAGGAAAAACTGTGCCAGCACAGAAAACATCTCCCATCGTGTTCTAGAAGTTGCAGAGATGTCTGCCAAGTGTTTGGCAGGAAGAAAAGAAAAGTTGTCCAAAACAGCTTCCAATCGAATGTTCCTGTGATTGGAAAAGTCAGGAGAGTGCACAGGTACTGTTTTCTATCAGTTGGCAAGGTGCGCACACAATCCCAGTGTTGCACAGCTTGCTTCTTCACCTTCCCGAAGCTGCCGCTCTCGCCGGCTGCCGGAGCCGAAAAAGCGGCTTCTTCGCGCAAAGACGATTGTGCCGCTCACAGTGCTCTCCTTAGCGCGGCTTCTGCCGAAAGACGCCCGGCAGCGGCTCTTACCTCCGGAGAGCATCCCACCTTCGTCTTTCGCGTCTTTTGTAGTCTACATCTTAGGAAAACTTTCCCACTATGTCTGGCTAGGAAAAACTGTGCCAGCACAGAAAACATCTCCCATCGTGTTCTAGAAGTTGCACGGATGTCTGCCAAGTGTTTGGCAGGAAGAAAAGAAAAGTTGTCCAAAACAGCTTCCAATCGAATCTTCCTGTGACTGGAAAAGTCAGGAGAGTGCAAAGGTACTGTTTTCTATCAGTTGGCAAGGTGCGCACACAATCCCAGTGTTGTACAGCTTGCTTCTTCACCTTCCCGAAGCTGCCGCTCTCGCCGGCTGCCGGAGCCCAAGAAGCGGCTTCTTCGCGCAAAGACGATTGTGCCGCTCACAGTGCTCTCCTTAGCGCGGCTTCTGCCGAAAGACGCCCGGCAGCGGCTCTTACCTCCGGAGAGCATCCTACCTTCCTCTTTAGCTCCTCTTCTCATCTACACCTCGGCAAAAAGCTTTTCCACTATGTCTGGCTAGGAAAAACTGTGCCAGCACAGAAAACATCTCCCATCGTGTTCTAGAAGTTGCACGGATGTCTGCCAAGTGTTTGGCAGGAAGAAAAGAAAAGTTGTCCAAAACAGCTTCCAATCGAATGTTCCTGTGATTGGAAAAGTCAGGAGAGTGCAAAGGTACTGTTTTCTATCAGTTGGCAAGGTGCGCACACAATCCCAGTGTTGTACAGCTTGCTTCTTCACCTTCCCGAAGCTGCCGCTCTCGCCGGCTGCCGGAGCCCAAGAAGCGGCTTCTTCGCGCAAAGACGATTGTGCCGCTCACAGTGCTCTCCTTAGCGCGGCTTCTGCCGAAAGACGCCCGGCAGCGGTTCTTACCTCCGGAGAGCAACCTACCTTCCTCTTTAGCTCCTCTTCTCATCTACACCTCGGCAAAAAGCTTTTCCACTATGTCTGGCTAGGAAAAACTGTGCCAGCACAGAAAACATCTCCCATCGTGTTCTAGAAGTTGCAGAGATGTCTGCCAAGTGTTTGGCAGGAAGAAAAGAAAAGTTGTCCAAAACAGCTTCCAATCGAATGTTCCTGTGATTGGAAAAGTCAGGAGAGTGCAAAGGTACTGTTTTCTATCAGTTGGCAAGGTGCGCACACAATCCCAGTGTTGTACAGCTTGCTTCTTCACCTTCCCGAAGCTGCCGCTCTCGCCGGCTGCCGGAGCCCAAGAAGCGGTTTCTTCGCGCAAAGACGATTGTGCCGCTCACAGTGCTCTCCTTAGCGCGGCTTCTGCCGAAAGACGCCCGGCAGCGGCTCTTACCTCCGGAGAGCATCCCACCTTCGTCTTTCGCGTCTTTTGTAGTCTACATCTTAGCAAAACGCTTTTCCACTATGTCTGGCTAGGAAAAACTGTGCCAGCACAGAAAACATCTCCCATCGTGTTCTAGAAGTTGCAGAGATGTCTGCCAAGTGTTTGGCAGGAAGAAAAGAAAAGTTGTCCAAAACAGCTTCCAATCGAATGTTCCTGTGATTGGAAAAGTCAGGAGAGTGCAAAGGTACTGTTTTCTATCAGTTGGCAAGGTGCGCACACAATCCCAGTGTTGTACAGCTTGCTTCTTCACCTTCCCGAAGCTGCCGCTCTCGCCGGCTGCCGGAGCCGAAAAAGCGGCTTCTTCGCGCAAAGACGATTGTGCCGCTCACAGTGCTCTCCTTAGCGCGGCTTCTGCCGAAAGACGCCCGGCAGCGGCTCTTACCTCCGGAGAGCATCCCACCTTCGTCTTTCGCGTCTTTTGTAGTCTACATCTTAGCAAAACGCTTTCCCACTATGTCTGGCTAGGAAAAACTGTGCCAGCACAGAAAACATCTCCCATCGTGTTCTAGAAGTTGCACGGATGTCTGCCAAGTGTTTGGCAGGAAGAAAAGAGAAGTTGTCCAAAACAGCTTCCAATCGAATGTTCCTGTGATTGGAAAAGTCAGGAGAGTGCAAAGGTACTGTTTTCTATCAGTTGGCAAGGTGCGCACACAATCCCAGTGTTGTACAGCTTGCTTCTTCACCTTCCCGAAGCTGCCGCTCTCGCCGGCTGCCGGAGCCCAAGAAGCGGCTTCTTCGCGCAAAGACGATTGTGCCGCTCACAGTGCTCTCCTTAGCGCGGCTTCTGCCGAAAGACGCCCGGCAGCGGCTCTTACCTCCGGAGAGCATCCTACCTTCCTCTTTAGCTCCTCTTCTCATCTACACCTCGGCAAAAAGCTTTTCCACTATGTCTGGCTAGGAAAAACTGTGCCAGCACAGAAAACATCTCCCATCGTGTTCTAGAATTTGCACGGATGTCTGCCAATGTTTGGCAGGAAGAAAAGAAAAGTTGTCCAAAACAGCTTCCAATCGAATGTTCCTGTGATTGGAAAAGTCAGGAGAGTGCAAAGGTACTGTTTTCTATCAGTTGGCAAGGTGCGCACACAATCCCAGTGTTGTACAGCTTGCTTCTTCACCTTCCCGAAGCTGCCGCTCTCGCCGGCTGCCGGAGCCCAAGAAGCGGCTTCTTCGCGCAAAGACGATTGTGCCGCTCACAGTGCTCTCCTTAGCGCGGCTTCTGCCGAAAGACGCCCGGCAGCGGTTCTTACCTCCGGAGAGCAACCTACCTTCCTCTTTAGCTCCTCTTCTCATCTACACCTCGGCAAAAAGCTTTTCCACTATGTCTGGCTAGGAAAAACTGTGCCAGCACAGAAAACATCTCCCATCGTGTTCTAGAAGTTGCAGAGATGTCTGCCAAGTGTTTGGCAGGAAGAAAAGAAAAGTTGTCCAAAACAGCTTCCAATCGAATGTTCCTGTGATTGGAAAAGTCAGGAGAGTGCAAAGGTACTGTTTTCTATCAGTTGGCAAGGTGCGCACACAATCCCAGTGTTGTACAGCTTGCTTCTTCACCTTCCCGAAGCTGCCGCTCTCGCCGGCTGCCGGAGCCCAAGAAGCGGCTTCTTCGCGCAAAGACGATTGTGCCGCTCACAGTGCTCTCCTTAGCGCGGCTTCTGCCGAAAGACGCCCGGCAGCGGCTCTTACCTCCGGAGAGCATCCCACCTTCGTCTTTCGCGTCTTTTGTAGTCTACATCTTAGCAAAACGCTTTCCCACTATGTCTGGCTAGGAAAAACTGTGCCAGCACAGAAAACATCTCCCATCGTGTTCTAGAAGTTGCACGGATGTCTGCCAAGTGTTTGGCAGGAAGAAAAGAAAAGTTGTCCAAAACAGCTTCCAATCGAATGTTCCTGTGATTGGAAAAGTCAGGAGAGTGCAAAGGTACTGTTTTCTATCAGTTGGCAAGGTGCGCACACAATCCCAGTGTTGTACAGCTTGCTTCTTCACCTTCCCGAAGCTGCCGCTCTCGCCGGCTGCCGGAGCCGAAAAAGCGGCTTCTTCGCGCAAAGACGATTGTGCCGCTCACAGTGCTCTCCTTAGCGCGGCTTCTGCCGAAAGACGCCCGGCAGCGGCTCTTACCTCCGGAGAGCATCCCACCTTCGTCTTTCGCGTCTTTTGTAGTCTACATCTTAGCAAAACGCTTTCCCACTATGTCTGGCTAGGAAAAACTGTGCCAGCACAGAAAACATCTCCCATCGTGTTCTAGAAGTTGCACGGATGTCTGCCAAGTGTTTGGCAGGAAGAAAAGAGAAGTTGTCCAAAACAGCTTCCAATCGAATGTTCCTGTGATTGGAAAAGTCAGGAGAGTGCAAAGGTACTGTTTTCTATCAGTTGGCAAGGTGCGCACACAATCCCAGTGTTGTACAGCTTGCTTCTTCACCTTCCCGAAGCTGCCGCTCTCGCCGGCTGCCGGAGCCCAAGAAGCGGCTTCTTCGCGCAAAGACGATTGTGCCGCTCACAGTGCTCTCCTTAGCGCGGCTTCTGCCGAAAGACGCCCGGCAGCGGCTCTTACCTCCGGAGAGCATCCTACCTTCCTCTTTAGCTCCTCTTCTCATCTACACCTCGGCAAAAAGCTTTTCCACTATGTCTGGCTAGGAAAAACTGTGCCAGCACAGAAAACATCTCCCATCGTGTTCTAGAAGTTGCACGGATGTCTGCCAAGTGTTTGGCAGGAAGAAAAGAAAAGTTGTCCAAAACAGCTTCCAATCGAATGTTCCTGTGATTGGAAAAGTCAGGAGAGTGCAAAGGTACTGTTTTCTATCAGTTGGCAAGGTGCGCACACAATCCCAGTGTTGTACAGCTTGCTTCTTCACCTTCCCGAAGCTGCCGCTCTCGCCGGCTGCCGGAGCCCAAGAAGCGGCTTCTTCGCGCAAAGACGATTGTGCCGCTCACAGTGCTCTCCTTAGCGCGGCTTCTGCCGAAAGACGCCCGGCAGCGGCTCTTACCTCCGGAGAGCATCCTACCTTCCTCTTTAGCTCCTCTTCTCATCTACACCTCGGCAAAAAGCTTTTCCACTATGTCTGGCTAGGAAAAACTGTGCCAGCACAGAAAACATCTCCCATCGTGTTCTAGAAGTTGCAGAGATGGCTGCCAATTGTTTGGCAGGAAGAAAAGAAAAGTTGTCCAAAACAGCTTCCAATCGAATGTTCCTGTGATTGGAAAAGTCAGGAGAGTGCAAAGGTACTGTTTTCTATCAGTTGGCAAGGTGCGCACACAATCCCAGTGTTGTACAGCTTGCTTCTTCACCTTCCCGAAGCTGCCGCTCTCGCCGGCTGCCAAAGCCCAGGAAGCGGCTTCTTCGCGCAAAGACGATTGTGCCGCTCACAGTGCTCTCCTTAGCGCGGCTTCTGCCGAAAGACGCCCGGCAGCGGCTCTTACCTCCGGAGAGCATCCCACCTTCGTCTTTCGCGTCTTTTGTAGTCTACATCTTAGCAAAACGCTTTCCCACTATGTCTGGCTAGGAAAAACTGTGCCAGCACAGAAAACATCTCCCATCGTGTTCTAGAAGTTGCACGGATGTCTGCCAAGTGTTTGGCAGGAAGAAAAGAAAAGTTGTCCAAAACAGCTTCCAATCAAATGTTCCTGTGATTGGAAAAGTCAGGAGAGTGCAAAGGTACTGTTTTCTATCAGTTGGCAAGGTGCGCACACAATCCCAGTGTTGTACAGCTTGCTTCTTCACCTTCCCGAAGCTGCCGCTCTCGCCGGCTGCCGGAGCCCAAGAAGCGGCTTCTTCGCGCAAAGACGATTGTGCCGCTCACAGTGCTCTCCTTAGCGCGGCTTCTGCCGAAAGACGCCCGGCAGCGGTTCTTACCTCCGGAGAGCAACCTACCTTCCTCTTTAGCTCCTCTTCTCATCTACACCTCGGCAAAAAGCTTTTCCACTATGTCTGGCTAGGAAAAACTGTGCCAGCACAGAAAACATCTCCCATCGTGTTCTAGAAGTTGCAGAGATGTCTGCCAAGTGTTTGGCAGGAAGAAAAGAAAAGTTGTCCAAAACAGCTTCCAATCGAATGTTCCTGTGATTGGAAAAGTCAGGAGAGTGCAAAGGTACTGTTTTCTATCAGTTGGCAAGGTGCGCACACAATCCCAGTGTTGTACAGCTTGCTTCTTCACCTTCCCGAAGCTGCCGCTCTCGCCGGCTGCCGGAGCCCAAGAAGCGGCTTCTTCGCGCAAAGACGATTGTGCCGCTCACAGTGCTCTCCTTAGCGCGGCTTCTGCCGAAAGACGCCCGGCAGCGGCTCTTACCTCCGGAGAGCATCCCACCTTCGTCTTTCGCGTCTTTTGTAGTCTACATCTTAGCAAAACGCTTTTCCACTATGTCTGGCTAGGAAAAACTGTGCCAGCACAGAAAACATCTCCCATCGTGTTCTAGAAGTTGCAGAGATGTCTGCCAAGTGTTTGGCAGGAAGAAAAGAAAAGTTGTCCAAAACAGCTTCCAATCGAATGTTCCTGTGATTGGAAAAGTCAGGAGAGTGCACAGGTACTGTTTTCTATCAGTTGGCAAGGTGCGCACACAATCCCAGTGTTGCACAGCTTGCTTCTTCACCTTCCCGAAGCTGCCGCTCTCGCCGGCTGCCGGAGCCGAAAAAGCGGCTTCTTCGCGCAAAGACGATTGTGCCGCTCACAGTGCTCTCCTTAGCGCGGCTTCTGCCGAAAGACGCCCGGCAGCGGCTCTTACCTCCGGAGAGCATCCCACCTTCGTCTTTCGCGTCTTTTGTAGTCTACATCTTAGGAAAACTTTCCCACTATGTCTGGCTAGGAAAAACTGTGCCAGCACAGAAAACATCTCCCATCGTGTTCTAGAAGTTGCACGGATGTCTGCCAAGTGTTTGGCAGGAAGAAAAGAAAAGTTGTCCAAAACAGCTTCCAATCGAATCTTCCTGTGACTGGAAAAGTCAGGAGAGTGCAAAGGTACTGTTTTCTATCAGTTGGCAAGGTGCGCACACAATCCCAGTGTTGTACAGCTTGCTTCTTCACCTTCCCGAAGCTGCCGCTCTCGCCGGCTGCCGGAGCCCAAGAAGCGGCTTCTTCGCGCAAAGACGATTGTGCCGCTCACAGTGCTCTCCTTAGCGCGGCTTCTGCCGAAAGACGCCCGGCAGCGGCTCTTACCTCCGGAGAGCATCCTACCTTCCTCTTTAGCTCCTCTTCTCATCTACACCTCGGCAAAAAGCTTTTCCACTATGTCTGGCTAGGAAAAACTGTGCCAGCACAGAAAACATCTCCCATCGTGTTCTAGAAGTTGCACGGATGTCTGCCAAGTGTTTGGCAGGAAGAAAAGAAAAGTTGTCCAAAACAGCTTCCAATCGAATGTTCCTGTGATTGGAAAAGTCAGGAGAGTGCAAAGGTACTGTTTTCTATCAGTTGGCAAGGTGCGCACACAATCCCAGTGTTGTACAGCTTGCTTCTTCACCTTCCCGAAGCTGCCGCTCTCGCCGGCTGCCGGAGCCCAAGAAGCGGCTTCTTCGCGCAAAGACGATTGTGCCGCTCACAGTGCTCTCCTTAGCGCGGCTTCTGCCGAAAGACGCCCGGCAGCGGTTCTTACCTCCGGAGAGCAACCTACCTTCCTCTTTAGCTCCTCTTCTCATCTACACCTCGGCAAAAAGCTTTTCCACTATGTCTGGCTAGGAAAAACTGTGCCAGCACAGAAAACATCTCCCATCGTGTTCTAGAAGTTGCAGAGATGTCTGCCAAGTGTTTGGCAGGAAGAAAAGAAAAGTTGTCCAAAACAGCTTCCAATCGAATGTTCCTGTGATTGGAAAAGTCAGGAGAGTGCAAAGGTACTGTTTTCTATCAGTTGGCAAGGTGCGCACACAATCCCAGTGTTGTACAGCTTGCTTCTTCACCTTCCCGAAGCTGCCGCTCTCGCCGGCTGCCGGAGCCCAAGAAGCGGTTTCTTCGCGCAAAGACGATTGTGCCGCTCACAGTGCTCTCCTTAGCGCGGCTTCTGCCGAAAGACGCCCGGCAGCGGCTCTTACCTCCGGAGAGCATCCCACCTTCGTCTTTCGCGTCTTTTGTAGTCTACATCTTAGCAAAACGCTTTTCCACTATGTCTGGCTAGGAAAAACTGTGCCAGCACAGAAAACATCTCCCATCGTGTTCTAGAAGTTGCAGAGATGTCTGCCAAGTGTTTGGCAGGAAGAAAAGAAAAGTTGTCCAAAACAGCTTCCAATCGAATGTTCCTGTGATTGGAAAAGTCAGGAGAGTGCAAAGGTACTGTTTTCTATCAGTTGGCAAGGTGCGCACACAATCCCAGTGTTGTACAGCTTGCTTCTTCACCTTCCCGAAGCTGCCGCTCTCGCCGGCTGCCGGAGCCGAAAAAGCGGCTTCTTCGCGCAAAGACGATTGTGCCGCTCACAGTGCTCTCCTTAGCGCGGCTTCTGCCGAAAGACGCCCGGCAGCGGCTCTTACCTCCGGAGAGCATCCCACCTTCGTCTTTCGCGTCTTTTGTAGTCTACATCTTAGCAAAACGCTTTCCCACTATGTCTGGCTAGGAAAAACTGTGCCAGCACAGAAAACATCTCCCATCGTGTTCTAGAAGTTGCACGGATGTCTGCCAAGTGTTTGGCAGGAAGAAAAGAGAAGTTGTCCAAAACAGCTTCCAATCGAATGTTCCTGTGATTGGAAAAGTCAGGAGAGTGCAAAGGTACTGTTTTCTATCAGTTGGCAAGGTGCGCACACAATCCCAGTGTTGTACAGCTTGCTTCTTCACCTTCCCGAAGCTGCCGCTCTCGCCGGCTGCCGGAGCCCAAGAAGCGGCTTCTTCGCGCAAAGACGATTGTGCCGCTCACAGTGCTCTCCTTAGCGCGGCTTCTGCCGAAAGACGCCCGGCAGCGGCTCTTACCTCCGGAGAGCATCCTACCTTCCTCTTTAGCTCCTCTTCTCATCTACACCTCGGCAAAAAGCTTTTCCACTATGTCTGGCTAGGAAAAACTGTGCCAGCACAGAAAACATCTCCCATCGTGTTCTAGAATTTGCACGGATGTCTGCCAATGTTTGGCAGGAAGAAAAGAAAAGTTGTCCAAAACAGCTTCCAATCGAATGTTCCTGTGATTGGAAAAGTCAGGAGAGTGCAAAGGTACTGTTTTCTATCAGTTGGCAAGGTGCGCACACAATCCCAGTGTTGTACAGCTTGCTTCTTCACCTTCCCGAAGCTGCCGCTCTCGCCGGCTGCCGGAGCCCAAGAAGCGGCTTCTTCGCGCAAAGACGATTGTGCCGCTCACAGTGCTCTCCTTAGCGCGGCTTCTGCCGAAAGACGCCCGGCAGCGGTTCTTACCTCCGGAGAGCAACCTACCTTCCTCTTTAGCTCCTCTTCTCATCTACACCTCGGCAAAAAGCTTTTCCACTATGTCTGGCTAGGAAAAACTGTGCCAGCACAGAAAACATCTCCCATCGTGTTCTAGAAGTTGCAGAGATGTCTGCCAAGTGTTTGGCAGGAAGAAAAGAAAAGTTGTCCAAAACAGCTTCCAATCGAATGTTCCTGTGATTGGAAAAGTCAGGAGAGTGCAAAGGTACTGTTTTCTATCAGTTGGCAAGGTGCGCACACAATCCCAGTGTTGTACAGCTTGCTTCTTCACCTTCCCGAAGCTGCCGCTCTCGCCGGCTGCCGGAGCCCAAGAAGCGGCTTCTTCGCGCAAAGACGATTGTGCCGCTCACAGTGCTCTCCTTAGCGCGGCTTCTGCCGAAAGACGCCCGGCAGCGGCTCTTACCTCCGGAGAGCATCCCACCTTCGTCTTTCGCGTCTTTTGTAGTCTACATCTTAGCAAAACGCTTTCCCACTATGTCTGGCTAGGAAAAACTGTGCCAGCACAGAAAACATCTCCCATCGTGTTCTAGAAGTTGCACGGATGTCTGCCAAGTGTTTGGCAGGAAGAAAAGAAAAGTTGTCCAAAACAGCTTCCAATCGAATGTTCCTGTGATTGGAAAAGTCAGGAGAGTGCAAAGGTACTGTTTTCTATCAGTTGGCAAGGTGCGCACACAATCCCAGTGTTGTACAGCTTGCTTCTTCACCTTCCCGAAGCTGCCGCTCTCGCCGGCTGCCGGAGCCGAAAAAGCGGCTTCTTCGCGCAAAGACGATTGTGCCGCTCACAGTGCTCTCCTTAGCGCGGCTTCTGCCGAAAGACGCCCGGCAGCGGCTCTTACCTCCGGAGAGCATCCCACCTTCGTCTTTCGCGTCTTTTGTAGTCTACATCTTAGCAAAACGCTTTCCCACTATGTCTGGCTAGGAAAAACTGTGCCAGCACAGAAAACATCTCCCATCGTGTTCTAGAAGTTGCACGGATGTCTGCCAAGTGTTTGGCAGGAAGAAAAGAGAAGTTGTCCAAAACAGCTTCCAATCGAATGTTCCTGTGATTGGAAAAGTCAGGAGAGTGCAAAGGTACTGTTTTCTATCAGTTGGCAAGGTGCGCACACAATCCCAGTGTTGTACAGCTTGCTTCTTCACCTTCCCGAAGCTGCCGCTCTCGCCGGCTGCCGGAGCCCAAGAAGCGGCTTCTTCGCGCAAAGACGATTGTGCCGCTCACAGTGCTCTCCTTAGCGCGGCTTCTGCCGAAAGACGCCCGGCAGCGGCTCTTACCTCCGGAGAGCATCCTACCTTCCTCTTTAGCTCCTCTTCTCATCTACACCTCGGCAAAAAGCTTTTCCACTATGTCTGGCTAGGAAAAACTGTGCCAGCACAGAAAACATCTCCCATCGTGTTCTAGAAGTTGCACGGATGTCTGCCAAGTGTTTGGCAGGAAGAAAAGAAAAGTTGTCCAAAACAGCTTCCAATCGAATGTTCCTGTGATTGGAAAAGTCAGGAGAGTGCAAAGGTACTGTTTTCTATCAGTTGGCAAGGTGCGCACACAATCCCAGTGTTGTACAGCTTGCTTCTTCACCTTCCCGAAGCTGCCGCTCTCGCCGGCTGCCGGAGCCCAAGAAGCGGCTTCTTCGCGCAAAGACGATTGTGCCGCTCACAGTGCTCTCCTTAGCGCGGCTTCTGCCGAAAGACGCCCGGCAGCGGCTCTTACCTCCGGAGAGCATCCTACCTTCCTCTTTAGCTCCTCTTCTCATCTACACCTCGGCAAAAAGCTTTTCCACTATGTCTGGCTAGGAAAAACTGTGCCAGCACAGAAAACATCTCCCATCGTGTTCTAGAAGTTGCAGAGATGTCTGCCAATTGTTTGGCAGGAAGAAAAGAAAAGTTGTCCAAAACAGCTTCCAATCGAATGTTCCTGTGATTGGAAAAGTCAGGAGAGTGCAAAGGTACTGTTTTCTATCAGTTGGCAAGGTGCGCACACAATCCCAGTGTTGTACAGCTTGCTTCTTCACCTTCCCGAAGCTGCCGCTCTCGCCGGCTGCCAAAGCCCAGGAAGCGGCTTCTTCGCGCAAAGACGATTGTGCCGCTCACAGTGCTCTCCTTAGCGCGGCTTCTGCCGAAAGACGCCCGGCAGCGGCTCTTACCTCCGGAGAGCATCCCACCTTCGTCTTTCGCGTCTTTTGTAGTCTACATCTTAGCAAAACGCTTTCCCACTATGTCTGGCTAGGAAAAACTGTGCCAGCACAGAAAACATCTCCCATCGTGTTCTAGAAGTTGCACGGATGTCTGCCAAGTGTTTGGCAGGAAGAAAAGAAAAGTTGTCCAAAACAGCTTCCAATCAAATGTTCCTGTGATTGGAAAAGTCAGGAGAGTGCAAAGGTACTGTTTTCTATCAGTTGGCAAGGTGCGCACACAATCCCAGTGTTGTACAGCTTGCTTCTTCACCTTCCCGAAGCTGCCGCTCTCGCCGGCTGCCGGAGCCCAAGAAGCGGCTTCTTCGCGCAAAGACGATTGTGCCGCTCACAGTGCTCTCCTTAGCGCGGCTTCTGCCGAAAGACGCCCGGCAGCGGTTCTTACCTCCGGAGAGCAACCTACCTTCCTCTTTAGCTCCTCTTCTCATCTACACCTCGGCAAAAAGCTTTTCCACTATGTCTGGCTAGGAAAAACTGTGCCAGCACAGAAAACATCTCCCATCGTGTTCTAGAAGTTGCAGAGATGTCTGCCAAGTGTTTGGCAGGAAGAAAAGAAAAGTTGTCCAAAACAGCTTCCAATCGAATGTTCCTGTGATTGGAAAAGTCAGGAGAGTGCAAAGGTACTGTTTTCTATCAGTTGGCAAGGTGCGCACACAATCCCAGTGTTGTACAGCTTGCTTCTTCACCTTCCCGAAGCTGCCGCTCTCGCCGGCTGCCGGAGCCCAAGAAGCGGCTTCTTCGCGCAAAGACGATTGTGCCGCTCACAGTGCTCTCCTTAGCGCGGCTTCTGCCGAAAGACGCCCGGCAGCGGCTCTTACCTCCGGAGAGCATCCCACCTTCGTCTTTCGCGTCTTTTGTAGTCTACATCTTAGCAAAACGCTTTTCCACTATGTCTGGCTAGGAAAAACTGTGCCAGCACAGAAAACATCTCCCATCGTGTTCTAGAAGTTGCAGAGATGTCTGCCAAGTGTTTGGCAGGAAGAAAAGAAAAGTTGTCCAAAACAGCTTCCAATCGAATGTTCCTGTGATTGGAAAAGTCAGGAGAGTGCAAAGGTACTGTTTTCTATCAGTTGGCAAGGTGCGCACACAATCCCAGTGTTGTACAGCTTGCTTCTTCACCTTCCCGAAGCTGCCGCTCTCGCCGGCTGCCGGAGCCGAAGATGCGGCTTCTTCGCGCAAAGACGATTGTGCCGCTCACAGTGCTCTCCTTAGCGCGGCTTCTGCCGAAAGACGCCCGGCAGCGGCTCTTACCTCCGGAGAGCATCCCACCTTCGTCTTTCGCGTCTTTTGTAGTCTACATCTTAGCAAAACGCTTTCCCACTATGTCTGGCTAGGAAAAACTGTGCCAGCACAGAAAACATCTCCCATCGTGTTCTAGAAGTTGCACGGATGTCTGCCAAGTGTTTGGCAGGAAGAAAAGAAAAGTTGTCCAAAACAGCTTCCAATCGAATGTTCCTGTGATTGGAAAAGTCAGGAGAGTGCAAAGGTACTGTTTTCTATCAGTTGGCAAGGTGCGCACACAATCCCAGTGTTGTACAGCTTGCTTCTTCACCTTCCCGAAGCTGACGCTCTCGCCGGCTGCCGGAGCCCAAGAAGCGGCTTCTTCGCGCAAAGACGATTGTGCCGCTCACAGTGCTCTCCTTAGCGCGGCTTCTGCCGAAAGACGCCCGGCAGCGGCTCTTACCTCCGGAGAGCATCCTACCTTCCTCTTTAGCTCCTCTTCTCATCTACACCTCGGCAAAAAGCTTTTCCACTATGTCTGGCTAGGAAAAACTGTGCCAGCACAGAAAACATCTCCCATCGTGTTCTAGAAGTTGCACGGATGTCTGCCAAGTGTTTGGCAGGAAGAAAAGAAAAGTTGTCCAAAACAGCTTCCAATCGAATGTTCCTGTGATTGGAAAAGTCAGGAGAGTGCAAAGGTACTGTTTTCTATCAGTTGGCAAGGTGCGCACACAATCCCAGTGTTGTACAGCTTGCTTCTTCACCTTCCCGAAGCTGCCGCTCTCGCCGGCTGCCGGAGCCCAAGAAGCGGCTTCTTCGCGCAAAGACGATTGTGCCGCTCACAGTGCTCTCCTTAGCGCGGCTTCTGCCGAAAGACGCCCGGCAGCGGCTCTTACCTCCGGAGAGCATCCTACCTTCCTCTTTAGCTCCTCTTCTCATCTACACCTCGGCAAAAAGCTTTTCCACTATGTCTGGCTAGGAAAAACTGTGCCAGCACAGAAAACATCTCCCATCGTGTTCTAGAAGTTGCACGGATGTCTGCCAATGTTTGGCAGGAAGAAAAGAAAAGTTGTCCAAAACAGCTTCCAATCGAATGTTCCTGTGATTGGAAAAGTCAGGAGAGTGCAAAGGTACTGTTTTCTATCAGTTGGCAAGGTGCGCACACAATCCCAGTGTTGTACAGCTTGCTTCTTCACCTTCCCGAAGCTGCCGCTCTCGCCGGCTGCCGGAGCCCAAGAAGCGGCTTCTTCGCGCAAAGACGATTGTGCCGCTCACAGTGCTCTCCTTAGCGCGGCTTCTGCCGAAAGACGCCCGGCAGCGGTTCTTACCTCCGGAGAGCAACCTACCTTCCTCTTTAGCTCCTCTTCTCATCTACACCTCGGCAAAAAGCTTTTCCACTATGTCTGGCTAGGAAAAACTGTGCCAGCACAGAAAACATCTCCCATCGTGTTCTAGAAGTTGCAGAGATGTCTGCCAAGTGTTTGGCAGGAAGAAAAGAAAAGTTGTCCAAAACAGCTTCCAATCGAATGTTCCTGTGATTGGAAAAGTCAGGAGAGTGCAAAGGTACTGTTTTCTATCAGTTGGCAAGGTGCGCACACAATCCCAGTGTTGTACAGCTTGCTTCTTCACCTTCCCGAAGCTGCCGCTCTCGCCGGCTGCCGGAGCCCAAGAAGCGGCTTCTTCGCGCAAAGACGATTGTGCCGCTCACAGTGCTCTCCTTAGCGCGGCTTCTGCCGAAAGACGCCCGGCAGCGGCTCTTACCTCCGGAGAGCATCCCACCTTCGTCTTTCGCGTCTTTTGTAGTCTACATCTTAGCAAAACGCTTTTCCACTATGTCTGGCTAGGAAAAACTGTGCCAGCACAGAAAACATCTCCCATCGTGTTCTAGAAGTTGCAGAGATGTCTGCCAAGTGTTTGGCAGGAAGAAAAGAAAAGTTGTCCAAAACAGCTTCCAATCGAATGTTCCTGTGATTGGAAAAGTCAGGAGAGTGCAAAGGTACTGTTTTCTATCAGTTGGCAAGGTGCGCACACAATCCCAGTGTTGTACAGCTTGCTTCTTCACCTTCCCGAAGCTGCCGCTCTCGCCGGCTGCCGGAGCCGAAAAAGCGGCTTCTTCGCGCAAAGACGATTGTGCCGCTCACAGTGCTCTCCTTAGCGCGGCTTCTGCTGAAAGACGCCCGGCAGCGGCTCTTACCTCCGGAGAGCATCCCACCTTCGTCTTTCGCGTCTTTTGTAGTCTACATCTTAGCAAAACGCTTTCCCACTATGTCTGGCTAGGAAAAACTGTGCCAGCACAGAAAACATCTCCCATCGTGTTCTAGAAGTTGCACGGATGTCTGCCAAGTGTTTGGCAGGAAGAAAAGAAAAGTTGTCCAAAACAGCTTCCAATCGAATGTTCCTGTGATTGGAAAAGTCAGGAGAGTGCAAAGGTACTGTTTTCTATCAGTTGGCAAGGTGCGCACACAATCCCAGTGTTGTACAGCTTGCTTCTTCACCTTCCCGAAGCTGCCGCTCTCGCCGGCTGCCGGAGCCCAAGAAGCGGCTTCTTCGCGCAAAGACGATTGTGCCGCTCACAGTGCTCTCCTTAGCGCGGCTTCTGCCGAAAGACGCCCGGCAGCGGCTCTTACCTCCGGAGAGCATCCTACCTTCCTCTTTAGCTCCTCTTCTCATCTACACCTCGGCAAAAAGCTTTTCCACTATGTCTGGCTAGGAAAAACTGTGCCAGCACAGAAAACATCTCCCATCGTGTTCTAGAAGTTGCACGGATGTCTGCCAAGTGTTTGGCAGGAAGAAAAGAAAAGTTGTCCAAAACAGCTTCCAATCGAATGTTCCTGTGATTGGAAAAGTCAGGAGAGTGCAAAGGTACTGTTTTCTATCAGTTGGCAAGGTGCGCACACAATCCCAGTGTTGTACAGCTTGCTTCTTCACCTTCCCGAAGCTGCCGCTCTCGCCGGCTGCCGGAGCCCAAGAAGCGGCTTCTTCGCGCAAAGACGATTGTGCCGCTCACAGTGCTCTCCTTAGCGCGGCTTCTGCCGAAAGACGCCCGGCAGCGGTTCTTACCTCCGGAGAGCAACCTACCTTCCTCTTTAGCTCCTCTTCTCATCTACACCTCGGCAAAAAGCTTTTCCACTATGTCTGGCTAGGAAAAACTGTGCCAGCACAGAAAACATCTCCCATCGTGTTCTAGAAGTTGCAGAGATGTCTGCCAAGTGTTTGGCAGGAAGAAAAGAAAAGTTGTCCAAAACAGCTTCCAATCGAATGTTCCTGTGATTGGAAAAGTCAGGAGAGTGCAAAGGTACTGTTTTCTATCAGTTGGCAAGGTGCGCACACAATCCCAGTGTTGTACAGCTTGCTTCTTCACCTTCCCGAAGCTGCCGTTCTCGCCGGCTGCCGGAGCCCAAGAAGCGGCTTCTTCGCGCAAAGACGATTGTGCCGCTCACAGTGCTCTCCTTAGCGCGGCTTCTGCCGAAAGACGCCCGGCAGCGGCTCTTACCTCCGGAGAGCATCCCACCTTCGTCTTTCGCCTCTTTTGTAGTCTACATCTTAGCAAAACGCTTTCCCACTATGTCTGGCTAGGAAAAACTGTGCCAGCACAGAAAACATCTCCCATCGTGTTCTAGAAGTTGCACGGATGTCTGCCAAGTGTTTGGCAGGAAGAAAAGAGAAGTTGTCCAAAACAGCTTCCAATCGAATGTTCCTGTGATTGGAAAAGTCAGGAGAGTGCAAAGGTACTGTTTTCTATCAGTTGGCAAGGTGCGCACACAATCCCAGTGTTGTACAGCTTGCTTCTTCACCTTCCCGAAGCTGCCGCTCTCGCCGGCTGCCGGAGCCCAAGAAGCGGCTTCTTCGCGCAAAGACGATTGTGCCGCTCACAGTGCTCTCCTTAGCGCGGCTTCTGCCGAAAGACGCCCGGCAGCGGCTCTTACCTCCGGAGAGCATCCTACCTTCCTCTTTAGCTCCTCTTCTCATCTACACCTCGGCAAAAAGCTTTTCCACTATGTCTGGCTAGGAAAAACTGTGCCAGCACAGAAAACATCTCCCATCGTGTTCTAGAAGTTGCACGGATGTCTGCCAAGTGTTTGGCAGGAAGAAAAGAAAAGTTGTCCAAAACAGCTTCCAATCGAATGTTCCTGTGATTGGAAAAGTCAGGAGAGTGCAAAGGTACTGTTTTCTATCAGTTGGCAAGGTGCGCACACAATCCCAGTGTTGTACAGCTTGCTTCTTCACCTTCCCGAAGCTGCCGCTCTCGCCGGCTGCCGGAGCCCAAGAAGCGGCTTCTTCGCGCAAAGACGATTGTGCCGCTCACAGTGCTCTCCTTAGCGCGGCTTCTGCCGAAAGACGCCCGGCAGCGGCTCTTACCTCCGGAGAGCATCCTACCTTCCTCTTTAGCTCCTCTTCTCATCTACACCTCGGCAAAAAGCTTTTCCACTATGTCTGGCTAGGAAAAACTGTGCCAGCACAGAAAACATCTCCCATCGTGTTCTAGAAGTTGCACGGATGTCTGCCAAGTGTTTGGCAGGAAGAAAAGAAAAGTTGTCCAAAACAGCTTCCAATCGAATGTTCCTGTGATTGGAAAAGTCAGGAGAGTGCAAAGGTACTGTTTTCTATCAGTTGGCAAGGTGCGCACACAATCCCAGTGTTGTACAGCTTGCTTCTTCACCTTCCCGAAGCTGCCGCTCTCGCCGGCTGCCGGAGCCCAAGAAGCGGCTTCTTCGCGCAAAGACGATTGTGCCGCTCACAGTGCTCTCCTTAGCGCGGCTTCTGCCGAAAGACGCCCGGCAGCGGCTCTTACCTCCGGAGAGCATCCCACCTTCGTCTTTCGCCTCTTTTGTAGTCTACATCTTAGCAAAAAGCTTTCCCACTATGTCTGGCTAGGAAAAACTGTGCCAGCACAGAAAACATCTCCCATCGTGTTCTAGAAGTTGCACGGATGTCTGCCAAGTGTTTGGCAGGAAGAAAAGAAAAGTTGTCCAAAACAGCTTCCAATCGAATGTTCCTGTCATTGGAAAAGTCAGGAGAGTGCAAAGGTACTGTTTTCTATCAGTTGGCAAGGTGCGCACACAATCCCAGTGTTGTACAGCTTGCTTCTTCACCTTCCCGAAGCTGCCGCTCTCGCCGGCTGCCGGAGCCCAAGAAGCGGCTTCTTCGCGCAAAGACGATTGTGCCGCTCACAGTGCTCTCCTTAGCGCGGCTTCTGCCGAAAGACGCCCGGCAGCGGCTCTTACCTCCGGAGAGCATCCTACCTTCGTCTTTAGCTCCTCTTCTCATCTACACCTCGGCAAAAAGCTTTTCCACTATGTCTGGCTAGGAAAAACTGTGCCAGCACAGAAAACATCTCCCATCGTGTTCTAGAAGTTGCACGGATGTCTGCCAAGTGTTTGGCAGGAAGAAAAGAAAAGTTGTCCAAAACAGCTTCCAATCGAATGTTCCTGTGATTGGAAAAGTCAGGAGAGTGCAAAGGTACTGTTTTCTATCAGTTGGCAAGGTGCGCACACAATCCCAGTGTTGTACAGCTTGCTTCTTCACCTTCCCGAAGCTGCCGCTCTCGCCGGCTGCCGGAGCCCAAGAAGCGGCTTCTTCGCGCAAAGACGATTGTGCCGCTCACAGTGCTCTCCTTAGCGCGGCTTCTGCCGAAAGACGCCCGGCAGCGGCTCTTACCTCCGGAGAGCATCCTACCTTCCTCTTTAGCTCCTCTTCTCATCTACACCTCGGCAAAAAGCTTTTCCACTATGTCTGGCTAGGAAAAACTGTGCCAGCACAGAAAACATCTCCCATCGTGTTCTAGAAGTTGCACGGATGTCTGCCAAGTGTTTGGCAGGAAGAAAAGAGAAGTTGTCCAAAACAGCTTCCAATCGAATGTTCCTGTGATTGGAAAAGTCAGGAGAGTGCAAAGGTACTGTTTTCTATCAGTTGGCAAGGTGCGCACACAATCCCAGTGTTGTACAGCTTGCTTCTTCACCTTCCCGAAGCTGCCGCTCTCGCCGGCTGCCGGAGCCCAAGAAGCGGCTTCTTCGCGCAAAGACGATTGTGCCGCTCACAGTGCTCTCCTTAGCGCGGCTTCTGCCGAAAGACGCCCGGCAGCGGCTCTTACCTCCGGAGAGCATCCTACCTTCCTCTTTAGCTCCTCTTCTCATCTACACCTCGGCAAAAAGCTTTTCCACTATGTCTGGCTAGGAAAAACTGTGCCAGCACAGAAAACATCTCCCATCGTGTTCTAGAAGTTGCACGGATGTCTGCCAAGTGTTTGGCAGGAAGAAAAGAAAAGTTGTCCAAAACAGCTTCCAATCGAATGTTCCTGTGATTGGAAAAGTCAGGAGAGTGCAAAGGTACTGTTTTCTATCAGTTGGCAAGGTGCGCACACAATCCCAGTGTTGTACAGCTTGCTTCTTCACCTTCCCGAAGCTGCCGCTCTCGCCGGCTGCCGGAGCCCAAGAAGCGGCTTCTTCGCGCAAAGACGATTGTGCCGCTCACAGTGCTCTCCTTAGCGCGGCTTCTGCCGAAAGACGCCCGGCAGCGGCTCTTACCTCCGGAGAGCATCCTACCTTCCTCTTTAGCTCCTCTTCTCATCTACACCTCGGCAAAAAGCTTTTCCACTATGTCTGGCTAGGAAAAACTGTGCCAGCACAGAAAACATCTCCCATCGTGTTCTAGAAGTTGCACGGATGTCTGCCAAGTGTTTGGCAGGAAGAAAAGAAAAGTTGTCCAAAACAGCTTCCAATCGAATGTTCCTGTGATTGGAAAAGTCAGGAGAGTGCAAAGGTACTGTTTTCTATCAGTTGGCAAGGTGCGCACACAATCCCAGTGTTGTACAGCTTGCTTCTTCACCTTCCCGAAGCTGCCGCTCTCGCCGGCTGCCGGAGCCCAAGAAGCGGCTTCTTCGCGCAAAGACGATTGTGCCGCTCACAGTGCTCTCCTTAGCGCGGCTTCTGCCGAAAGACGCCCGGCAGCGGCTCTTACCTCCGGAGAGCATCCTACCTTCCTCTTTAGCTCCTCTTCTCATCTACACCTCGGCAAAAAGCTTTTCCACTATGTCTGGCTAGGAAAAACTGTGCCAGCACAGAAAACATCTCCCATCGTGTTCTAGAAGTTGCACGGATGTCTGCCAAGTGTTTGGCAGGAAGAAAAGAAAAGTTGTCCAAAACAGCTTCCAATCGAATGTTCCTGTGATTGGAAAAGTCAGGAGAGTGCAAAGGTACTGTTTTCTATCAGTTGGCAAGGTGCGCACACAATCCCAGTGTTGTACAGCTTGCTTCTTCACCTTCCCGAAGCTGCCGCTCTCGCCGGCTGCCGGAGCCCAAGAAGCGGCTTCTTCGCGCAAAGACGATTGTGCCGCTCACAGTGCTCTCCTTAGCGCGGCTTCTGCCGAAAGACGCCCGGCAGCGGCTCTTTCCTCCGGAGAGCATCCTACCTTCCTCTTTAGCTCCTCTTCTCATCTACACCTCGGCAAAAAGCTTTTCCACTATGTCTGGCTAGGAAAAACTGTGCCAGCACAGAAAACATCTCCCATCGTGTTCTAGAAGTTGCACGGATGTCTGCCAAGTGTTTGGCAGGAAGAAAAGAAAAGTTGTCCAAAACAGCTTCCAATCGAATGTTCCTGTGATTGGAAAAGTCAGGAGAGTGCAAAGGTACTGTTTTCTATCAGTTGGCAAGGTGCGCACACAATCCCAGTGTTGTACAGCTTGCTTCTTCACCTTCCCGAAGCTGCCGCTCTCGCCGGCTGCCGGAGCCCAAGAAGCGGCTTCTTCGCGCAAAGACGATTGTGCCGCTCACAGTGCTCTCCTTAGCGCGGCTTCTGCCGAAAGACGCCCGGCAGCGGCTCTTACCTCCGGAGAGCATCCTACCTTCCTCTTTAGCTCCTCTTCTCATCTACACCTCGGCAAAAAGCTTTTCCACTATGTCTGGCTAGGAAAAACTGTGCCAGCACAGAAAACATCTCCCATCGTGTTCTAGAAGTTGCACGGATGTCTGCCAAGTGTTTGGCAGGAAGAAAAGAAAAGTTGTCCAAAACAGCTTCCAATCGAATGTTCCTGTGATTGGAAAAGTCAGGAGAGTGCAAAGGTACTGTTTTCTATCAGTTGGCAAGGTGCGCACACAATCCCAGTGTTGTACAGCTTGCTTCTTCACCTTCCCGAAGCTGCCGCTCTCGCCGGCTGCCGGAACCCAAGAAGCGGCTTCTTCGCGCAAAGACGATTGTGCCGCTCACAGTGCTCTCCTTAGCGCGGCTTCTGCCGAAAGACGCCCGGCAGCGGCTCTTACCTCCGGAGAGCATCCTACCTTCCTCTTTAGCTCCTCTTCTCATCTACACCTCGGCAAAAAGCTTTTCCACTATGTCTGGCTAGGAAAAACTGTGCCAGCACAGAAAACATCTCCCATCGTGTTCTAGAAGTTGCACGGATGTCTGCCAAGTGTTTGGCAGGAAGAAAAGAAAAGTTGTCCAAAACAGCTTCCAATCGAATGTTCCTGTGATTGGAAAAGTCAGGAGAGTGCAAAGGTACTGTTTTCTATCAGTTGGCAAGGTGCGCACACAATCCCAGTGTTGTACAGCTTGCTTCTTCACCTTCCCGAAGCTGCCGCTCTCGCCGGCTGCCGGAGCCCAAGAAGCGGCTTCTTCGCGCAAAGACGATTGTGCCGCTCACAGTGCTCTCCTTAGCGCGGCTTCTGCCGAAAGACGCCCGGCAGCGGCTCTTACCTCCGGAGAGCATCCTACCTTCCTCTTTAGCTCCTCTTCTCATCTACACCTCGGCAAAAAGCTTTTCCACTATGTCTGGCTAGGAAAAACTGTGCCAGCACAGAAAACATCTCCCATCGTGTTCTAGAAGTTGCACGGATGTCTGCCAAGTGTTTGGCAGGAAGAAAAGTTGTCCAAAACAGCTTCCAATCGAATGTTCCTGTGATTGGAAAAGTCAGGAGAGTGCAAAGGTACTGTTTTCTATCAGTTGGCAAGGTGCACACACAATCCCAGTGTTGTACAGCTTGCTTCTTCACCTTCCCGAAGCTGCCGCTCTCGCCGGCTGCCGGAGCCCAAGAAGCGGCTTCTTCGCGCAAAGACGATTGTGCCGCTCACAGTGCTCTCCTTAGCGCGGCTTCTGCCGAAAGACGCCCGGCAGCGGCTCTTACCTCCGGAGAGCATCCTACCTTCCTCTTTAGCTCCTCTTCTCATCTACACCTCGGCAACAAGCTTTTCCACTATGTCTGGCTAGGAAAAACTGTGCCAGCACAGAAAACATCTCCCATCGTGTTCTAGAAGTTGCACGGATGTCTGCCAAGTGTTTGGCAGGAAGAAAAGAAAAGTTGTCCAAAACAGCTTCCAATCGAATGTTCCTGTGATTGGAAAAGTCAGGAGAGTGCAAAGGTACTGTTTTCTATCAGTTGGCAAGGTGCGCACACAATCCCAGTGTTGTACAGCTTGCTTCTTCACCTTCCCGAAGCTGCCGCTCTCGCCGGCTGCCGGAGCCCAAGAAGCGGCTTCTTCGCGCAAAGACGATTGTGCCGCTCACAGTGCTCTCCTTAGCGCGGCTTCTGCCGAAAGACGCCCGGCAGCGGCTCTTACATCCGGAGAGCATCCTACCTTCCTCTTTAGCTCCTCTTCTCATCTACACCTCGGCAAAAAGCTTTTCCACTATGTCTGGCTAGGAAAAACTGTGCCAGCACAGAAAACATCTCCCATCGTGTTCTAGAAGTTGCACGGATGTCTGCCAAGTGTTTGGCAGGAAGAAAAGAAAAGTTGTCCAAAACAGCTTCCAATCGAATGTTCCTGTGATTGGAAAAGTCAGGAGAGTGCAAAGGTACTGTTTTCTATCAGTTGGCAAGGTGCGCACACAATCCCAGTGTTGTACAGCTTGCTTCTTCACCTTCCCGAAGCTGCCGCTCTCGCCGGCTGCCGGAGCCCAAGAAGCGGCTTCTTCGCGCAAAGACGATTGTGCCGCTCACAGTGCTCTCCTTAGCGCGGCTTCTGCCGAAAGACGCCCGGCAGCGGCTCTTACCTCCGGAGAGCATCCTACCTTCCTCTTTAGCTCCTCTTCTCATCTACACCTCGGTAAAAACGCTTTTCCACTATGTCTGGCTAGGAAAAACTGTGCCAGCACAGAAAACATCTCCCATCGTGTTCTAGAAGTTGCACGGATGTCTGCCAAGTGTTTGGCAGGAAGAAAAGAAAAGTTGTCCAAAACAGCTTCCAATCGAATGTTCCTGTGATTGGAAAAGTCAGGAGAGTGCAAAGGTACTGTTTTCTATCAGTTGGCAAGGTGCGCACACAATCCCAGTGTTGTACAGCTTGCTTCTTCACCTTCCCGAAGCTGCCGCTCTCGCCGGCTGCCGGAGCCCAAGAAGCGGCTTCTTCGCGCAAAGACGATTGTGCCGCTCACAGTGCTCTCCTTAGCGCGGCTTCTGCCGAAAGACGCCCGGCAGCGGCTCTTACCTCCGGAGAGCAACCTACCTTCCTCTTTAGCTCCTCTTCTCATCTACACCTCGGCAAAAAGCTTTTCCACTATGTCTGGCTAGGAAAAACTGTGCCAGCACAGAAAACATCTCCCATCGTGTTCTAGAAGTTGCAGAGATGTCTGCCAAGTGTTTGGCAGGAAGAAAAGAAAAGTTGTCCAAAACAGCTTCCAATCGAATGTTCCTGTGATTGGAAAAGTCAGGAGAGTGCAAAGGTACTGTTTTCTATCAGTTGGCAAGGTGCGCACACAATCCCAGTGTTGTACAGCTTGCTTCTTCACCTTCCCGAAGCTGCCGCTCTCGCCGGCTGCCGGAGCCGAAAAAGCGGCTTCTTCGCGCAAAGACGATTGTGCCGCTCACAGTGCTCTCCTTAGCGCGGCTTCTGCCGAAAGACGCCCAGCAGCGGCTCTTACCTCCGGAGAGCATCCTACCTTCCTCTTTAGCTCCTCTTCTCATCTACACCTCGGCAAAAAGCTTTTCCACTATGTCTGGCTAGGAAAAACTGTGCCAGCACAGAAAACATCTCCCATCGTGTTCTAGAAGTTGCACGGATGTCTGCCAAGTGTTTGGCAGGAAGAAAAGAAAAGTTGTCCAAAACAGCTTCCAATCGAATGTTCCTGTGATTGGAAAAGTCAGGAGAGTGCAAAGGTACTGTTTTCTATCAGTTGGCAAGGTGCGCACACAATCCCAGTGTTGTACAGCTTGCTTCTTCACCTTCCCGAAGCTGCCGCTCTCGCCGGCTGCCGGAGCCCAAGAAGCGGCTTCTTCGCGCAAAGACGATTGTGCCGCTCACAGTGCTCTCCTTAGCGCGGCTTCTGCCGAAAGACGCCCGGCAGCGGCTCTTACCTCCGGAGAGCATCCTACCTTCCTCTTTAGCTCCTCTTCTCATCTACACCTCGGCAAAAAGCTTTTCCACTATGTCTGGCTAGGAAAAACTGTGCCAGCACAGAAAACATCTCCCATCGTGTTCTAGAAGTTGCACGGATGTCTGCCAAGTGTTTGGCAGGAAGAAAAGTTGTCCAAAACAGCTTCCAATCGAATGTTCCTGTGATTGGAAAAGTCAGGAGAGTGCAAAGGTACTGTTTTCTATCAGTTGGCAAGGTGCACACACAATCCCAGTGTTGTACAGCTTGCTTCTTCACCTTCCCGAAGCTGCCGCTCTCGCCGGCTGCCGGAGCCCAAGAAGCGGCTTCTTCGCGCAAAGACGATTGTGCCGCTCACAGTGCTCTCCTTAGCGCGGCTTCTGCCGAAAGACGCCCGGCAGCGGCTCTTACCTCCGGAGAGCATCCTACCTTCCTCTTTAGCTCCTCTTCTCATCTACACCTCGGCAAAAAGCTTTTCCACTATGTCTGGCTAGGAAAAACTGTGCCAGCACAGAAAACATCTCCCATCGTGTTCTAGAAGTTGCACGGATGTCTGCCAAGTGTTTGGCAGGAAGAAAAGAAAAGTTGTCCAAAACAGCTTCCAATCGAATGTTCCTGTGATTGGATAAGTCAGGAGAGTGCAAAGGTACTGTTTTCTATCAGTTGGCAAGGTGCGCACACAATCCCAGTGTTGTACAGCTTGCTTCTTCACCTTCCCGAAGCTGCCGCTCTCGCCGGCTGCCGGAGCCCAAGAAGCGGCTTCTTCGCGCAAAGACGATTGTGCCGCTCACAGTGCTCTCCTTAGCGCGGCTTCTGCCGAAAGACGCCCGGCAGCGGCTCTTACCTCCGGAGAGCATCCTACCTTCCTCTTTAGCTCCTCTTCTCATCTACACCTCGGCAAAAAGCTTTTCCACTATGTCTGGCTAGGAAAAACTGTGCCAGCACAGAAAACATCTCCCATCGTGTTCTAGAAGTTGCACGGATGTCTGCCAAGTGTTTGGCAGGAAGAAAAGAAAAGTTGTCCAAAACAGCTTCCAATCTAATGTTCCTGTGATTGGAAAAGTCAGGAGAGTGCAAAGGTACTGTTTTCTATCAGTTGGCAAGGTGCGCACACAATCCCAGTGTTGTACAGCTTGCTTCTTCACCTTCCCGAAGCTGCCGCTCTCGCCGGCTGCCGGAGCCCAAGAAGCGGCTTCTTCGCGCAAAGACGATTGTGCCGCTCACAGTGCTCTCCTTAGCGCGGCTTCTGCCGAAAGACGCCCGGCAGCGGCTCTTACCTCCGGAGAGCATCCTACCTTCCTCTTTAGCTCCTCTTCTCATCTACACCTCGGCAAAAAGCTTTTCCACTATGTCTGGCTAGGAAAAACTGTGCCAGCACAGAAAACATCTCCCATCGTGTTCTAGAAGTTGCAGAGATGTCTGCCAAGTGTTTGGCAGGAAGAAAAGAAAAGTTGTCCAAAACAGCTTCCAATCGAATGTTCCTGTGATTGGAAAAGTCAGGAGAGTGCAAAGGTACTGTTTTCTATCAGTTGGCAAGGTGCGCACACAATCCCAGTGTTGTACAGCTTGCTTCTTCACCTTCCCGAAGCTGCCGCTCTCGCCGGCTGCCGGAGCCGAAAAAGCGGCTTCTTCGCGCAAAGACGATTGTGCCGCTCACAGTGCTCTCCTTAGCGCGGCTTCTGCCGAAAGACGCCCGGCAGCGGCTCTTACCTCCGGAGAGCATCCTACCTTCCTCTTTAGCTCCTCTTCTCATCTACACCTCGGCAAAAAGCTTTTCCACTATGTCTGGCTAGGAAAAACTGTGCCAGCACAGAAAACATCTCCCATCGTGTTCTAGAAGTTGCACGGATGTCTGCCAAGTGTTTGGCAGGAAGAAAAGAAAAGTTGTCCAAAACAGCTTCCAATCGAATGTTCCTGTGATTGGAAAAGTCAGGAGAGTGCAAAGGTACTGTTTTCTATCAGTTGGCAAGGTGCGCACACAATCCCAGTGTTGTACAGCTTGCTTCTTCACCTTCCCGAAGCTGCCGCTCTCGCCGGCTGCCGGAGCCCAAGAAGCGGCTTCTTCGCGCAAAGACGATTGTGCCGCTCACAGTGCTCTCCTTAGCGCGGCTTCTGCCGAAAGACGCCCGGCAGCGGCTCTTACCTCCGGAGAGCATCCTACCTTCCTCTTTAGCTCCTCTTCTCATCTACACCTCGGCAAAAAGCTTTTCCACTATGTCTGGCTAGGAAAAACTGTGCCAGCACAGAAAACATCTCCCATCGTGTTCTAGAAGTTGCACGGATGTCTGCCAAGTGTTTGGCAGGAAGAAAAGTTGTCCAAAACAGCTTCCAATCGAATGTTCCTGTGATTGGAAAAGTCAGGAGAGTGCAAAGGTACTGTTTTCTATCAGTTGGCAAGGTGCACACACAATCCCAGTGTTGTACAGCTTGCTTCTTCACCTTCCCGAAGCTGCCGCTCTCGCCGGCTGCCGGAGCCCAAGAAGCGGGTTCTTCGCGCAAAGACGATTGCGCCGCTCACAGTGCTCTCCTTAGCGCGGCTTCTGCCGAAAGACGCCCGGCAGCGGCTCTTACCTCCGGAGAGCATCCTACCTTCCTCTTTAGCTCCTCTTCTCATCTACACCTCGGCAAAAAGCTTTTCCACTATGTCTGGCTAGGAAAAACTGTGCCAGCACAGAAAACATCTCCCATCGTGTTCTAGATGTTGCACGGATGTCTGCCAAGTGTTTGGCAGGAAGAAAAGAAAAGTTGTCCAAAACAGCTTCCAATCGAATGTTCCTGTGATTGGAAAAGTCAGGAGAGTGCAAAGGTACTGTTTTCTATCAGTTGGCAAGGTGCGCACACAATCCCAGTGTTGTACAGCTTGCTTCTTCACCTTCCCGAAGCTGCCGCTCTCGCCGGCTGCCGGAGCCCAAGAAGCGGCTTCTTCGCGCAAAGACGATTGTGCCGCTCACAGTGCTCTCCTTAGCGCGGCTTCTGCTGAAAGACGCCCGGCAGCGGCTCTTACCTCCGGAGAGCATCCTACCTTCCTCTTTAGCTCCTCTTCTCATCTACACCTCGGCAAAAAGCTTTTCCACTATGTCTGGCTAGGAAAAACTGTGCCAGCACAGAAAACATCTCCCATCGTGTTCTAGAAGTTGCACGGATGTCTGCCAAGTGTTTGGCAGGAAGAAAAGAAAAGTTGTCCAAAACAGCTTCCAATCGAATGTTCCTGTGATTGGAAAAGTCAGGAGAGTGCAAAGGTACTGTTTTCTATCAGTTGGCAAGGTGCGCACACAATCCCAGTGTATTACAGCTTGCTTCTTCACCTTCCCGAAGCTGCCGCTCTCGCCGGCTGCCGGAGCCCAAGAAGCGGCTTCTTCGCGCAAAGACGATTGTGCCGCTCACAGTGCTCTCCTTAGCGCGGCTTCTGCCGAAAGACGCCCGGCAGCGGCTCTTACCTCCGGAGAGCATCCTACCTTCCTCTTTAGCTCCTCTTCTCATCTACACCTCGGCAAAAAGCTTTTCCACTATGTCTGGCTAGGAAAAACTGTGCCAGCACAGAAAACATCTCCCATCGTGTTCTAGAAGTTGCACGGATGTCTGCCAAGTGTTTGGCAGGAAGAAAAGAAAAGTTGTCCAAAACAGCTTCCAATCGAATGTTCCTGTGATTGGAAAAGTCAGGAGAGTGCAAAGGTACTGTTTTCTATCAGTTGGCAAGGTGCGCACACAATCCCAGTGTTGTACAGCTTGCTTCTTCACCTTCCCGAAGCTGCCGCTCTCGCCGGCTGCCGGAGCCCAAGAAGCGGCTTCTTCGCGCAAAGACGATTGTGCCGCTCACAGTGCTCTCCTTAGCGCGGCTTCTGCCGAAAGACGCCCGGCAGCGGCTCTTACCTCCGGAAAGCATCCTACCTTCCTCTTTAGCTCCTCTTCTCATCTACACCTCGGCAAAAAGCTTTTCCACTATGTCTGGCTAGGAAAAACTGTGCCAGCACAGAAAACATCTCCCATCGTGTTCTAGAAGTTGCACGGATGTCTGCCAAGTGTTTGGCAGGAAGAAAAGAAAAGTTGTCCAAAACAGCTTCCAATCGAATGTTCCTGTGATTGGAAAAGTCAGGAGAGTGCAAAGGTACTGTTTTCTATCAGTTGGCAAGGTGCGCACACAATCCCAGTGTTGTACAGCTTGCTTCTTCACCTTCCCGAAGCTGCCGCTCTCGCAGGCTGCCGGAGCCCAAGAAGCGGCTTCTTCGCGCAAAGACGATTGTGCCGCTCACAGTGCTCTCCTTAGCGCGGCTTCTGCCGAAAGACGCCCGGCAGCGGCTCTTACCTCCGGAGAGAATCCTACCTTCCTCTTTAGCTCCTCTTCTCATCTACACCTCGGCAAAAAGCTTTTCCACTATGTCTGGCTAGGAAAAACTGTGCCAGCACAGAAAACATCTCCCATCGTGTTCTAGAAGTTGCACGGATGTCTGCCAAGTGTTTGGCAGGAAGAAAAGAAAAGTTGTCCAAAACAGCTTCCAATCGAATGTTCCTGTGATTGGAAAAGTCAGGAGAGTGCAAAGGTACTGTTTTCTATCAGTTGGCAAGGTGCGCACACAATCCCAGTGTTGTACAGCTTGCTTCTTCACCTTCCCGAAGCTGCCGCTCTCGCCGGCTGCCGGAGCCCAAGAAGCGGCTTCTTCGCGCAAAGACGATTGCGCTGCTCACAGTGCTCTCCTTAGCGCGGCTTCTGCCGAAAGACGCTCGGCAGCGGCTCTTACCTCCGGAGAGCATCCTACCTTCCTCTTTAGCTCCTCTTCTCATCTACACCTCGGCAAAAAGCTTTTCCACTATGTATGGCTAGGAAAAACTGTGCCAGCACAGAAAACATCTCCCATCATGTTCTAGAAGTTGCACGGATGTCTGCCAAGTGTTTGGCAGGAAGAAAAGAAAAGTTGTCCAAAACAGCTTCCAATCGAATGTTCCTGTGATTGGAAAAGTCAGGAGAGTGCAAAGGTACTGTTTTCTATCAGTTGGCAAGGTGCGCACACAATCCCAGTGTTGTACAGCTTGCTTCTTCACCTTCCCGAAGCTGCCGCTCTCGCCGGCTGCCGGAGCCCAAGAAGCGGCTTCTTCGCGCAAAGACGATTGTGCCGCTCACAGTGCTCTCCTTAGCGCGGCTTCTGCCGAAAGACGCCCGGCAGCGGTTCTTACCTCCGGAGAGCAACCTACATTCCTCTTTAGCTCCTCTTCTCATCTACACCTCGGCAAAAAGCTTTTCCACTATGTCTGGCTAGGAAAAACTGTGCCAGCACAGAAAACATCTCCCATCGTGTTCTAGAAGTTGCACGGATGTCTGCCAAGTGTTTGGCAGGAAGAAAAGAAAAGTTGTCCAAAACAGCTTCCAATCGAATGTTCCTGTGATTGGAAAAGTCAGGAGAGTGCAAAGGTACTGTTTTCTATCAGTTGGCAAGGTGCGCACACAATCCCAGTGTTGTACAGCTTGCTTCTTCACCTTCCCGAAGCTGCCGCTCTCGCCGGCTGCCGGAGCCCAAGAAGCGGCTTCTTCGCGCAAAGACGATTGCGCCGCTCACAGTGCTCTCCTTAGCGCGGCTTCTGCCGAAAGACGCCCGGCAGCGGCTCTTACCTCCGGAGAGCATCCTACCTTCGTCTTTAGCTCCTCTTCTCATCTACACCTCGGCAAAAAGCTTTTCCACTATGTCTGGCTAGGAAAAACTGTGCCAGCACAGAAAACATCTCCCATCGTGTTCTAGAAGTTGCACGGATGTCTGCCAAGTGTTTGGCAGGAAGAAAAGAAAAGTTGTCCAAAACAGCTTCCAATCGAATGTTCCTGTGATTGGAAAAGTCAGGAGAGTGCAAAGGTACTGTTTTCTATCAGTTGGCAAGGTGCGCACACAATCCCAGTGTTGTACAGCTTGCTTCTTCACCTTCCCGAAGCTGCCGCTCTCGCCGGCTGCCGGAGCCCAAGAAGCGGCTTCTTCGCGCAAAGACGATTGCGCTGCTCACAGTGCTCTCCTTAGCGCGGCTTCTGCCGAAAGACGCTCGGCAGCGGCTCTTACCTCCGGAGAGCATCCTACCTTCCTCTTTAGCTCCTCTTCTCATCTACACCTCGGCAAAAAGCTTTTCCACTATGTATGGCTAGGAAAAACTGTGCCAGCACAGAAAACATCTCCCATCATGTTCTAGAAGTTGCACGGATGTCTGCCAAGTGTTTGGCAGGAAGAAAAGAAAAGTTGTCCAAAACAGCTTCCAATCGAATGTTCCTGTGATTGGAAAAGTCAGGAGAGTGCAAAGGTACTGTTTTCTATCAGTTGGCAAGGTGCGCACACAATCCCAGTGTTGTACAGCTTGCTTCTTCACCTTCCCGAAGCTGCCGCTCTCGCCGGCTGCCGGAGCCCAAGAAGCGGCTTCTTCGCGCAAAGACGATTGTGCCGCTCACAGTGCTCTCCTTAGCGCGGCTTCTGCCGAAAGACGCCCGGCAGCGGTTCTTACCTCCGGAGAGCAACCTACATTCCTCTTTAGCTCCTCTTCTCATCTACACCTCGGCAAAAAGCTTTTCCACTATGTCTGGCTAGGAAAAACTGTGCCAGCACAGAAAACATCTCCCATCGTGTTCTAGAAGTTGCACGGATGTCTGCCAAGTGTTTGGCAGGAAGAAAAGAAAAGTTGTCCAAAACAGCTTCCAATCGAATGTTCCTGTGATTGGAAAAGTCAGGAGAGTGCAAAGGTACTGTTTTCTATCAGTTGGCAAGGTGCGCACACAATCCCAGTGTTGTACAGCTTGCTTCTTCACCTTCCCGAAGCTGCCGCTCTCGCCGGCTGCCGGAGCCCAAGAAGCGGCTTCTTCGCGCAAAGACGATTGCGCCGCTCACAGTGCTCTCCTTAGCGCGGCTTCTGCCGAAAGACGCCCGGCAGCGGCTCTTACCTCCGGAGAGCATCCTACCTTCGTCTTTAGCTCCTCTTCTCATCTACACCTCGGCAAAAAGCTTTTCCACTATGTCTGGCTAGGAAAAACTGTGCCAGCACAGAAAACATCTCCCATCGTGTTCTAGAAGTTGCACGGATGTCTGCCAAGTGTTTGGCAGGAAGAAAAGAAAAGTTGTCCAAAACAGCTTCCAATCGAATGTTCCTGTGATTGGAAAAGTCAGGAGAGTGCAAAGGTACTGTTTTCTATCAGTTGGCAAGGTGCGCACACAATCCCAGTGTTGTACAGCTTGCTTCTTCACCTTCCCGAAGCTGCCGCTCTCGCCGGCTGCCGGAGCCCAAGAAGCGGCTTCTTCGCGCAAAGACGATTGTGCCGCTCACAGTGCTCTCCTTAGCGCGGCTTCTGCCGAAAGACGCCCGGCAGCGGTTCTTACCTCCGGAGAGCATCCTACCTTCCTCTTTAGCTCCTCTTCTCATCTACACCTCGGCAAAAAGCTTTTCCACTATGTCTGGCTAGGAAAAACTGTGCCAGCACAGAAAACATCTCCCATCGTGTTCTAGAAGTTGCAGAGATGTCTGCCAAGTGTTTGGCAGGAAGAAAAGTTGTCCAAAACAGCTTCCAATCGAATGTTCCTGTGATTGGAAAAGTCAGGAGAGTGCAAAGGTACTGTTTTCTATCAGTTGGCAAGGTGCACACACAATCCCAGTGTTGTACAGCTTGCTTCTTCACCTTCCCGAAGCTGCCGCTCTCGCCGGCTGCCGGAGCCCAAGAAGCGGCTTCTTCGCGCAAAGACGATTGCGCCGCTCACAGTGCTCTCCTTAGCGCGGCTTCTGCCGAAAGACGCCCGGCAGCGGCTCTTACCTCCGGAGAGCATCCTACCTTCGTCTTTAGCTCCTCTTCTCATCTACACCTCGGCAAAAAGCTTTTCCACTATGTCTGGCTAGGAAAAACTGTGCCAGCACAGAAAACATCTCCCATCGTGTTCTAGAAGTTGCACGGATGTCTGCCAAGTGTTTGGCAGGAAGAAAAGAAAAGTTGTCCAAAACAGCTTCCAATCGAATGTTCCTGTGATTGGAAAAGTCAGGAGAGTGCAAAGGTACTGTTTTCTATCAGTTGGCAAGGTGCGCACACAATCCCAGTGTTGTACAGCTTGCTTCTTCACCTTCCCGAAGCTGCCGCTCTCGCCGGCTGCCGGAGCCCAAGAAGCGGCTTCTTCGCGCAAAGACGATTGTGCCGCTCACAGTGCTCTCCTTAGCGCGGCTTCTGCCGAAAGACGCCCGGCAGCGGTTCTTACCTCCGGAGAGCAACCTACCTTCCTCTTTAGCTCCTCTTCTCATCTACACCTCGGCAAAAAGCTTTTCCACTATGTCTGGCTAGGAAAAACTGTGCCAGCACAGAAAACATCTCCCATCGTGTTCTAGAAGTTGCACGGATGTCTGCCAAGTGTTTGGCAGGAAGAAAAGAAAAGTTGTCCAAAACAGCTTCCAATCGAATGTTCCTGTGATTGGAAAAGTCAGGAGAGTGCAAAGGTACTGTTTTCTATCAGTTGGCAAGGTGCGCACACAATCCCAGTGTTGTACAGCTTGCTTCTTCACCTTCCCGAAGCTGCCGCTCTCGCCGGCTGCCGGAGCCCAAGAAGCGGCTTCTTCGCGCAAAGACGATTGTGCCGCTCACAGTGCTCTCCTTAGCGCGGCTTCTGCCGAAAGACGCCCGGCAGCGGCTCTTACCTCCGGAGAGCATCCTACCTTCGTCTTTAGATCCTCTTCTCATCTACACCTCGGCAAAACGCTTTTCCACTATGTCTGGCTAGGAAAAACTGTGCCAGCACAGAAAACATCTCCCATCGTGTTCTAGAAGTTGCAGAGATGTCTGCCAAGTGTTTGGCAGGAAGAAAAGAAAAGTTGTCCAAAACAGCTTCCAATCGAATGTTCCTGTGATTGGAAAAGTCAGGAGAGTGCAAAGGTACTGTTTTCTATCAGTTGGCAAGGTGCGCACACAATCCCAGTGTTGTACAGCTTGCTTCTTCACCTTCCCAAAGCTGCCGCTCTCGCCGGCTGCCGGAGCCCAAGAAGCGGCTTCTTCGCGCAAAGACGATTGTGCCGCTCACAGTGCTCTCCTTAGCGCGGCTTCTGCCGAAAGACGCCCGGCAGCGGCTCTTACCTCCGGAGAGCAACCTACCTTCCTCTTTAGCTCCTCTTCTCATCTACACCTCGGCAAAAACCTTTTCCACTATGTCTGGCTAGGAAAAACTGTGCCAGCACAGAAAACATCTCCCATCGTGTTCTAGAAGTTGCACGGATGTCTGCCAAGTGTTTGGCAGGAAGAAAAGAAAAGTTGTCCAAAACAGCTTCCAATCGAATGTTCCTGTGATTGGAAAAGTCAGGAGAGTGCAAAGGTACTGTTTTCTATCAGTTGGCAAGGTGCGCACACAATCCCAGTGTTGTACAGCTTGCTTCTTCACCTTCCCGAAGCTGCCGCTCTCGCCGGCTGCCGGAGCCCAAGAAGCGGCTTCTTCGCGCAAAGACGATTGTGCCGCTCACAGTGCTCTCCTTAGCGCGGCTTCTGCCGAAAGACGCCCGGCAGCGGCTCTTACCTCCGGAGAGCATCCTACCTTCCTCTTTAGCTCCTCTTCTCATCTACACCTCGGCAAAAAGCTTTTCCACTATGTCTGGCTAGGAAAAACTGTGCCAGCACAGAAAACATCTCCCATCGTGTTCTAGAAGTTGCACGGATGTCTGCCAAGTGTTTGGCAGGAAGAAAAGAAAAGTTGTCCAAAACAGCTTCCAATCGAATGTTCCTGTGATTGGAAAAGTCAGGAGAGTGCAAAGGTACTGTTTTCTATCAGTTGGCAAGGTGCGCACACAATCCCAGTGTTGTACAGCTTGCTTCTTCACCTTCCCGAAGCTGCCGCTCTCGCCGGCTGCCGGAGCCCAAGAAGCGGCTTCTTCGCGCAAAGACGATTGTGCCGCTCACAGTGCTCTCCTTAGCGCGGCTTCTGCCGAAAGACGCCCGGCAGCGGCTCTTACCTCCGGAGAGCATCCTACCTTCCTCTTTAGCTCCTCTTCTCATCTACACCTCGGCAAAAAGCTTTTCCACTATGTCTGGCTAGGAAAAACTGTGCCAGCACAGAAAACATCTCCCATCGTGTTCTAGAAGTTGCACGGATGTCTGCCAAGTGTTTGGCAGGAAGAAAAGAAAAGTTGTCCAAAACAGCTTCCAATCGAATGTTCCTGTGATTGGAAAAGTCAGGAGAGTGCAAAGGTACTGTTTTCTATCAGTTGGCAAGGTGCGCACACAATCCCAGTGTTGTACAGCTTGCTTCTTCACCTTCCCGAAGCTGCCGCTCTCGCCGGCTGCCGGAGCCCAAGAAGCGGCTTCTTCGCGCAAAGACGATTGTGCCGCTCACAGTGCTCTCCTTAGCGCGGCTTCTGCCGAAAGACGCCCGGCAGCGGCTCTTACCTCCGGAGAGCATCCTACCTTCCTCTTTAGCTCCTCTTCTCATCTACACCTCGGCAAAAACGCTTTTCCACTATGTCTGGCTAGGAAAAACTGTGCCAGCACAGAAAACATCTCCCATCGTGTTCTAGAAGTTGCACGGATGTCTGCCAAGTGTTTGGCAGGAAGAAAAGAAAAGTTGTCCAAAACAGCTTCCAATCGAATGTTCCTGTGATTGGAAAAGTCAGGAGAGTGCAAAGGTACTGTTTTCTATCAGTTGGCAAGGTGCGCACACAATCCCAGTGTTGTACAGCTTGCTTCTTCACCTTCCCGAAGCTGCCGCTCTCGCCGGCTGCCGGAGCCCAAGAAGCGGCTTCTTCGCGCAAAGACGATTGTGCCGCTCACAGTGCTCTCCTTAGCGCGGCTTCTGCCGAAAGACGCCCGGCAGCGGCTCTTACCTCCGGAGAGCATCCTACCTTCCTCTTTAGCTCCTCTTCTCATCTACACCTCGGCAAAAAGCTTTTCCACTATGTCTGGCTAGGAAAAACTGTGCCAGCACAGAAAACATCTCCCATCGTGTTCTAGAAGTTGCACGGATGTCTGCCAAGTGTTTGGCAGGAAGAAAAGAAAAGTTGTCCAAAACAGCTTCCAATCGAATGTTCCTGTGATTGGAAAAGTCAGGAGAGTGCAAAGGTACTGTTTTCTATCAGTTGGCAAGGTGCGCACACAATCCCAGTGTTGTACAGCTTGCTTCTTCACCTTCCCGAAGCTGCCGCTCTCGCCGGCTGCCGGAGCCCAAGAAGCGGCTTCTTCGCGCAAAGACGATTGTGCCGCTCACAGTGCTCTCCTTAGCGCGGCTTCTGCCGAAAGACGCCCGGCAGCGGCTCTTACCTCCGGAGAGCAACCTACCTTCCTCTTTAGCTCCTCTTCTCATCTACACCTCGGCAAAAAGCTTTTCCACTATGTCTGGCTAGGAAAAACTGTGCCAGCACAGAAAACATCTCCCATCGTGTTCTAGAAGTTGCACGGATGTCTGCCAAGTGTTTGGCAGGAAGAAAAGAAAAGTTGTCCAAAACAGCTTCCAATCGAATGTTCCTGTGATTGGAAAAGTCAGGAGAGTGCAAAGGTACTGTTTTCTATCAGTTGGCAAGGTGCGCACACAATCCCAGTGTTGTACAGCTTGCTTCTTCACCTTCCCGAAGCTGCCGCTCTCGCCGGCTGCCGGAGCCCAAGAAGCGGCTTCTTCGCGCAAAGACGATTGTGCCGCTCACAGTGCTCTCCTTAGCGCGGCTTCTGCCGAAAGACGCCCGGCAGCGGCTCTTACCTCCGGAGAGCATCCTACCTTCCTCTTTAGCTCCTCTTCTCATCTACACCTCGGCAAAAAGCTTTTCCACTATGTCTGGCTAGGAAAAACTGTGCCAGCACAGAAAACATCTCCCATCGTGTTCTAGAAGTTGCACGGATGTCTGCCAAGTGTTTGGCAGGAAGAAAAGAAAAGTTGTCCAAAACAGCTTCCAATCGAATGTTCCTGTGATTGGAAAAGTCAGGAGAGTGCAAAGGTACTGTTTTCTATCAGTTGGCAAGGTGCGCACACAATCCCAGTGTTGTACAGCTTGCTTCTTCACCTTCCCGAAGCTGCCGCTCTCGCCGGCTGCCGGAGCCCAAGAAGCGGCTTCTTCGCGCAAAGACGATTGTGCCGCTCACAGTGCTCTCCTTAGCGCGGCTTCTGCCGAAAGACGCCCGGCAGCGGCTCTTACCTCCGGAGAGCATCCTACCTTCCTCTTTAGCTCCTCTTCTCATCTACACCTCGGCAAAAAGCTTTTCCACTATGTCTGGCTAGGAAAAACTGTGCCAGCACAGAAAACATCTCCCATCGTGTTCTAGAAGTTGCAGAGATGTCTGCCAAGTGTTTGGCAGGAAGAAAAGAAAAGTTGTCCAAAACAGCTTCCAATCGAATGTTCCTGTGATTGGAAAAGTCAGGAGAGTGCAAAGGTACTGTTTTCTATCAGTTGGCAAGGTGCGCACACAATCCCAGTGTTGTACAGCTTGCTTCTTCACCTTCCCGAAGCTGCCGCTCTCGCCGGCTGCCGGAGCCCAAGAAGCGGCTTCTTCGCGCAAAGACGATTGTGCCGCTCACAGTGCTCTCCTTAGCGCGGCTTCTGCCGAAAGACGCCCGGCAGCGGCTCTTACCTCCGGAGAGCATCCTACCTTCCTCTTTAGCTCCTCTTCTCATCTACACCTCGGCAAAAAGCTTTTCCACTATGTCTGGCTAGGAAAAACTGTGCCAGCACAGAAAACATCTCCCATCGTGTTCTAGAAGTTGCACGGATGTCTGCCAAGTGTTTGGCAGGAAGAAAAGAAAAGTTGTCCAAAACAGCTTCCAATCGAATGTTCCTGTGATTGGAAAAGTCAGGAGAGTGCAAAGGTACTGTTTTCTATCAGTTGGCAAGGTGCGCACACAATCCCAGTGTTGTACAGCTTGCTTCTTCACCTTCCCGAAGCTGCCGCTCTCGCCGGCTGCCGGAGCCCAAGAAGCGGCTTCTTCGCGCAAAGACGATTGTGCCGCTCACAGTGCTCTCCTTAGCGCGGCTTCTGCCGAAAGACGCCCGGCAGCGGCTCTTACCTCCGGAGAGCATCCTACCTTCCTCTTTAGCTCCTCTTCTCATCTACACCTCGGCAAAAAGCTTTTCCACTATGTCTGGCTAGGAAAAACTGTGCCAGCACAGAAAACATCTCCCATCGTGTTCTAGAAGTTGCACGGATGTCTGCCAAGTGTTTGGCAGGAAGAAAAGAAAAGTTGTCCAAAACAGCTTCCAATCGAATGTTCCTGTGATTGGAAAAGTCAGGAGAGTGCAAAGGTACTGTTTTCTATCAGTTGGCAAGGTGCGCACACAATCCCAGTGTTGTACAGCTTGCTTCTTCACCTTCCCGAAGCTGCCGCTCTCGCCGGCTGCCGGAGCCCAAGAAGCGGCTTCTTCGCGCAAAGACGATTGTGCCGCTCACAGTGCTCTCCTTAGCGCGGCTTCTGCCGAAAGACGCCCGGCAGCGGCTCTTACCTCCGGAGAGCATCCTACCTTCCTCTTTAGCTCCTCTTCTCATCTACACCTCGGCAAAAAGCTTTTCCACTATGTCTGGCTAGGAAAAACTGTGCCAGCACAGAAAACATCTCCCATCGTGTTCTAGAAGTTGCACGGATGTCTGCCAAGTGTTTGGCAGGAAGAAAAGAAAAGTTGTCCAAAACAGCTTCCAATCGAATGTTCCTGTGATTGGAAAAGTCAGGAGAGTGCAAAGGTACTGTTTTCTATCAGTTGGCAAGGTGCGCACACAATCCCAGTGTTGTACAGCTTGCTTCTTCACCTTCCCGAAGCTGCCGCTCTCGCCGGCTGCCGGAGCCCAAGAAGCGGGTTCTTCGCGCAAAGACGATTGTGCCGCTCACAGTGCTCTCCTTAGCGCGGCTTCTGCCGAAAGACGCCCGGCAGCGGCTCTTACCTCCGGAGAGCATCCTACCTTCCTCTTTAGCTCCTCTTCTCATCTACACCTCGGCAAAAAGCTTTTCCACTATGTCTGGCTAGGAAAAACTGTGCCAGCACAGAAAACATCTCCCATCGTGTTCTAGAAGTTGCACGGATGTCTGCCAAGTGTTTGGCAGGAAGAAAAGAAAAGTTGTCCAAAACAGCTTCCAATCGAATGTTCCTGTGATTGGAAAAGTCAGGAGAGTGCAAAGGTACTGTTTTCTATCAGTTGGCAAGGTGCGCACACAATCCCAGTGTTGTACAGCTTGCTTCTTCACCTTCCCGAAGCTGCCGCTCTCGCCGGCTGCCGGAGCCCAAGAAGCGGCTTCTTCGCGCAAAGACGATTGTGCCGCTCACAGTGCTCTCCTTAGCGCGGCTTCTGCCGAAAGACGCCCGGCAGCGGCTCTTACCTCCGGAGAGCATCCTACCTTCCTCTTTAGCTCCTCTTCTCATCTACACCTCGGCAAAAAGCTTTTCCACTATGTCTGGCTAGGAAAAACTGTGCCAGCACAGAAAACATCTCCCATCGTGTTCTAGAAGTTGCACGGATGTCTGCCAAGTGTTTGGCAGGAAGAAAAGAAAAGTTGTCCAAAACAGCTTCCAATCGAATGTTCCTGTGATTGGAAAAGTCAGGAGAGTGCAAAGGTACTGTTTTCTATCAGTTGGCAAGGTGCGCACACAATCCCAGTGTTGTACAGCTTGCTTCTTCACCTTCCCGAAGCTGCCGCTCTCGCCGGCTGCCGGAGCCCAAGAATCGGCTTCTTCGCGCAAAGACGATTGTGCCGCTCACAGTGCTCTCCTTAGCGCGGCTTCTGCCGAAAGACGCCCGGCAGCGGCTCTTACCTCCGGAGAGCATCCTACCTTCCTCTTTAGCTCCTCTTCTCATCTACACCTCGGCAAAAAGCTTTTCCACTATGTCTGGCTAGGAAAAACTGTGCCAGCACAGAAAACATCTCCCATCGTGTTCTAGAAGTTGCACGGATGTCTGCCAAGTGTTTGGCAGGAAGAAAAGAAAAGTTGTCCAAAACAGCTTCCAATCGAATGTTCCTGTGATTGGAAAAGTCAGGAGAGTGCAAAGGTACTGTTTTCTATCAGTTGGCAAGGTGCGCACACAATCCCAGTGTTGTACAGCTTGCTTCTTCACCTTCCCGAAGCTGCCGCTCTCGCCGGCTGCCGGAGCCCAAGAAGCGGCTTCTTCGCGCAAAGACGATTGTGCCGCTCACAGTGCTCTCCTTAGCGCGGCTTCTGCCGAAAGACGCCCGGCAGCGGCTCTTACCTCCGGAGAGCAACCTACCTTCCTCTTTAGCTCCTCTTCTCATCTACACCTCGGCAAAAAGCTTTTCCACTATGTCTGGCTAGGAAAAACTGTGCCAGCACAGAAAACATCTCCCATCGTGTTCTAGAAGTTGCAGAGATGTCTGCCAAGTGTTTGGCAGGAAGAAAAGAAAAGTTGTCCAAAACAGCTTCCAATCGAATGTTCCTGTGATTGGAAAAGTCAGGAGAGTGCAAAGGTACTGTTTTCTATCAGTTGGCAAGGTGCGCACACAATCCCAGTGTTGTACAGCTTGCTTCTTCACCTTCCCGAAGCTGCCGCTCTCGCCGGCTGCCGGAGCCGAAAAAGCGGCTTCTTCGCGCAAAGACGATTGTGCCGCTCACAGTGCTCTCCTTAGCGCGGCTTCTGCCGAAAGACGCCCGGCAGCGGCTCTTACCTCCGGAGAGCATCCCACCTTCGTCTTTAGCTCCTCTTCTCATCTACACCTCGGCAAAAAGCTTTTCCACTATGTCTGGCTAGGAAAAACTGTGCCAGCACAGAAAACATCTCCCATCGTGTTCTAGAAGTTGCACGGATGTCTGCCAAGTGTTTGGCAGGAAGAAAAGAAAAGTTGTCCAAAACAGCTTCCAATCGAATGTTCCTGTGATTGGAAAAGTCAGGAGAGTGCAAAGGTACTGTTTTCTATCAGTTGGCAAGGTGCGCACACAATCCCAGTGTTGTACAGCTTGCTTCTTCACCTTCCCGAAGCTGCCGCTCTCGCCGGCTGCCGGAGCCCAAGAAGCGGCTTCTTCGCGCAAAGACGATTGTGCCGCTCACAGTGCTCTCCTTAGCGCGGCTTCTGCCGAAAGACGCCCGGCAGCGGCTCTTACCTCCGGAGAGCATCCTACCTTCCTCTTTAGCTCCTCTTCTCATCTACACCTCGGCAAAAAGCTTTTCCACTATGTCTGGCTAGGAAAAACTGTGCCAGCACAGAAAACATCTCCCATCGTGTTCTAGAAGTTGCACGGATGTCTGCCAAGTGTTTGGCAGGAAGAAAAGAAAAGTTGTCCAAAACAGCTTCCAATCGAATGTTCCTGTGATTGGAAAAGTCAGGAGAGTGCAAAGGTACTGTTTTCTATCAGTTGGCAAGGTGCGCACACAATCCCAGTGTTGTACAGCTTGCTTCTTCACCTTCCCGAAGCTGCCGCTCTCGCCGGCTGCCGGAGCCCAAGAAGCGGCTTCTTCGCGCAAAGACGATTGCGCCGCTCACAGTGCTCTCCTTAGCGCGGCTTCTGCCGAAAGACGCCCGGCAGCGGCTCTTACCTCCGGAGAGCATCCTACCTTCCTCTTTAGCTCCTCTTCTCATCTACACCTCGGCAAAAAGCTTTTCCACTATGTCTGGCTAGGAAAAACTGTGCCAGCACAGAAAACATCTCCCATCGTGTTCTAGAAGTTGCACGGATGTCTGCCAAGTGTTTGGCAGGAAGAAAAGAAAAGTTTTCCAAAACAGCTTCCAATCGAATGTTCCTGTGATTGGAAAAGTCAGGAGAGTGCAAAGGTACTGTTTTCTATCAGTTGGCAAGGTGCGCACACAATCCCAGTGTTGTACAGCTTGCTTCTTCACCTTCCCGAAGCTGCCGCTCTCGCCGGCTGCCGGAGCCCAAGAAGCGGCTTCTTCGCGCAAAGACGATTGTGCCGCTCACAGTGCTCTCCTTAGCGCGGCTTCTGCCGAAAGACGCCCGGCAGCGGCTCTTACCTCCGGAGAGCATCCTACCTTCCTCTTTAGCTCCTCTTCTCATCTACACCTCGGCAAAAAGCTTTTCCACTATGTCTGGCTAGGAAAAACTGTGCCAGCACAGAAAACATCTCCCATCGTGTTCTAGAAGTTGCACGGATGTCTGCCAAGTGTTTGGCAGGAAGAAAAGAAAAGTTGTCCAAAACAGCTTCCAATCGAATGTTCCTGTGATTGGAAAAGTCAGGAGAGTGCAAAGGTACTGTTTTCTATCAGTTGGCAAGGTGCGCACACAATCCCAGTGTTGTACAGCTTGCTTCTTCACCTTCCCGAAGCTGCCGCTCTCGCCGGCTGCCGGAGCCCAAGAAGCGGCTTCTTCGCGCAAAGACGATTGTGCCGCTCACAGTGCTCTCCTTAGCGCGGCTTCTGCCGAAAGACGCCCGGCAGCGGCTCTTACCTCCGGAGAGCATCCTACCTTCCTCTTTAGCTCCTCTTCTCATCTACACCTCGGCAAAAAGCTTTTCCACTATGTCTGGCTAGGAAAAACTGTGCCAGCACAGAAAACATCTCCCATCGTGTTCTAGAAGTTGCACGGATGTCTGCCAAGTGTTTGGCAGGAAGAAAAGAAAAGTTGTCCAAAACAGCTTCCAATCGAATGTTCCTGTGATTGGAAAAGTCAGGAGAGTGCAAAGGTACTGTTTTCTATCAGTTGGCAAGGTGCGCACACAATCCCAGTGTTGTACAGCTTGCTTCTTCACCTTCCCGAAGCTGCCGCTCTCGCCGGCTGCCAGAGCCCAAGAAGCGGCTTCTTCGCGCAAAGACGATTGTGCCGCTCACAGTGCTCTCCTTAGCGCGGCTTCTGCCGAAAGACGCCCGGCAGCGGCTCTTACCTCCGGAGAGCATCCTACCTTCGTCTTTAGCTCCTCTTCTCATCTACACCTCGGCAAAAAGCTTTTCCACTATGTCTGGCTAGGAAAAACTGTGCCAGCACAGAAAACATCTCCCATCGTGTTCTAGAAGTTGCACGGATGTCTGCCAAGTGTTTGGCAGGAAGAAAAGAAAAGTTGTCCAAAACAGCTTCCAATCGAATGTTCCTGTGATTGGAAAAGTCAGGAGAGTGCAAAGGTACTGTTTTCTATCAGTTGGCAAGGTGCGCACACAATCCCAGTGTTGTACAGCTTGCTTCTTCACCTTCCCGAAGCTGCCGCTCTCGCCGGCTGCCGGAGCCGAAAAAGCGGCTTCTTCGCGCAAAGACGATTGTGCCGCTCACAGTGCTCTCCTTAGCGCGGCTTCTGCCGAAAGACGCCCGGCAGCGGCTCTTACCTCCGGAGAGCAACCTACCTTCCTCTTTAGCTCCTCTTCTCATCTACACCTCGGCAAAAAGCTTTTCCACTATGTCTGGCTAGGAAAAACTGTGCCAGCACAGAAAACATCTCCCATCGTGTTCTAGAAGTTGCACGGATGTCTGCCAAGTGTTTGGCAGGAAGAAAAGAAAAGTTGTCCAAAACAGCTTCCAATCGAATGTTCCTGTCATTGGAAAAGTCAGGAGAGTGCAAAGGTACTGTTTTCTATCAGTTGGCAAGGTGCGCACACAATCCCAGTGTTGTACAGCTTGCTTCTTCACCTTCCCGAAGCTGCCGCTCTCGCCGGCTGCCGGAGCCCAAGAAGCGGCTTCTTCGCGCAAAGACGATTGTGCCGCTCACAGTGCTCTCCTTAGCGCGGCTTCTGCCGAAAGACGCCCGGCAGCGGTTCTTACCTCCGGAGAGCAACCTACCTTCCTCTTTAGCTCCTCTTCTCATCTACACCTCGGCAACAAGCTTTTCCACTATGTCTGGCTAGGAAAAACTGTGCCAGCACAGAAAACATCTCCCATCGTGTTCTAGAAGTTGCACGGATGTCTGCCAAGTGTTTGGCAGGAAGAAAAGAAAAGTTGTCCAAAACAGCTTCCAATCGAATGTTCCTGTGATTGGAAAAGTCAGGAGAGTGCAAAGGTACTGTTTTCTATCAGTTGGCAAGGTGCGCACACAATCCCAGTGTTGTACAGCTTGCTTCTTCACCTTCCCGAAGCTGCCGCTCTCGCCGGCTGCCGGAGCCGAAAAAGCGGCTTCTTCGCGCAAAGACGATTGTGCCGCTCACAGTGCTCTCCTTAGCGCGGCTTCTGCCGAAAGACGCCCGGCAGCGGCTCTTACCTCCGGAGAGCATCCCACCTTCGTCTTTCGCGTCTTTTGTAGTCTACATCTTAGCAAAACGCTTTTCCACTATGTCTGGCTAGGAAAAACTGTGCCAGCACAGAAAACATCTCCCATCGTGTTCTAGAAGTTGCACGGATGTCTGCCAAGTGTTTGGCAGGAAGAAAAGAAAAGTTGTCCAAAACAGCTTCCAATCGAATGTTCCTGTGATTGGAAAAGTCAGGAGAGTGCAAAGGTACTGTTTTCTATCAGTTGGCAAGGTGCGCACACAATCCCAGTGTTGTACAGCTTGCTTCTTCACCTTCCCGAAGCTGCCGCTCTCGCCGGCTGCCGGAGCCCAAGAAGCGGCTTCTTCGCGCAAAGACGATTGTGCCGCTCACAGTGCTCTCCTTAGCGCGGCTTCTGCCGAAAGACGCCCGGCAGCGGCTCTTACCTCCGGAGAGCATCCTACCTTCCTCTTTAGCTCCTCTTCTCATCTACACCTCGGCAAAAAGCTTTTCCACTATGTCTGGCTAGGAAAAACTGTGCCAGCACAGAAAACATCTCCCATCGTGTTCTAGAAGTTGCACGGATGTCTGCCAAGTGTTTGGCAGGAAGAAAAGAAAAGTTGTCCAAAACAGCTTCCAATCGAATGTTCCTGTGATTGGAAAAGTCAGGAGAGTGCAAAGGTACTGTTTTCTATCAGTTGGCAAGGTGCGCACACAATCCCAGTGTTGTACAGCTTGCTTATTCACCTTCCCGAAGCTGCCGCTCTCGCCGGCTGCCGGAGCCCAAGAAGCGGCTTCTTCGCGCAAAGACGATTGTGCCGCTCACAGTGCTCTCCTTAGCGCGGCTTCTGCCGAAAGACGCCCGGCAGCGGCTCTTACCTCCGGAGAGCATCCTACCTTCCTCTTTAGCTCCTCTTCTCATCTACACCTCGGCAAAAACGCTTTTCCACTATGTCTGGCTAGGAAAAACTGTGCCAGCACAGAAAACATCTCCCATCGTGTTCTAGAAGTTGCACGGATGTCTGCCAAGTGTTTGGCAGGAAGAAAAGAAAAGTTGTCCAAAACAGCTTCCAATCGAATGTTCCTGTGATTGGAAAAGTCAGGAGAGTGCAAAGGTACTGTTTTCTATCAGTTGGCAAGGTGCGCACACAATCCCAGTGTTGTACAGCTTGCTTCTTCACCTTCCCGAAGCTGCCGCTCTCGCCGGCTGCCGGAGCCCAAGAAGCGGCTTCTTCGCGCAAAGACGATTGTGCCGCTCACAGTGCTCTCCTTAGCGCGGCTTCTGCCGAAAGACGCCCGGCAGCGGCTCTTACCTCCGGAGAGCAACCCACCTTCGTCTTTCGCGTCTTTTGTAGTCTACATCTTAGCAAAACGCTTTCCCACTATGTCTGGCTAGGAAAAACTGTGCCAGCACAGAAAACATCTCCCATCGTGTTCTAGAAGTTGCACGGATGTCTGCCAAGTGTTTGGCAGGAAGAAAAGAAAAGTTGTCCAAAACAGCTTCCAATCGAATGTTCCTGTGATTGGAAAAGTCAGGAGAGTGCAAAGGTACTGTTTTCTATCAGTTGGCAAGGTGCGCACACAATCCCAGTGTTGTACAGCTTGCTTCTTCACCTTCCCGAAGCTGCCGCTCTCGCCGGCTGCCGGAGCCCAAGAAGCGGCTTCTTCGCGCAAAGACGATTGTGCCGCTCACAGTGCTCTCCTTAGCGCGGCTTCTGCCGAAAGACGCCCGGCAGCGGCTCTTACCTCCGGAGAGCAACCTACCTTCCTCTTTAGCTCCTCTTCTCATCTACACCTCGGCAAAAAGCTTTTCCACTATGTCTGGCTAGGAAAAACTGTGCCAGCACAGAAAACATCTCCCATCGTGTTCTAGAAGTTGCAGAGATGTCTGCCAAGTGTTTGGCAGGAAGAAAAGAAAAGTTGTCCAAAACAGCTTCCAATCGAATGTTCCTGTGATTGGAAAAGTCAGGAGAGTGCAAAGGTACTGTTTTCTATCAGTTGGCAAGGTGCGCACACAATCCCAGTGTTGTGCAGCTTGCTTCTTCACCTTCCCGAAGCTGCCGCTCTCGCCGGCTGCCGGAGCCCAAGAAGCGGCTTCTTCGCGCAAAGACGATTGTGCCGCTCACAGTGCTCTCCTTAGCGCGGCTTCTGCCGAAAGACGCCCGGCAGCGGCTCTTACCTCCGGAGAGCATCCCACCTTCGTCTTTCGCGTCTTTTGTAGTCTACATCTTAGCAAAACGCTTTCCCACTATGTCTGGCTAGGAAAAACTGTGCCAGCACAGAAAACATCTCCCATCGTGTTCTAGAAGTTGCACGGATGTCTGCCAAGTGTTTGGCAGGAAGAAAAGAAAAGTTGTCCAAAACAGCTTCCAATCGAATGTTCCTGTGATTGGAAAAGTCAGGAGAGTGCAAAGGTACTGTTTTCTATCAGTTGGCAAGGTGCGCACACAATCCCAGTGTTGTACAGCTTGCTTCTTCACCTTCCCGAAGCTGCCGCTCTCGCCGGCTGCCGGAGCCCAAGAAGCGGCTTCTTCGCGCAAAGACGATTGTGCCGCTCACAGTGCTCTCCTTAGCGCGGCTTCTGCCGAAAGACGCCCGGCAGCGGTTCTTACCTCCGGAGAGCAACCTACCTTCCTCTTTAGCTCCTCTTCTCATCTACACCTCGGCAAAAAGCTTTTCCACTATGTCTGGCTAGGAAAAACTGTGCCAGCACAGAAAACATCTCCCATCGTGTTCTAGAAGTTGCACGGATGTCTGCCAAGTGTTTGGCAGGAAGAAAAGAAAAGTTGTCCAAAACAGCTTCCAATCGAATGTTCCTGTGATTGGAAAAGTCAGGAGAGTGCAAAGGTACTGTTTTCTATCAGTTGGCAAGGTGCGCACACAATCCCAGTGTTGTACAGCTTGCTTCTTCACCTTCCCGAAGCTGCCGCTCTCGCCGGCTGCCGGAGCCGAAAAAGCGGCTTCTTCGCGCAAAGACGATTGTGCCGCTCACAGTGCTCTCCTTAGCGCGGCTTCTGCCGAAAGACGCCCGGCAGCGGCTCTTACCTCCGGAGAGCATCCCACCTTCGTCTTTCGCGTCTTTTGTAGTCTACATCTTAGCAAAACGCTTTCCCACTATGTCTGGCTAGGAAAAACTGTGCCAGCACAGAAAACATCTCCCATCGTGTTCTAGAAGTTGCACGGATGTCTGCCAAGTGTTTGGCAGGAAGAAAAGAAAAGTTGTCCAAAACAGCTTCCAATCGAATGTTCCTGTGATTGGAAAAGTCAGGAGAGTGCAAAGGTACTGTTTTCTATCAGTTGGCAAGGTGCGCACACAATCCCAGTGTTGTACAGCTTGCTTCTTCACCTTCCCGAAGCTGCCGCTCTCGCCGGCTGCCGGAGCCGAAAAAGCGGCTTCTTCGCGCAAAGACGATTGTGCCGCTCACAGTGCTCTCCTTAGCGCGGCTTATGCCGAAAGACGCCCGGCAGCGGCTCTTACCTCCGGAGAGCATCCCACCTTCGTCTTTCGCGTCTTTTGTAGTCTACATCTTAGCAAAACGCTTTCCCACTATGTCTGGCTAGGAAAAACTGTGCCAGCACAGAAAACATCTCCCATCGTGTTCTAGAAGTTGCACGGATGTCTGCCAAGTGTTTGGCAGGAAGAAAAGAAAAGTTGTCCAAAACAGCTTCCAATCGAATGTTCCTGTGATTGGAAAAGTCAGGAGAGTGCAAAGGTACTGTTTTCTATCAGTTGGCAAGGTGCGCACACAATCCCAGTGTTGTACAGCTTGCTTCTTCACCTTCCCGAAGCTGCCGCTCTCGCCGGCTGCCGGAGCCCAAGAAGCGGCTTCTTCGCGCAAAGACGATTGTGCCGCTCACAGTGCTCTCCTTAGCGCGGCTTCTGCCGAAAGACGCCCGGCAGCGGTTCTTACCTCCGGAGAGCAACCTACCTTCCTCTTTAGCTCCTCTTCTCATCTACACCTCGGCAAAAAGCTTTTCCACTATGTCTGGCTAGGAAAAACTGTGCCAGCACAGAAAACATCTCCCATCGTGTTCTAGAAGTTGCACGGATGTCTGCCAAGTGTTTGGCAGGAAGAAAAGAAAAGTTGTCCAAAACAGCTTCCAATCGAATGTTCCTGTGATTGGAAAAGTCAGGAGAGTGCAAAGGTACTGTTTTCTATCAGTTGGCAAGGTGCGCACACAATCCCAGTGTTGTACAGCTTGCTTCTTCACCTTCCCGAAGCTGCCGCTCTCGCCGGCTGCCGGAGCCCAAGAAGCGGCTTCTTCGCGCAAAGACGATTGTGCCGCTCACAGTGCTCTCCTTAGCGCGGCTTCTGCCGAAAGACGCCCGGCAGCGGCTCTTACCTCCGGAGAGCATCCTACCTTCCTCTTTAGCTCCTCTTCTCATCTACACCTCGGCAAAAAGCTTTTCCACTATGTCTGGCTAGGAAAAACTGTGCCAGCACAGAAAACATCTCCCATCGTGTTCTAGAAGTTGCACGGATGTCTGCCAAGTGTTTGGCAGGAAGAAAAGAAAAGTTGTCCAAAACAGCTTCCAATCGAATGTTCCTGTGATTGGAAAAGTCAGGAGAGTGCAAAGGTACTGTTTTCTATCAGTTGGCAAGGTGCGCACACAATCCCAGTGTTGTACAGCTTGCTTCTTCACCTTCCCGAAGCTGCCGCTCTCGCCGGCTGCCGGAGCCCAAGAAGCGGCTTCTTCGCGCAAAGACGATTGTGCCGCTCACAGTGCTCTCCTTAGCGCGGCTTCTGCCGAAAGACGCCCGGCAGCGGCTCTTACCTCCGGAGAGCATCCTACCTTCCTCTTTAGCTCCTCTTCTCATCTACACCTCGGCAAAAAGCTTTTCCACTATGTCTGGCTAGGAAAAACTGTGCCAGCACAGAAAACATCTCCCATCGTGTTCTAGAAGTTGCAGAGATGTCTGCCAAGTGTTTGGCAGGAAGAAAAGAAAAGTTGTCCAAAACAGCTTCCAATCGAATGTTCATGTGATTGGAAAAGTCAGGAGAGTGCAAAGGTACTGTTTTCTATCAGTTGGCAAGGTGCGCACACAATCCCAGTGTTGTACAGCTTGCTTCTTCACCTTCCCGAAGCTGCCGCTCTCGCCGGCTGCCGGAGCCCAAGAAGCGGCTTCTTCGCGCAAAGACGATTGTGCCGCTCACAGTGCTCTCCTTAGCGCGGCTTCTGCCGAAAGACGCCCGGCAGCGGCTCTTACCTCCGGAGAGCATCCCACCTTCGTCTTTCGCGTCTTTTGTAGTCTACATCTTAGCAAAACGCTTTTCCACTATGTCTGGCTAGGAAAAACTGTGCCAGCACAGAAAACATCTCCCATCGTGTTCTAGAAGTTGCACGGATGTCTGCCAAGTGTTTGGCAGGAAGAAAAGAAAAGTTGTCCAAAACAGCTTCCAATCGAATGTTCCTGTGATTGGAAAAGTCAGGAGAGTGCAAAGGTACTGTTTTCTATCAGTTGGCAAGGTGCGCACACAATCCCAGTGTTGTACAGCTTGCTTCTTCACCTTCCCGAAGCTGCCGCTCTCGCCGGCTGCCGGAGCCGAAAAAGCGGCTTCTTCGCGCAAAGACGATTGTGCCGCTCACAGTGCTCTCCTTAGCGCGGCTTCTGCCGAAAGACGCCCGGCAGCGGCTCTTACCTCCGGAGAGCATCCCACCTTCGTCTTTCGCGTCTTTTGTAGTCTACATCTTAGCAAAACGCTTTCCCACTATGTCTGGCTAGGAAAAACTGTGCCAGCACAGAAAACATCTCCCATCGTGTTCTAGAAGTTGCACGGATGTCTGCCAAGTGTTTGGCAGGAAGAAAAGAAAAGTTGTCCAAAACAGCTTCCAATCGAATGTTCATGTGATTGGAAAAGTCAGGAGAGTGCAAAGGTACTGTTTTCTATCAGTTGGCAAGGTGCGCACACAATCCCAGTGTTGTACAGCTTGCTTCTTCACCTTCCCGAAGCTGCCGCTCTCGCCGGCTGCCGGAGCCCAAGAAGCGGCTTCTTCGCGCAAAGACGATTGTGCCGCTCACAGTGCTCTCCTTAGCGCGGCTTCTGCCGAAAGACGCCCGGCAGCGGCTCTTACCTCCGGAGAGCATCCCACCTTCGTCTTTCGCGTCTTTTGTAGTCTACATCTTAGCAAAACGCTTTTCCACTATGTCTGGCTAGGAAAAACTGTGCCAGCACAGAAAACATCTCCCATCGTGTTCTAGAAGTTGCACGGATGTCTGCCAAGTGTTTGGCAGGAAGAAAAGAAAAGTTGTCCAAAACAGCTTCCAATCGAATGTTCCTGTGATTGGAAAAGTCAGGAGAGTGCAAAGGTACTGTTTTCTATCAGTTGGCAAGGTGCGCACACAATCCCAGTGTTGTACAGCTTGCTTCTTCACCTTCCCGAAGCTGCCGCTCTCGCCGGCTGCCGGAGCCGAAAAAGCGGCTTCTTCGCGCAAAGACGATTGTGCCGCTCACAGTGCTCTCCTTAGCGCGGCTTCTGCCGAAAGACGCCCGGCAGCGGCTCTTACCTCCGGAGAGCATCCCACCTTCGTCTTTCGCGTCTTTTGTAGTCTACATCTTAGCAAAACGCTTTCCCACTATGTCTGGCTAGGAAAAACTGTGCCAGCACAGAAAACATCTCCCATCGTGTTCTAGAAGTTGCACGGATGTCTGCCAAGTGTTTGGCAGGAAGAAAAGAAAAGTTGTCCAAAACAGCTTCCAATCGAATGTTCATGTGATTGGAAAAGTCAGGAGAGTGCAAAGGTACTGTTTTCTATCAGTTGGCAAGGTGCGCACACAATCCCAGTGTTGTACAGCTTGCTTCTTCACCTTCCCGAAGCTGCCGCTCTCGCCGGCTGCCGGAGCCCAAGAAGCGGCTTCTTCGCGCAAAGACGATTGTGCCGCTCACAGTGCTCTCCTTAGCGCGGCTTCTGCCGAAAGACGCCCGGCAGCGGCTCTTACCTCCGGAGAGCATCCTACCTTCCTCTTTAGCTCCTCTTCTCATCTACACCTCGGCAAAAACGCTTTTCCACTATGTCTGGCTAGGAAAAACTGTGCCAGCACAGAAAACATCTCCCATCGTGTTCTAGAAGTTGCACGGATGTCTGCCAAGTGTTTGGCAGGAAGAAAAGAAAAGTTGTCCAAAACAGCTTCCAATCGAATGTTCCTGTGATTGGAAAAGTCAGGAGAGTGCAAAGGTACTGTTTTCTATCAGTTGGCAAGGTGCGCACACAATCCCAGTGTTGTACAGCTTGCTTCTTCACCTTCCCGAAGCTGCCGCTCTCGCCGGCTGCCGGAGCCCAAGAAGCGGCTTCTTCGCGCAAAGACGATTGTGCCGCTCACAGTGCTCTCCTTAGCGCGGCTTCTGCCGAAAGACGCCCGGCAGCGGCTCTTACCTCCGGAGAGCATCCTACCTTCCTCTTTAGCTCCTCTTCTCATCTACACCTCGGCAAAAACGCTTTTCCACTATGTCTGGCTAGGAAAAACTGTGCCAGCACAGAAAACATCTCCCATCGTGTTCTAGAAGTTGCACGGATGTCTGCCAAGTGTTTGGCAGGAAGAAAAGAAAAGTTGTCCAAAACAGCTTCCAATCGAATGTTCCTGTGATTGGAAAAGTCAGGAGAGTGCAAAGGTACTGTTTTCTATCAGTTGGCAAGGTGCGCACACAATCCCAGTGTTGTACAGCTTGCTTCTTCACCTTCCCGAAGCTGCCGCTCTCGCCGGCTGCCGGAGCCCAAGAAGCGGCTTCTTCGCGCAAAGACGATTGTGCCGCTCACAGTGCTCTCCTTAGCGCGGCTTCTGCCGAAAGACGCCCGGCAGCGGCTCTTACCTCCGGAGAGCATCCCACCTTCGTCTTTCGCGTCTTTTGTAGTCTACATCTTAGCAAAACGCTTTTCCACTATGTCTGGCTAGGAAAAACTGTGCCAGCACAGAAAACATCTCCCATCGTGTTCTAGAAGTTGCAGAGATGTCTGCCAATTGTTTGGCAGGAAGAAAAGAAAAGTTGTCCAAAACAGCTTCCAATCGAATGTTCCTGTGATTGGAAAAGTCAGGAGAGTGCAAAGGTACTGTTTTCTATCAGTTGGCAAGGTGCGCACACAATCCCAGTGTTGTACAGCTTGCTTCTTCACCTTCCCGAAGCTGCCGCTCTCGCCGGCTGCCGGAGCCCAAGAAGCGGCTTCTTCGCGCAAAGACGATTGTGCCGCTCACAGTGCTCTCCTTAGCGCGGCTTCTGCCGAAAGACGCCCGGCAGCGGCTCTTACCTCCGGAGAGCATCCTACCTTCCTCTTTAGCTCCTCTTCTCATCTACACCTCGGCAAAAACGCTTTTCCACTATGTCTGGCTAGGAAAAACTGTGCCAGCACAGAAAACATCTCCCATCGTGTTCTAGAAGTTGCACGGATGTCTGCCAAGTGTTTGGCAGGAAGAAAAGAAAAGTTGTCCAAAACAGCTTCCAATCGAATGTTCCTGTGATTGGAAAAGTCAGGAGAGTGCAAAGGTACTGTTTTCTATCAGTTGGCAAGGTGCGCACACAATCCCAGTGTTGTACAGCTTGCTTCTTCACCTTCCCGAAGCTGCCGCTCTCGCCGGCTGCCGGAGCCCAAGAAGCGGCTTCTTCGCGCAAAGACGATTGTGCCGCTCACAGTGCTCTCCTTAGCGCGGCTTCTGCCGAAAGACGCCTGGCAGCGGCTCTTACCTCCGGAGAGCATCCTACCTTCCTCTTTAGCTCCTCTTCTCATCTACACCTCGGCAAAAACGCTTTTCCACTATGTCTGGCTAGGAAAAACTGTGCCAGCACAGAAAACATCTCCCATCGTGTTCTAGAAGTTGCACGGATGTCTGCCAAGTGTTTGGCAGGAAGAAAAGAAAAGTTGTCCAAAACAGCTTCCAATCGAATGTTCCTGTGATTGGAAAAGTCAGGAGAGTGCAAAGGTACTGTTTTCTATCAGTTGGCAAGGTGCGCACACAATCCCAGTGTTGTACAGCTTGCTTCTTCACCTTCCCGAAGCTGCCGCTCTCGCCGGCTGCCGGAGCCCAAGAAGCGGCTTCTTCGCGCAAAGACGATTGTGCCGCTCACAGTGCTCTCCTTAGCGCGGCTTCTGCCGAAAGACGCCCGGCAGCGGCTCTTACCTCCGGAGAGCATCCCACCTTCGTCTTTCGCGTCTTTTGTAGTCTACATCTTAGCAAAACGCTTTTCCACTATGTCTGGCTAGGAAAAACTGTGCCAGCACAGAAAACATCTCCCATCGTGTTCTAGAAGTTGCAGAGATGTCTGCCAATTGTTTGGCAGGAAGAAAAGAAAAGTTGTCCAAAACAGCTTCCAATCGAATGTTCCTGTGATTGGAAAAGTCAGGAGAGTGCAAAGGTACTGTTTTCTATCAGTTGGCAAGGTGCGCACACAATCCCAGTGTTGTACAGCTTGCTTCTTCACCTTCCCGAAGCTGCCGCTCTCGCCGGCTGCCGGAGCCCAAGAAGCGGCTTCTTCGCGCAAAGACGATTGTGCCGCTCACAGTGCTCTCCTTAGCGCGGCTTCTGCCGAAAGACGCCCGGCAGCGGCTCTTACCTCCGGAGAGCATCCTACCTTCCTCTTTAGCTCCTCTTCTCATCTACACCTCGGCAAAAAGCTTTTCCACTATGTCTGGCTAGGAAAAACTGTGCCAGCACAGAAAACATCTCCCATCGTGTTCTAGAAGTTGCACGGATGTCTGCCAAGTGTTTGGCAGGAAGAAAAAGAAAAGTTGTCCAAAACAGCTTCCAATCGAATGTTCCTGTGATTGGAAAAGTCAGGAGAGTGCAAAGGTACTGTTTTCTATCAGTTGGCAAGGTGCGCACACAATCCCAGTGTTGTACAGCTTGCTTCTTCACCTTCCCGAAGCTGCCGCTCTCGCCGGCTGCCGGAGCCCAAGAAGCGGCTTCTTCGCGCAAAGACGATTGTGCCGCTCACAGTGCTCTCCTTAGCGCGGCTTCTGCCGAAAGACGCCCGGCAGCGGCTCTTACCTCCGGAGAGCATCCTACCTTCCTCTTTAGCTCCTCTTCTCATCTACACCTCGGCAAAAAGCTTTTCCACTATGTCTGGCTAGGAAAAACTGTGCCAGCACAGAAAACATCTCCCATCGTGTTCTAGAAGTTGCACGGATGTCTGCCAAGTGTTTGGCAGGAAGAAAAGAAAAGTTGTCCAAAACAGCTTCCAATCGAATGTTCCTGTGATTGGAAAAGTCAGGAGAGTGCAAAGGTACTGTTTTCTATCAGTTGGCAAGGTGCGCACACAATCCCAGTGTTGTACAGCTTGCTTCTTCACCTTCCCGAAGCTGCCGCTCTCGCCGGCTGCCGGAGCCCAAGAAGCGGCTTCTTCGCGCAAAGACGATTGTGCCGCTCACAGTGCTCTCCTTAGCGCGGCTTCTGCCGAAAGACGCCCGGCAGCGGCTCTTACCTCCGGAGAGCATCCCACCTTCGTCTTTCGCGTCTTTTGTAGTCTACATCTTAGCAAAACGCTTTCCCACTATGTCTGGCTAGGAAAAACTGTGCCAGCACAGAAAACATCTCCCATCGTGTTCTAGAAGTTGCACGGATGTCTGCCAAGTGTTTGGCAGGAAGAAAAGAAAAGTTGTCCAAAACAGCTTCCAATCGAATGTTCCTGTGATTGGAAAAGTCAGGAGAGTGCAAAGGTACTGTTTTCTATCAGTTGGCAAGGTGCGCACACAATCCCAGTGTTGTACAGCTTGCTTCTTCACCTTCCCGAAGCTGCCGCTCTCGCCGGCTGCCGGAGCCCAAGAAGCGGCTTCTTCGCGCGAAGACGATTGTGCCGCTCACAGTGCTCTCCTTAGCGCGGCTTCTGCCGAAAGACGCCCGGCAGCGGCTCTTACCTCCGGAGAGCAACCTACCTTCCTCTTTAGCTCCTCTTCTCATCTACACCTCGGCAAAAAGCTTTTCCACTATGTCTGGCTAGGAAAAACTGTGCCAGCACAGAAAACATCTCCCATCGTGTTCTAGAAGTTGCAGAGATGTCTGCCAAGTGTTTGGCAGGAAGAAAAGAAAAGTTGTCCAAAACAGCTTCCAATCGAATGTTCCTGTGATTGGAAAAGTCAGGAGAGTGCAAAGGTACTGTTTTCTATCAGTTGGCAAGGTGCGCACACAATCCCAGTGTTGTGCAGCTTGCTTCTTCACCTTCCCGAAGCTGCCGCTCTCGCCGGCTGCCGGAGCCCAAGAAGCGGCTTCTTCGCGCAAAGACGATTGTGCCGCTCACAGTGCTCTCCTTAGCGCGGCTTCTGCCGAAAGACGCCCGGCAGCGGCTCTTACCTCCGGAGAGCATCCCACCTTCGTCTTTCGCGTCTTTTGTAGTCTACATCTTAGCAAAACGCTTTCCCACTATGTCTGGCTAGGAAAAACTGTGCCAGCACAGAAAACATCTCCCATCGTGTTCTAGAAGTTGCAGAGATGTCTGCCAATTGTTTGGCAGGAAGAAAAGAAAAGTTGTCCAAAACAGCTTCCAATCGAATGTTCCTGTGATTGGAAAAGTCAGGAGAGTGCAAAGGTACTGTTTTCTATCAGTTGGCAAGGTGCGCACACAATCCCAGTGTTGTACAGCTTGCTTCTTCACCTTCCCGAAGCTGCCGCTCTCGCCGGCTGCCGGAGCCCAAGAAGCGGCTTCTTCGCGCAAAGACGATTGTGCCGCTCACAGTGCTCTCCTTAGCGCGGCTTCTGCCGAAAGACGCCCGGCAGCGGCTCTTACCTCCGGAGAGCATCCTACCTTCCTCTTTAGCTCCTCTTCTCATCTACACCTCGGCAAAAAGCTTTTCCACTATGTCTGGCTAGGAAAAACTGTGCCAGCACAGAAAACATCTCCCATCGTGTTCTAGAAGTTGCAAGGATGTCTGCCAAGTGTTTGGCAGGAAGAAAAAGAAAAGTTGTCCAAAACAGCTTCCAATCGAATGTTCCTGTGATTGGAAAAGTCAGGAGAGTGCAAAGGTACTGTTTTCTATCAGTTGGCAAGGTGCGCACACAATCCCAGTGTTGTACAGCTTGCTTCTTCACCTTCCCGAAGCTGCCGCTCTCGCCGGCTGCCGGAGCCCAAGAAGCGGCTTCTTCGCGCAAAGACGATTGTGCCGCTCACAGTGCTCTCCTTAGCGCGGCTTCTGCCGAAAGACGCCCGGCAGCGGCTCTTACCTCCGGAGAGCATCCTACCTTCCTCTTTAGCTCCTCTTCTCATCTACACCTCGGCAAAAAGCTTTTCCACTATGTCTGGCTAGGAAAAACTGTGCCAGCACAGAAAACATCTCCCATCGTGTTCTAGAAGTTGCACGGATGTCTGCCAAGTGTTTGGCAGGAAGAAAAGAAAAGTTGTCCAAAACAGCTTCCAATCGAATGTTCCTGTGATTGGAAAAGTCAGGAGAGTGCAAAGGTACTGTTTTCTATCAGTTGGCAAGGTGCGCACACAATCCCAGTGTTGTACAGCTTGCTTCTTCACCTTCCCGAAGCTGCCGCTCTCGCCGGCTGCCGGAGCCCAAGAAGCGGCTTCTTCGCGCAAAGACGATTGTGCCGCTCACAGTGCTCTCCTTAGCGCGGCTTCTGCCGAAAGACGCCCGGCAGCGGCTCTTACCTCCGGAGAGCATCCTACCTTCCTCTTTAGCTCCTCTTCTCATCTACACCTCGGCAAAAACGCTTTTCCACTATGTCTGGCTAGGAAAAACTGTGCCAGCACAGAAAACATCTCCCATCGTGTTCTAGAAGTTGCACGGATGTCTGCCAAGTGTTTGGCAGGAAGAAAAGAAAAGTTGTCCAAAACAGCTTCCAATCGAATGTTCCTGTGATTGGAAAAGTCAGGAGAGTGCAAAGGTACTGTTTTCTATCAGTTGGCAAGGTGCGCACACAATCCCAGTGTTGTACAGCTTGCTTCTTCACCTTCCCGAAGCTGCCGCTCTCGCCGGCTGCCGGAGCCCAAGAAGCGGCTTCTTCGCGCAAAGACGATTGTGCCGCTCACAGTGCTCTCCTTAGCGCGGCTTCTGCCGAAAGACGCCCGGCAGCGGCTCTTACCTCCGGAGAGCATCCCACCTTCGTCTTTCGCGTCTTTTGTAGTCTACATCTTAGCAAAACGCTTTCCCACTATGTCTGGCTAGGAAAAACTGTGCCAGCGCAGAAAACATCTCCCATCGTGTTCTAGAAGTTGCACGGATGTCTGCCAAGTGTTTGGCAGGAAGAAAAGAAAAGTTGTCCAAAACAGCTTCCAATCGAATGTTCCTGTGATTGGAAAAGTCAGGAGAGTGCAAAGGTACTGTTTTCTATCAGTTGGCAAGGTGCGCACACAATCCCAGTGTTGTACAGCTTGCTTCTTCACCTTCCCGAAGCTGCCGCTCTCGCCGGCTGCCGGAGCCCAAGAAGCGGCTTCTTCGCGCAAAGACGATTGTGCCGCTCACAGTGCTCTCCTTAGCACGGCTTCTGCCGAAAGACGCCCGGCAGCGGCTCTTACCTCCGGAGAGCAACCTACCTTCCTCTTTAGCTCCTCTTCTCATCTACACCTCGGCAAAAAGCTTTTCCACTATGTCTGGCTAGGAAAAACTGTGCCAGCACAGAAAACATCTCCCATCGTGTTCTAGAAGTTGCAGAGATGTCTGCCAAGTGTTTGGCAGGAAGAAAAGAAAAGTTGTCCAAAACAGCTTCCAATCGAATGTTCCTGTGATTGGAAAAGTCAGGAGAGTGCAAAGGTACTGTTTTCTATCAGTTGGCAAGGTGCGCACACAATCCCAGTGTTGTGCAGCTTGCTTCTTCACCTTCCCGAAGCTGCCGCTCTCGCCGGCTGCCGGAGCCCAAGAAGCGGCTTCTTCGCGCAAAGACGATTGTGCCGCTCACAGTGCTCTCCTTAGCGCGGCTTCTGCCGAAAGACGCCCGGCAGCGGCTCTTACCTCCGGAGAGCATCCCACCTTCGTCTTTCGCGTCTTTTGTAGTCTACATCTTAGCAAAACGCTTTCCCACTATGTCTGGCTAGGAAAAACTGTGCCAGCACAGAAAACATCTCCCATCGTGTTCTAGAAGTTGCACGGATGTCTGCCAAGTGTTTGGCAGGAAGAAAAGAAAAGTTGTCCAAAACAGCTTCCAATCGAATGTTCCTGTGATTGGAAAAGTCAGGAGAGTGCAAAGGTACTGTTTTCTATCAGTTGGCAAGGTGCGCACACAATCCCAGTGTTGTACAGCTTGCTTCTTCACCTTCCCGAAGCTGCCGCTCTCGCCGGCTGCCGGAGCCCAAGAAGCGGCTTCTTCGCGCAAAGACGATTGTGCCGCTCACAGTGCTCTCCTTAGCGCGGCTTCTGCCGAAAGACGCCCGGCAGCGGTTCTTACCTCCGGAGAGCAACCTACCTTCCTCTTTAGCTCCTCTTCTCATCTACACCTCGGCAAAAAGCTTTTCCACTATGTCTGGCTAGGAAAAACTGTGCCAGCACAGAAAACATCTCCCATCGTGTTCTAGAAGTTGCACGGATGTCTGCCAAATGTTTGGCAGGAAGAAAAGAAAAGTTGTCCAAAACAGCTTCCAATCGAATGTTCCTGTGATTGGAAAAGTCAGGAGAGTGCAAAGGTACTGTTTTCTATCAGTTGGCAAGGTGCGCACACAATCCCAGTGTTGTACAGCTTGCTTCTTCACCTTCCCGAAGCTGCCGCTCTCGCCGGCTGCCGGAGCCGAAAAAGCGGCTTCTTCGCGCAAAGACGATTGTGCCGCTCACAGTGCTCTCCTTAGCGCGGCTTCTGCCGAAAGACGCCCGGCAGCGGCTCTTACCTCCGGAGAGCATCCCACCTTCGTCTTTCGCGTCTTTTGTAGTCTACATCTTAGCAAAACGCTTTCCCACTATGTCTGGCTAGGAAAAACTGTGCCAGCACAGAAAACATCTCCCATCGTGTTCTAGAAGTTGCACGGATGTCTGCCAAGTGTTTGGCAGGAAGAAAAGAAAAGTTGTCCAAAACAGCTTCCAATCGAATGTTCCTGTGATTGGAAAAGTCAGGAGAGTGCAAAGGTACTGTTTTCTATCAGTTGGCAAGGTGCGCACACAATCCCAGTGTTGTACAGCTTGCTTCTTCACCTTCCCGAAGCTGCCGCTCTCGCCGGCTGCCGGAGCCGAAAAAGCGGCTTCTTCGCGCAAAGACGATTGTGCCGCTCACAGTGCTCTCCTTAGCGCGGCTTCTGCCGAAAGACGCCCGGCAGCGGCTCTTACCTCCGGAGAGCATCCCACCTTCGTCTTTCGCGTCTTTTGTAGTCTACATCTTAGCAAAACGCTTTCCCACTATGTCTGGCTAGGAAAAACTGTGCCAGCACAGAAAACATCTCCCATCGTGTTCTAGAAGTTGCACGGATGTCTGCCAAGTGTTTGGCAGGAAGAAAAGAAAAGTTGTCCAAAACAGCTTCCAATCGAATGTTCCTGTGATTGGAAAAGTCAGGAGAGTGCAAAGGTACTGTTTTCTATCAGTTGGCAAGGTGCGCACACAATCCCAGTGTTGTACAGCTTGCTTCTTCACCTTCCCGAAGCTGCCGCTCTCGCCGGCTGCCGGAGCCCAAGAAGCGGCTTCTTCGCGCAAAGACGATTGTGCCGCTCACAGTGCTCTCCTTAGCGCGGCTTCTGCCGAAAGACGCCCGGCAGCGGTTCTTACCTCCGGAGAGCAACCTACCTTCCTCTTTAGCTCCTCTTCTCATCTACACCTCGGCAAAACGCTTTTCCACTATGTCTGGCTAGGAAAAACTGTGCCAGCACAGAAAACATCTCCCATCGTGTTCTAGAAGTTGCACGGATGTCTGCCAAGTGTTTGGCAGGAAGAAAAGAAAAGTTGTCCAAAACAGCTTCCAATCGAATGTTCCTGTGATTGGAAAAGTCAGGAGAGTGCAAAGGTACTGTTTTCTATCAGTTGGCAAGGTGCGCACACAATCCCAGTGTTGTACAGCTTGCTTCTTCACCTTCCCGAAGCTGCCGCTCTCGCCGGCTGCCGGAGCCCAAGAAGCGGCTTCTTCGCGCAAAGACGATTGTGCCGCTCACAGTGCTCTCCTTAGCGCGGCTTCTGCCGAAAGACGCCCGGCAGCGGCTCTTACCTCCGGAGAGCATCCTACCTTCCTCTTTAGCTCCTCTTCTCATCTACACCTCGGCAAAAAGCTTTTCCACTATGTCTGGCTAGGAAAAACTGTGCCAGCACAGAAAACATCTCCCATCGTGTTCTAGAAGTTGCACGGATGTCTGCCAAGTGTTTGGCAGGAAGAAAAGAAAAGTTGTCCAAAACAGCTTCCAATCGAATGTTCCTGTGATTGGAAAAGTCAGGAGAGTGCAAAGGTACTGTTTTCTATCAGTTGGCAAGGTGCGCACACAATCCCAGTGTTGTACAGCTTGCTTCTTCACCTTCCCGAAGCTGCCGCTCTCGCCGGCTGCCGGAGCCCAAGAAGCGGCTTCTTCGCGCAAAGACGATTGTGCCGCTCACAGTGCTCTCCTTAGCGCGGCTTCTGCCGAAAGACGCCCGGCAGCGGCTCTTACCTCCGGAGAGCATCCTACCTTCCTCTTTAGCTCCTCTTCTCATCTACACCTCGGCAAAAAGCTTTTCCACTATGTCTGGCTAGGAAAAACTGTGCCAGCACAGAAAACATCTCCCATCGTGTTCTAGAAGTTGCACGGATGTCTGCCAAGTGTTTGGCAGGAAGAAAAGAAAAGTTGTCCAAAACAGCTTCCAATCGAATGTTCCTGTGATTGGAAAAGTCAGGAGAGTGCAAAGGTACTGTTTTCTATCAGTTGGCAAGGTGCGCACACAATCCCAGTGTTGTACAGCTTGCTTCTTCACCTTCCCGAAGCTGCCGCTCTCGCCGGCTGCCGGAGCCCAAGAAGCGGCTTCTTCGCGCAAAGACGATTGTGCCGCTCACAGTGCTCTCCTTAGCGCGGCTTCTGCCGAAAGACGCCCGGCAGCGGTTCTTACCTCCGGAGAGCAACCTACCTTCCTCTTTAGCTCCTCTTCTCATCTACACCTCGGCAAAAAGCTTTTCCACTATGTCTGGCTAGGAAAAACTGTGCCAGCACAGAAAACATCTCCCATCGTGTTCTAGAAGTTGCAGAGATGTCTGCCAAGTGTTTGGCAGGAAGAAAAGAAAAGTTGTCCAAAACAGCTTCCAATCGAATGTTCATGTGATTGGAAAAGTCAGGAGAGTGCAAAGGTACTGTTTTCTATCAGTTGGCAAGGTGCGCACACAATCCCAGTGTTGTACAGCTTGCTTCTTCACCTTCCCGAAGCTGCCGCTCTCGCCGGCTGCCGGAGCCCAAGAAGCGGCTTCTTCGCGCAAAGACGATTGTGCCGCTCACAGTGCTCTCCTTAGCGCGGCTTCTGCCGAAAGACGCCCGGCAGCGGCTCTTACCTCCGGAGAGCATCCCACCTTCGTCTTTCGCGTCTTTTGTAGTCTACATCTTAGCAAAACGCTTTTCCACTATGTCTGGCTAGGAAAAACTGTGCCAGCACAGAAAACATCTCCCATCGTGTTCTAGAAGTTGCACGGATGTCTGCCAAGTGTTTGGCAGGAAGAAAAGAAAAGTTGTCCAAAACAGCTTCCAATCGAATGTTCCTGTGATTGGAAAAGTCAGGAGAGTGCAAAGGTACTGTTTTCTATCAGTTGGCAAGGTGCGCACACAATCCCAGTGTTGTACAGCTTGCTTCTTCACCTTCCCGAAGCTGCCGCTCTCGCCGGCTGCCGGAGCCCAAGAAGCGGCTTCTTCGCGCAAAGACGATTGTGCCGCTCACAGTGCTCTCCTTAGCGCGGCTTCTGCCGAAAGACGCCCGGCAGCGGTTCTTACCTCCGGAGAGCAACCTACCTTCCTCTTTAGCTCCTCTTCTCATCTACACCTCGGCAAAAAGCTTTTCCACTATGTCTGGCTAGGAAAAACTGTGCCAGCACAGAAAACATCTCCCATCGTGTTCTAGAAGTTGCACGGATGTCTGCCAAATGTTTGGCAGGAAGAAAAGAAAAGTTGTCCAAAACAGCTTCCAATCGAATGTTCCTGTGATTGGAAAAGTCAGGAGAGTGCAAAGGTACTGTTTTCTATCAGTTGGCAAGGTGCGCACACAATCCCAGTGTTGTACAGCTTGCTTCTTCACCTTCCCGAAGCTGCCGCTCTCGCCGGCTGCCGGAGCCGAAAAAGCGGCTTCTTCGCGCAAAGACGATTGTGCCGCTCACAGTGCTCTCCTTAGCGCGGCTTCTGCCGAAAGACGCCCGGCAGCGGCTCTTACCTCCGGAGAGCATCCCACCTTCGTCTTTCGCGTCTTTTGTAGTCTACATCTTAGCAAAACGCTTTCCCACTATGTCTGGCTAGGAAAAACTGTGCCAGCACAGAAAACATCTCCCATCGTGTTCTAGAAGTTGCACGGATGTCTGCCAAGTGTTTGGCAGGAAGAAAAGAAAAGTTGTCCAAAACAGCTTCCAATCGAATGTTCCTGTGATTGGAAAAGTCAGGAGAGTGCAAAGGTACTGTTTTCTATCAGTTGGCAAGGTGCGCACACAATCCCAGTGTTGTACAGCTTGCTTCTTCACCTTCCCGAAGCTGCCGCTCTCGCCGGCTGCCGGAGCCGAAAAAGCGGCTTCTTCGCGCAAAGACGATTGTGCCGCTCACAGTGCTCTCCTTAGCGCGGCTTCTGCCGAAAGACGCCCGGCAGCGGCTCTTACCTCCGGAGAGCATCCCACCTTCGTCTTTCGCGTCTTTTGTAGTCTACATCTTAGCAAAACGCTTTCCCACTATGTCTGGCTAGGAAAAACTGTGCCAGCACAGAAAACATCTCCCATCGTGTTCTAGAAGTTGCACGGATGTCTGCCAAGTGTTTGGCAGGAAGAAAAGAAAAGTTGTCCAAAACAGCTTCCAATCGAATGTTCCTGTGATTGGAAAAGTCAGGAGAGTGCAAAGGTACTGTTTTCTATCAGTTGGCAAGGTGCGCACACAATCCCAGTGTTGTACAGCTTGCTTCTTCACCTTCCCGAAGCTGCCGCTCTCGCCGGCTGCCGGAGCCCAAGAAGCGGCTTCTTCGCGCAAAGACGATTGTGCCGCTCACAGTGCTCTCCTTAGCGCGGCTTCTGCCGAAAGACGCCCGGCAGCGGTTCTTACCTCCGGAGAGCAACCTACCTTCCTCTTTAGCTCCTCTTCTCATCTACACCTCGGCAAAACGCTTTTCCACTATGTCTGGCTAGGAAAAACTGTGCCAGCACAGAAAACATCTCCCATCGTGTTCTAGAAGTTGCACGGATGTCTGCCAAGTGTTTGGCAGGAAGAAAAGAAAAGTTGTCCAAAACAGCTTCCAATCGAATGTTCCTGTGATTGGAAAAGTCAGGAGAGTGCAAAGGTACTGTTTTCTATCAGTTGGCAAGGTGCGCACACAATCCCAGTGTTGTACAGCTTGCTTCTTCACCTTCCCGAAGCTGCCGCTCTCGCCGGCTGCCGGAGCCCAAGAAGCGGCTTCTTCGCGCAAAGACGATTGTGCCGCTCACAGTGCTCTCCTTAGCGCGGCTTCTGCCGAAAGACGCCCGGCAGCGGCTCTTACCTCCGGAGAGCATCCTACCTTCCTCTTTAGCTCCTCTTCTCATCTACACCTCGGCAAAAAGCTTTTCCACTATGTCTGGCTAGGAAAAACTGTGCCAGCACAGAAAACATCTCCCATCGTGTTCTAGAAGTTGCACGGATGTCTGCCAAGTGTTTGGCAGGAAGAAAAGAAAAGTTGTCCAAAACAGCTTCCAATCGAATGTTCCTGTGATTGGAAAAGTCAGGAGAGTGCAAAGGTACTGTTTTCTATCAGTTGGCAAGGTGCGCACACAATCCCAGTGTTGTACAGCTTGCTTCTTCACCTTCCCGAAGCTGCCGCTCTCGCCGGCTGCCGGAGCCCAAGAAGCGGCTTCTTCGCGCAAAGACGATTGTGCCGCTCACAGTGCTCTCCTTAGCGCGGCTTCTGCCGAAAGACGCCCGGCAGCGGCTCTTACCTCCGGAGAGCATCCTACCTTCCTCTTTAGCTCCTCTTCTCATCTACACCTCGGCAAAAAGCTTTTCCACTATGTCTGGCTAGGAAAAACTGTGCCAGCACAGAAAACATCTCCCATCGTGTTCTAGAAGTTGCACGGATGTCTGCCAAGTGTTTGGCAGGAAGAAAAGAAAAGTTGTCCAAAACAGCTTCCAATCGAATGTTCCTGTGATTGGAAAAGTCAGGAGAGTGCAAAGGTACTGTTTTCTATCAGTTGGCAAGGTGCGCACACAATCCCAGTGTTGTACAGCTTGCTTCTTCACCTTCCCGAAGCTGCCGCTCTCGCCGGCTGCCGGAGCCCAAGAAGCGGCTTCTTCGCGCAAAGACGATTGTGCCGCTCACAGTGCTCTCCTTAGCGCGGCTTCTGCCGAAAGACGCCCGGCAGCGGTTCTTACCTCCGGAGAGCAACCTACCTTCCTCTTTAGCTCCTCTTCTCATCTACACCTCGGCAAAAAGCTTTTCCACTATGTCTGGCTAGGAAAAACTGTGCCAGCACAGAAAACATCTCCCATCGTGTTCTAGAAGTTGCAGAGATGTCTGCCAAGTGTTTGGCAGGAAGAAAAGAAAAGTTGTCCAAAACAGCTTCCAATCGAATGTTCATGTGATTGGAAAAGTCAGGAGAGTGCAAAGGTACTGTTTTCTATCAGTTGGCAAGGTGCGCACACAATCCCAGTGTTGTACAGCTTGCTTCTTCACCTTCCCGAAGCTGCCGCTCTCGCCGGCTGCCGGAGCCCAAGAAGCGGCTTCTTCGCGCAAAGACGATTGTGCCGCTCACAGTGCTCTCCTTAGCGCGGCTTCTGCCGAAAGACGCCCGGCAGCGGCTCTTACCTCCGGAGAGCATCCCACCTTCGTCTTTCGCGTCTTTTGTAGTCTACATCTTAGCAAAACGCTTTTCCACTATGTCTGGCTAGGAAAAACTGTGCCAGCACAGAAAACATCTCCCATCGTGTTCTAGAAGTTGCACGGATGTCTGCCAAGTGTTTGGCAGGAAGAAAAGAAAAGTTGTCCAAAACAGCTTCCAATCGAATGTTCCTGTGATTGGAAAAGTCAGGAGAGTGCAAAGGTACTGTTTTCTATCAGTTGGCAAGGTGCGCACACAATCCCAGTGTTGTACAGCTTGCTTCTTCACCTTCCCGAAGCTGCCGCTCTCGCCGGCTGCCGGAGCCGAAAAAGCGGCTTCTTCGCGCAAAGACGATTGTGCCGCTCACAGTGCTCTCCTTAGCGCGGCTTCTGCCGAAAGACGCCCGGCAGCGGCTCTTACCTCCGGAGAGCATCCCACCTTCCTCTTTCGCGTCTTTTGTAGTCTACATCTTAGCAAAACGCTTTCCCACTATGTCTGGCTAGGAAAAACTGTGCCAGCACAGAAAACATCTCCCATCGTGTTCTAGAAGTTGCACGGATGTCTGCCAAGTGTTTGGCAGGAAGAAAAGAAAAGTTGTCCAAAACAGCTTCCAATCGAATGTTCATGTGATTGGAAAAGTCAGGAGAGTGCAAAGGTACTGTTTTCTATCAGTTGGCAAGGTGCGCACACAATCCCAGTGTTGTACAGCTTGCTTCTTCACCTTCCCGAAGCTGCCGCTCTCGCCGGCTGCCGGAGCCCAAGAAGCGGCTTCTTCGCGCAAAGACGATTGTGCCGCTCACAGTGCTCTCCTTAGCGCGGCTTCTGCCGAAAGACGCCCGGCAGCGGCTCTTACCTCCGGAGAGCATCCTACCTTCCTCTTTAGCTCCTCTTCTCATCTACACCTCGGCAAAAAGCTTTTCCACTATGTCTGGCTAGGAAAAACTGTGCCAGCACAGAAAACATCTCCCATCGTGTTCTAGAAGTTGCACGGATGTCTGCCAAGTGTTTGGCAGGAAGAAAAGAAAAGTTGTCCAAAACAGCTTCCAATCGAATGTTCCTGTGATTGGAAAAGTCAGGAGAGTGCAAAGGTACTGTTTTCTATCAGTTGGCAAGGTGCGCACACAATCCCAGTGTTGTACAGCTTGCTTCTTCACCTTCCCGAAGCTGCCGCTCTCGCCGGCTGCCGGAGCCCAAGAAGCGGCTTCTTCGCGCAAAGACGATTGTGCCGCTCACAGTGCTCTCCTTAGCGCGGCTTCTGCCGAAAGACGCCCGGCAGCGGCTCTTACCTCCGGAGAGCATCCTACCTTCCTCTTTAGCTCCTCTTCTCATCTACACCTCGGCAAAAACGCTTTTCCACTATGTCTGGCTAGGAAAAACTGTGCCAGCACAGAAAACATCTCCCATCGTGTTCTAGAAGTTGCACGGATGTCTGCCAAGTGTTTGGCAGGAAGAAAAGAAAAGTTGTCCAAAACAGCTTCCAATCGAATGTTCCTGTGATTGGAAAAGTCAGGAGAGTGCAAAGGTACTGTTTTCTATCAGTTGGCAAGGTGCGCACACAATCCCAGTGTTGTACAGCTTGCTTCTTCACCTTCCCGAAGCTGCCGCTCTCGCCGGCTGCCGGAGCCCAAGAAGCGGCTTCTTCGCGCAAAGACGATTGTGCCGCTCACAGTGCTCTCCTTAGCGCGGCTTCTGCCGAAAGACGCCCGGCAGCGGCTCTTACCTCCGGAGAGCATCCCACCTTCGTCTTTCGCGTCTTTTGTAGTCTACATCTTAGCAAAACGCTTTTCCACTATGTCTGGCTAGGAAAAACTGTGCCAGCACAGAAAACATCTCCCATCGTGTTCTAGAAGTTGCAGAGATGTCTGCCAATTGTTTGGCAGGAAGAAAAGAAAAGTTGTCCAAAACAGCTTCCAATCGAATGTTCCTGTGATTGGAAAAGTCAGGAGAGTGCAAAGGTACTGTTTTCTATCAGTTGGCAAGGTGCGCACACAATCCCAGTGTTGTACAGCTTGCTTCTTCACCTTCCCGAAGCTGCCGCTCTCGCCGGCTGCCGGAGCCCAAGAAGCGGCTTCTTCGCGCAAAGACGATTGTGCCGCTCACAGTGCTCTCCTTAGCGCGGCTTCTGCCGAAAGACGCCCGGCAGCGGCTCTTACCTCCGGAGAGCATCCTACCTTCCTCTTTAGCTCCTCTTCTCATCTACACCTCGGCAAAAAGCTTTTCCACTATGTCTGGCTAGGAAAAACTGTGCCAGCACAGAAAACATCTCCCATCGTGTTCTAGAAGTTGCACGGATGTCTGCCAAGTGTTTGGCAGGAAGAAAAAGAAAAGTTGTCCAAAACAGCTTCCAATCGAATGTTCCTGTGATTGGAAAAGTCAGGAGAGTGCAAAGGTACTGTTTTCTATCAGTTGGCAAGGTGCGCACACAATCCCAGTGTTGTACAGCTTGCTTCTTCACCTTCCCGAAGCTGCCGCTCTCGCCGGCTGCCGGAGCCCAAGAAGCGGCTTCTTCGCGCAAAGACGATTGTGCCGCTCACAGTGCTCTCCTTAGCGCGGCTTCTGCCGAAAGACGCCCGGCAGCGGCTCTTACCTCCGGAGAGCATCCTACCTTCCTCTTTAGCTCCTCTTCTCATCTACACCTCGGCAAAAAGCTTTTCCACTATGTCTGGCTAGGAAAAACTGTGCCAGCACAGAAAACATCTCCCATCGTGTTCTAGAAGTTGCACGGATGTCTGCCAAGTGTTTGGCAGGAAGAAAAGAAAAGTTGTCCAAAACAGCTTCCAATCGAATGTTCCTGTGATTGGAAAAGTCAGGAGAGTGCAAAGGTACTGTTTTCTATCAGTTGGCAAGGTGCGCACACAATCCCAGTGTTGTACAGCTTGCTTCTTCACCTTCCCGAAGCTGCCGCTCTCGCCGGCTGCCGGAGCCCAAGAAGCGGCTTCTTCGCGCAAAGACGATTGTGCCGCTCACAGTGCTCTCCTTAGCGCGGCTTCTGCCGAAAGACGCCCGGCAGCGGCTCTTACCTCCGGAGAGCAACCTACCTTCCTCTTTAGCTCCTCTTCTCATCTACACCTCGGCAAAAAGCTTTTCCACTATGTCTGGCTAGGAAAAACTGTGCCAGCACAGAAAACATCTCCCATCGTGTTCTAGAAGTTGCAGAGATGTCTGCCAAGTGTTTGGCAGGAAGAAAAGAAAAGTTGTCCAAAACAGCTTCCAATCGAATGTTCCTGTGATTGGAAAAGTCAGGAGAGTGCAAAGGTACTGTTTTCTATCAGTTGGCAAGGTGCGCACACAATCCCAGTGTTGTACAGCTTGCTTCTTCACCTTCCCGAAGCTGCCGCTCTCGCCGGCTGCCGGAGCCCAAGAAGCGGCTTCTTCGCGCAAAGACGATTGTGCCGCTCACAGTGCTCTCCTTAGCGCGGCTTCTGCCGAAAGACGCCCGGCAGCGGCTCTTACCTCCGGAGAGCATCCCACCTTTGTCTTTCGCGTCTTTTGTAGTCTACATCTTAGCAAAACGCTTTTCCACTATGTCTGGCTAGGAAAAACTGTGCCAGCACAGAAAACATCTCCCATCGTGTTCTAGAAGTTGCACGGATGTCTGCCAAGTGTTTGGCAGGAAGAAAAGAAAAGTTGTCCAAAACAGCTTCCAATCGAATGTTCCTGTGATTGGAAAAGTCAGGAGAGTGCAAAGGTACTGTTTTCTATCAGTTGGCAAGGTGCGCACACAATCCCAGTGTTGTACAGCTTGCTTCTTCACCTTCCCGAAGCTGCCGCTCTCGCCGGCTGCCGGAGCCCAAGAAGCGGCTTCTTCGCGCAAAGACGATTGTGCCGCTCACAGTGCTCTCCTTAGCGCGGCTTCTGCCGAAAGACGCCCGGCAGCGGCTCTTACCTCCGGAGAGCATCCCACCTTTGTCTTTCGCGTCTTTTGTAGTCTACATCTTAGCAAAACGCTTTTCCACTATGTCTGGCTAGGAAAAACTGTGCCAGCACAGAAAACATCTCCCATCGTGTTCTAGAAGTTGCACGGATGTCTGCCAAGTGTTTGGCAGGAAGAAAAGAAAAGTTGTCCAAAACAGCTTCCAATCGAATGTTCCTGTGATTGGAAAAGTCAGGAGAGTGCAAAGGTACTGTTTTCTATCAGTTGGCAAGGTGCGCACACAATCCCAGTGTTGTACAGCTTGCTTCTTCACCTTCCCGAAGCTGCCGCTCTCGCCGGCTGCCGGAGCCGAAAAAGCGGCTTCTTCGCGCAAAGACGATTGTGCCGCTCACAGTGCTCTCCTTAGCGCGGCTTCTGCCGAAAGACGCCCGGCAGCGGCTCTTACCTCCGGAGAGCATCCCACCTTCGTCTTTCGCGTCTTTTGTAGTCTACATCTTAGCAAAACGCTTTCCCACTATGTCTGGCTAGGAAAAACTGTGCCAGCACAGAAAACATCTCCCATCGTGTTCTAGAAGTTGCACAGATGTCTGCCAAGTGTTTGGCAGGAAGAAAAGAAAAGTTGTCCAAAACAGCTTCCAATCGAATGTTCCTGTGATTGGAAAAGTGAGGAGAGTGCAAAGGTACTGTTTTCTATCAGTTGGCAAGGTGCGCACACAATCCCAGTGTTGTACAGCTTGCTTCTTCACCTTCCCGAAGCTGCCGCTCTCGCCGGCTGCCGGAGCCGAAAAAGCGGCTTCTTCGCGCAAAGACGATTGTGCCGCTCACAGTGCTCTCCTTAGCGCGGCTTCTGCCGAAAGACGCCCGGCAGCGGCTCTTACCTCCGGAGAGCATCCCACCTTCGTCTTTCGCGTCTTTTGTAGTCTACATCTTAGCAAAACGCTTTCCCACTATGTCTGGCTAGGAAAAACTGTGCCAGCGCAGAAAACATCTCCCATCGTGTTCTAGAAGTTGCACGGATGTCTGCCAAGTGTTTGGCAGGAAGAAAAGAAAAGTTGTCCAAAACAGCTTCCAATCGAATGTTCCTGTGATTGGAAAAGTCAGGAGAGTGCAAAGGTACTGTTTTCTATCAGTTGGCAAGGTGCGCACACAATCCCAGTGTTGTACAGCTTGCTTCTTCACCTTCCCGAAGCTGCCGCTCTCGCCGGCTGCCGGAGCCCAAGAAGCGGCTTCTTCGCGCAAAGACGATTGTGCCGCTCACAGTGCTCTCCTTAGCGCGGCTTCTGCCGAAAGACGCCCGGCAGCGGCTCTTACCTCCGGAGAGCATCCTACCTTCCTCTTTAGCTCCTCTTCTCATCTACACCTCGGCAAAAAGCTTTTCCACTATGTCTGGCTAGGAAAAACTGTGCCAGCACAGAAAACATCTCCCATCGTGTTCTAGAAGTTGCACGGATGTCTGCCAAGTGTTTGGCAGGAAGAAAAGAAAAGTTGTCCAAAACAGCTTCCAATCGAATGTTCCTGTGATTGGAAAAGTCAGGAGAGTGCAAAGGTACTGTTTTCTATCAGTTGGCAAGGTGCGCACACAATCCCAGTGTTGTACAGCTTGCTTCTTCACCTTCCCGAAGCTGCCGCTCTCGCCGGCTGCCGGAGCCCAAGAAGCGGCTTCTTCGCGCAAAGACGATTGTGCCGCTCACAGTGCTCTCCTTAGCGCGGCTTCTGCCGAAAGACGCCCGGCAGCGGCTCTTACCTCCGGAGAGCATCCTACCTTCCTCTTTAGCTCCTCTTCTCATCTACACCTCGGCAAAAAGCTTTTCCACTATGTCTGGCTAGGAAAAACTGTGCCAGCACAGAAAACATCTCCCATCGTGTTCTAGAAGTTGCGCGGATGTCTGCCAAGTGTTTGGCAGGAAGAAAAGAAAAGTTGTCCAAAACAGCTTCCAATCGAATGTTCCTGTGATTGGAAAAGTCAGGAGAGTGCAAAGGTACTGTTTTCTATCAGTTGGCAAGGTGCGCACACAATCCCAGTGTTGTACAGCTTGCTTCTTCACCTTCCCGAAGCTGCCGCTCTCGCCGGCTGCCGGAGCCCAAGAAGCGGCTTCTTCGCGCAAAGACGATTGTGCCGCTCACAGTGCTCTCCTTAGCGCGGCTTCTGCCGAAAGACGCCCGGCAGCGGCTCTTACCTCCGGAGAGCAACCTACCTTCCTCTTTAGCTCCTCTTCTCATCTACACCTCGGCAAAAAGCTTTTCCACTATGTCTGGCTAGGAAAAACTGTGCCAGCACAGAAAACATCTCCCATCGTGTTCTAGAAGTTGCAGAGATGTCTGCCAAGTGTTTGGCAGGAAGAAAAGAAAAGTTGTCCAAAACAGCTTCCAATCGAATGTTCATGTGATTGGAAAAGTCAGGAGAGTGCAAAGGTACTGTTTTCTATCAGTTGGCAAGGTGCGCACACAATCCCAGTGTTGTACAGCTTGCTTCTTCACCTTCCCGAAGCTGCCGCTCTCGCCGGCTGCCGGAGCCGAAGAAGCGGCTTCTTCGCGCAAAGACGATTGTGCCGCTCACAGTGCTCTCCTTAGTGCGGCTTCTGCCGAAAGACGCCCGGCAGCGGCTCTTACCTCCGGAGAGCATCCCACCTTCGTCTTTCGCGTCTTTTGTAGTCTACATCTTAGCAAAACGCTTTTCCACTATGTCTGGCTAGGAAAAACTGTGCCAGCACAGAAAACATCTCCCATCGTGTTCTAGAAGTTGCACGGATGTCTGCCAAGTGTTTGGCAGGAAGAAAAGAAAAGTTGTCCAAAACAGCTTCCAATCGAATGTTCCTGTGATTGGAAAAGTCAGGAGAGTGCAAAGGTACTGTTTTCTATCAGTTGGCAAGGTGCGCACACAATCCCAGTGTTGTACAGCTTGCTTCTTCACCTTCCCGAAGCTGCCGCTCTCGCCGGCTGCCGGAGCCGAAAAAGCGGCTTCTTCGCGCAAAGACGATTGTGCCGCTCACAGTGCTCTCCTTAGCGCGGCTTCTGCCGAAAGACGCCCGGCAGCGGCTCTTACCTCCGGAGAGCATCCCACCTTCGTCTTTCGCGTCTTTTGTAGTCTACATCTTAGCAAAACGCTTTCCCACTATGTCTGGCTAGGAAAAACTGTGCCAGCACAGAAAACATCTCCCATCGTGTTCTAGAAGTTGCACGGATGTCTGCCAAGTGTTTGGCAGGAAGAAAAGAAAAGTTGTCCAAAACAGCTTCCAATCGAATGTTCATGTGATTGGAAAAGTCAGGAGAGTGCAAAGGTACTGTTTTCTATCAGTTGGCAAGGTGCGCACACAATCCCAGTGTTGTACAGCTTGCTTCTTCACCTTCCCGAAGCTGCCGCTCTCGCCGGCTGCCGGAGCCCAAGAAGCGGCTTCTTCGCGCAAAGACGATTGTGCCGCTCACAGTGCTCTCCTTAGCGCGGCTTCTGCCGAAAGACGCCCGGCAGCGGCTCTTACCTCCGGAGAGCATCCTACCTTCCTCTTTAGCTCCTCTTCTCATCTACACCTCGGCAAAAAGCTTTTCCACTATGTCTGGCTAGGAAAAACTGTGCCAGCACAGAAAACATCTCCCATCGTGTTCTAGAAGTTGCACGGATGTCTGCCAAGTGTTTGGCAGGAAGAAAAGAAAAGTTGTCCAAAACAGCTTCCAATCGAATGTTCCTGTGATTGGAAAAGTCAGGAGAGTGCAAAGGTACTGTTTTCTATCAGTTGGCAAGGTGCGCACACAATCCCAGTGTTGTACAGCTTGCTTCTTCACCTTCCCGAAGCTGCCGCTCTCGCCGGCTGCCGGAGCCCAAGAAGCGGCTTCTTCGCGCAAAGACGATTGTGCCGCTCACAGTGCTCTCCTTAGCGCGGCTTCTGCCGAAAGACGCCCGGCAGCGGCTCTTACCTCCGGAGAGCATCCTACCTTCCTCTTTAGCTCCTCTTCTCATCTACACCTCGGCAAAAACGCTTTTCCACTATGTCTGGCTAGGAAAAACTGTGCCAGCACAGAAAACATCTCCCATCGTGTTCTAGAAGTTGCACGGATGTCTGCCAAGTGTTTGGCAGAAGAAAAGAAAAGTTGTCCAAAACAGCTTCCAATCGAATGTTCCTGTGATTGGAAAAGTCAGGAGAGTGCAAAGGTACTGTTTTCTATCAGTTGGCAAGGTGCGCACACAATCCCAGTGTTGTACAGCTTGCTTCTTCACCTTCCCGAAGCTGCCGCTCTCGCCGGCTGCCGGAGCCCAAGAAGCGGCTTCTTCGCGCAAAGACGATTGTGCCGCTCACAGTGCTCTCCTTAGCGCGGCTTCTGCCGAAAGACGCCCGGCAGCGGCTCTTACCTCCGGAGAGCATCCCACCTTCGTCTTTCGCGTCTTTTGTAGTCTACATCTTAGCAAAACGCTTTCCCACTATGTCTGGCTAGGAAAAACTGTGCCAGCACAGAAAACATCTCCCATCGTGTTCTAGAAGTTGCACGGATGTCTGCCAAGTGTTTGGCAGGAAGAAAAGAAAAGTTGTCCAAAACAGCTTCCAATCGAATGTTCCTGTGATTGGAAAAGTCAGGAGAGTGCAAAGGTACTGTTTTCTATCAGTTGGCAAGGTGCGCACACAATCCCAGTGTTGTACAGCTTGCTTCTTCACCTTCCCGAAGCTGCCGCTCTCGCCGGCTGCCGGAGCCCAAGAAGCGGCTTCTTCGCGCAAAGACGATTGTGCCGCTCACAGTGCTCTCCTTAGCGCGGCTTCTGCCGAAAGATGCCCGGCAGCGGCTCTTACCTCCGGAGAGCATCCTACCTTCCTCTTTAGCTCCTCTTCTCATCTACACCTCGGCAAAAAGCTTTTCCACTATGTCTGGCTAGGAAAAACTGTGCCAGCACAGAAAACATCTCCCATCGTGTTCTAGAAGTTGCACGGATGTCTGCCAAGTGTTTGGCAGGAAGAAAAAGAAAAGTTGTCCAAAACAGCTTCCAATCGAATGTTCCTGTGATTGGAAAAGTCAGGAGAGTGCAAAGGTACTGTTTTCTATCAGTTGGCAAGGTGCGCACACAATCCCAGTGTTGTACAGCTTGCTTCTTCACCTTCCCGAAGCTGCCGCTCTCGCCGGCTGCCGGAGCCCAAGAAGCGGCTTCTTCGCGCAAAGACGATTGTGCCGCTCACAGTGCTCTCCTTAGCGCGGCTTCTGCCGAAAGACGCCCGGCAGCGGCTCTTACCTCCGGAGAGCATCCTACCTTCCTCTTTAGCTCCTCTTCTCATCTACACCTCGGCAAAAAGCTTTTCCACTATGTCTGGCTAGGAAAAACTGTGCCAGCACAGAAAACATCTCCCATCGTGTTCTAGAAGTTGCACGGATGTCTGCCAAGTGTTTGGCAGGAAGAAAAGAAAAGTTGTCCAACACAGCTTCCAATCGAATGTTCCTGTGATTGGAAAAGTCAGGAGAGTGCAAAGGTACTGTTTTCTATCAGTTGGCAAGGTGCGCACACAATCCCAGTGTTGTACAGCTTGCTTCTTCACCTTCCCGAAGCTGCCGCTCTCGCCGGCTGCCGGAGCCCAAGAAGCGGCTTCTTCGCGCAAAGACGATTGTGCCGCTCACAGTGCTCTCCTTAGCGCGGCTTCTGCCGAAAGACGCCCGGCAGCGGCTCTTACCTCCGGAGAGCAACCTACCTTCCTCTTTAGCTCCTCTTCTCATCTACACCTCGGCAAAAAGCTTTTCCACTATGTCTGGCTAGGAAAAACTGTGCCAGCACAGAAAACATCTCCCATCGTGTTCTAGAAGTTGCAGAGATGTCTGCCAAGTGTTTGGCAGGAAGAAAAGAAAAGTTGTCCAAAACAGCTTCCAATCGAATGTTCCTGTGATTGGAAAAGTCAGGAGAGTGCAAAGGTACTGTTTTCTATCAGTTGGCAAGGTGCGCACACAATCCCAGTGTTGTACAGCTTGCTTCTTCACCTTCCCGAAGCTGCCGCTCTCGCCGGCTGCCGGAGCTGAAGAAGCGGCTTCTTCGCGCAAAGACGATTGTGCCGCTCACAGTGCTCTCCTTAGCGCGGCTTCTGCCGAAAGACGCCCGGCAGCGGCTCTTACCTCCGGAGAGCATCCCACCTTCGTCTTTCGCGTCTTTTGTAGTCTACATCTTAGCAAAACGCTTTCCCACTATGTCTGGCTAGGAAAAACTGTGCCAGCACAGAAAACATCTCCCATTGTGTTCTAGAAGTTGCACGGATGTCTGCCAAGTGTTTGGCAGGAAGAAAAGAAAAGTTGTCCAAAACAGCTTCCAATCGAATGTTCCTGTGATTGGAAAAGTCAGGAGAGTGCAAAGGTACTGTTTTCTATCAGTTGGCAAGGTGCGCACACAATCCCAGTGTTGTACAGCTTGCTTCTTCACCTTCCCGAAGCTGCCGCTCTCGCCGGCTGCCGGAGCCCAAGAAGCGGCTTCTTCGCGCAAAGACGATTGTGCCGCTCACAGTGCTCTCCTTAGCGCGGCTTCTGCCGAAAGACGCCCGGCAGCGGTTCTTACCTCCGGAGAGCAACCTACCTTCCTCTTTAGCTCCTCTTCTCATCTACACCTCGGCAAAAAGCTTTTCCACTATGTCTGGCTAGGAAAAACTGTGCCAGCACAGAAAACATCTCCCATCGTGTTCTAGAAGTTGCAGAGATGTCTGCCAAGTGTTTGGCAGGAAGAAAAGAAAAGTTGTCCAAAACAGCTTCCAATCGAATGTTCCTGTGATTGGAAAAGTCAGGAGAGTGCAAAGGTACTGTTTTCTATCAGTTGGCAAGGTGCGCACACAATCCCAGTGTTGTACAGCTTGCTTCTTCACCTTCCCGAAGCTGCCGCTCTCGCCGGCTGCCGGAGCCCAAGAAGCGGCTTCTTCGCGCAAAGACGATTGTGCCGCTCACAGTGCTCTCCTTAGCGCGGCTTCTGCCGAAAGACGCCCGGCAGCGGCTCTTACCTCCGGAGAGCATCCCACCTTCGTCTTTCGCGTCTTTTGTAGTCTACATCTTAGCAAAACGCTTTTCCACTATGTCTGGCTAGGAAAAACTGTGCCAGCACAGAAAACATCTCCCATCGTGTTCTAGAAGTTGCACGGATGTCTGCCAAGTGTTTGGCAGGAAGAAAAGAAAAGTTGTCCAAAACAGCTTCCAATCGAATGTTCCTGTGATTGGAAAAGTCAGGAGAGTGCAAAGGTACTGTTTTCTATCAGTTGGCAAGGTGCGCACACAATCCCAGTGTTGTACAGCTTGCTTCTTCACCTTCCCGAAGCTGCCGCTCTCGCCGGCTGCCGGAGCCGAAAAAGCGGCTTCTTCGCGCAAAGACGATTGTGCCGCTCACAGTGCTCTCCTTAGCGCGGCTTCTGCCGAAAGACGCCCGGCAGCGGCTCTTACCTCCGGAGAGCATCCCACCTTCGTCTTTCGCGTCTTTTGTAGTCTACATCTTAGCAAAATGCTTTCCCACTATGTCTGGCTAGGAAAAACTGTGCCAGCACAGAAAACATCTCCCATCGTGTTCTAGAAGTTGCACGGATGTCTGCCAAGTGTTTGGCAGGAAGAAAAGAAAAGTTGTCCAAAACAGCTTCCAATCGAATGTTCCTGTGATTGGAAAAGTCAGGAGAGTGCAAAGGTACTGTTTTCTATCAGTTGGCAAGGTGCGCACACAATCCCAGTGTTGTACAGCTTGCTTCTTCACCTTCCCGAAGCTGCCGCTCTCGCCGGCTGCCGGAGCCCAAGAAGCGGCTTCTTCGCGCAAAGACGATTGTGCCGCTCACAGTACTCTCCTTAGCGCGGCTTCTGCCGAAAGACGCCCGGCAGCGGTTCTTACCTCCGGAGAGCAACCTACCTTCCTCTTTAGCTCCTCTTCTCATCTACACCTCGGCAAAAAGCTTTTCCACTATGTCTGGCTAGGAAAAACTGTGCCAGCACAGAAAACATCTCCCATCGTGTTCTAGAAGTTGCACGGATGTCTGCCAAGTGTTTGGCAGGAAGAAAAGAAAAGTTGTCCAACACAGCTTCCAATCGAATGTTCCTGTGATTGGAAAAGTCAGGAGAGTGCAAAGGTACTGTTTTCTATCAGTTGGCAAGGTGCGCACACAATCCCAGTGTTGTGCAGCATGCTTCTTCACCTTCCCGAAGCTGCCGCTCTCGCCGGCTGCCGGAGCCGAAAAAGCGGCTTCTTCGCGCAAAGACGATTGTGCCGCTCACAGTGCTCTCCTTAGCGCGGCTTCTGCCGAAAGACGCCCGGCAGCGGCTCTTACCTCCGGAGAGCATCCCACCTTCGTCTTTCGCGTCTTTTGTAGTCTACATCTTAGCAAAACGCTTTCCCACTATGTCTGGCTAGGAAAAACTGTGCCAGCACAGAAAACATCTCCCATCGTGTTCTAGAAGTTGCACGGATGTCTGCCAAGTGTTTGGCAGGAAGAAAAGAAAAGTTGTCCAAAACAGCTTCCAATCGAATGTTCCTGTGATTGGAAAAGTCAGGAGAGTGCAAAGGTACTGTTTTCTATCAGTTGGCAAGGTGCGCACACAATCCCAGTGTTGTACAGCTTGCTTCTTCACCTTCCCGAAGCTGCCGCTCTCGCCGGCTGCCGGAGCCCAAGAAGCGGCTTCTTCGCGCAAAGACGATTGTGCCGCTCACAGTGCTCTCCTTAGCGCGGCTTCTGCCGAAAGACGCCCGGCAGCGGCTCTTACCTCCGGAGAGCATCCTACCTTCCTCTTTAGCTCCTCTTCTCATCTACACCTCGGCAAAAAGCTTTTCCACTATGTCTGGCTAGGAAAAACTGTGCCAGCACAGAAAACATCTCCCATCGTGTTCTAGAAGTTGCACGGATGTCTGCCAAGTGTTTGGCAGGAAGAAAAGAAAAGTTGTCCAAAACAGCTTCCAATCAAATGTTCCTGTGATTGGAAAAGTCAGGAGAGTGCAAAGGTACTGTTTTCTATCAGTTGGCAAGGTGCGCACACAATCCCAGTGTTGTACAGCTTGCTTCTTCACCTTCCCGAAGCTGCCGCTCTCGCCGGCTGCCGGAGCCCAAGAAGCGGCTTCTTCGCGCAAAGACGATTGTGCCGCTCACAGTGCTCTCCTTAGCGCGGCTTCTGCCGAAAGACGCCCGGCAGCGGCTCTTACCTCCGGAGAGCATCCTACCTTCCTCTTTAGCTCCTCTTCTCATCTACACCTCGGCAAAAAGCTTTTCCACTATGTCTGGCTAGGAAAAACTGTGCCAGCACAGAAAACATCTCCCATCGTGTTCTAGAAGTTGCACGGATGTCTGCCAAGTGTTTGGCAGGAAGAAAAGAAAAGTTGTCCAAAACAGCTTCCAATCGAATGTTCCTGTGATTGGAAAAGTCAGGAGAGTGCAAAGGTACTGTTTTCTATCAGTTGGCAAGGTGCGCACACAATCCCAGTGTTGTACAGCTTGCTTCTTCACCTTCCCGAAGCTGCCGCTCTCGCCGGCTGCCGGAGCCCAAGAAGCGGCTTCTTCGCGCAAAGACGATTGTGCCGCTCACAGTGCTCTCCTTAGCGCGGCTTCTGCCGAAAGACGCCCGGCAGCGGTTCTTACCTCCGGAGAGCAACCTACCTTCCTCTTTAGCTCCTCTTCTCATCTACACCTCGGCAAAAAGCTTTTCCACTATGTCTGGCTAGGAAAAACTGTGCCAGCACAGAAAACATCTCCCATCGTGTTCTAGAAGTTGCACGGATGTCTGCCAAGTGTTTGGCAGGAAGAAAAGAAAAGTTGTCCAAAACAGCTTCCAATCGAATGTTCCTGTGATTGGAAAAGTCAGGAGAGTGCAAAGGTACTGTTTTCTATCAGTTGGCAAGGTGCGCACACAATCCCAGTGTTGTACAGCTTGCTTCTTCACCTTCCCGAAGCTGCCGCTCTCGCCGGCTGCCGGAGCCCAAGAAGCGGCTTCTTCGCGCAAAGACGATTGTGCCGCTCACAGTGCTCTCCTTAGCGCGGCTTCTGCCGAAAGACGCCCGGCAGCGGCTCTCTCCTCCGGAGAGCATCCCACCTTCGTCTTTCGCGTCTTTTGTAGTCTACATCTTAGCAAAACGCTTTTCCACTATGTCTGGCTAGGAAAAACTGTGCCAGCACAGAAAACATCTCCCATCGTGTTCTAGAAGTTGCACGGATGTCTGCCAAGTGTTTGGCAGGAAGAAAAGAAAAGTTGTCCAAAACAGCTTCCAATCGAATGTTCCTGTGATTGGAAAAGTCAGGAGAGTGCAAAGGTACTGTTTTCTATCAGTTGGCAAGGTGCGCACACAATCCCAGTGTTGTACAGCTTGCTTCTTCACCTTCCCGAAGCTGCCGCTCTCGCCGGCTGCCGGAGCCGAAAAAGCGGCTTCTTCGCGCAAAGACGATTGTGCCGCTCACAGTGCTCTCCTTAGCGCGGCTTCTGCCGAAAGACGCCCGGCAGCGGCTCTTACCTCCGGAGAGCATCCCACCTTCGTCTTTCGCGTCTTTTGTAGTCTACATCTTAGCAAAACGCTTTCCCACTATGTCTGGCTAGGAAAAACTGTGCCAGCACAGAAAACATCTCCCATCGTGTTCTAGAAGTTGCACGGATGTCTGCCAAGTGTTTGGCAGGAAGAAAAGAAAAGTTGTCCAAAACAGCTTCCAATCGAATGTTCCTGTGATTGGAAAAGTCAGGAGAGTGCAAAGGTACTGTTTTCTATCAGTTGGCAAGGTGCGCACACAATCCCAGTGTTGTACAGCTTGCTTCTTCACCTTCCCGAAGCTGCCGCTCTCGCCGGCTGCCGGAGCCCAAGAAGCGGCTTCTTCGCGCAAAGACGATTGTGCCGCTCACAGTGCTCTCCTTAGCGCGGCTTCTGCCGAAAGACGCCCGGCAGTGGCTCTTACCTCCGGAGAGCATCCTACCTTCCTCTTTAGCTCCTCTTCTCATCTACACCTCGGCAAAAAGCTTTTCCACTATGTCTGGCTAGGAAAAACTGTGCCAGCACAGAAAACATCTCCCATCGTGTTCTAGAAGTTGCACGGATGTCTGCCAAGTGTTTGGCAGGAAGAAAAGAAAAGTTGTCCAAAACAGCTTCCAATCGAATGTTCCTGTGATTGGAAAAGTCAGGAGAGTGCAAAGGTACTGTTTTCTATCAGTTGGCAAGGTGCGCACACAATCCCAGTGTTGTACAGCTTGCTTCTTCACCTTCCCGAAGCTGCCGCTCTCGCCGGCTGCCGGAGCCCAAGAAGCGGCTTCTTCGCGCAAAGACGATTGTGCCGCTCACAGTGCTCTCCTTAGCGCGGCTTCTGCCGAAAGACGCCCGGCAGCGGCTCTTACCTCCGGAGAGCATCCTACCTTCCTCTTTAGCTCCTCTTCTCATCTACACCTCGGCAAAAAGCTTTTCCACTATGTCTGGCTAGGAAAAACTGTGCCAGCACAGAAAACATCTCCCATCGTGTTCTAGAAGTTGCACGGATGTCTGCCAAGTGTTTGGCAGGAAGAAAAGAAAAGTTGTCCAAAACAGCTTCCAATCGAATGTTCCTGTGATTGGAAAAGTCAGGAGAGTGCAAAGGTACTGTTTTCTATCAGTTGGCAAGGTGCGCACACAATCCCAGTGTTGTACAGCTTGCTTCTTCACCTTCCCGAAGCTGCCGCTCTCGCCGGCTGCCGGAGCCCAAGAAGCGGCTTCTTCGCGCAAAGACGATTGTGCCGCTCACAGTGCTCTCCTTAGCGCGGCTTCTGCCGAAAGACGCCCGGCAGCGGCTCTTACCTCCGGAGAGCATCCTACCTTCCTCTTTAGCTCCTCTTCTCATCTACACCTCGGCAACAAGCTTTTCCACTATGTCTGGCTAGGAAAAACTGTGCCAGCACAGAAAACATCTCCCATCGTGTTCTAGAAGTTGCACGGATGTCTGCCAAGTGTTTGGCAGGAAGAAAAGAAAAGTTGTCCAAAACAGCTTCCAATCGAATGTTCCTGTGATTGGAAAAGTCAGGAGAGTGCAAAGGTACTGTTTTCTATCAGTTGGCAAGGTGCGCACACAATCCCAGTGTTGTACAGCTTGCTTCTTCACCTTCCCGAAGCTGCCGCTCTCGCCGGCTGCCGGAGCCGAAAAAGCGGCTTCTTCGCGCAAAGACGATTGTGCCGCTCACAGTGCTCTCCTTAGCGCGGCTTCTGCCGAAAGACGCCCGGCAGCGGCTCTTACCTCCGGAGAGAATCCCACCTTCGTCTTTCGCGTCTTTTGTAGTCTACATCTTAGCAAAACGCTTTCCCACTATGTCTGGCTAGGAAAAACTGTGCCAGCACAGAAAACATCTCCCATCGTGTTCTAGAAGTTGCACGGATGTCTGCCAAGTGTTTGGCAGGAAGAAAAGAAAAGTTGTCCAAAACAGCTTCCAATCGAATGTTCCTGTGATTGGAAAAGTCAGGAGAGTGCAAAGGTACTGTTTTCTATCAGTTGGCAAGGTGCGCACACAATCCCAGTGTTGTACAGCTTGCTTCTTCACCTTCCCGAAGCTGCCGCTCTCGCCGGCTGCCGGAGCCCAAGAAGCGGCTTCTTCGCGCAAAGACGATTGTGCCGCTCACAGTGCTCTCCTTAGCGCGGCTTCTGCCGAAAGACGCCCGGCAGCGGCTCTTACCTCCGGAGAGCATCCTACCTTCCTCTTTAGCTCCTCTTCTCATCTACACCTCGGCAAAAAGCTTTTCCACTATGTCTGGCTAGGAAAAACTGTGCCAGCACAGAAAACATCTCCCATCGTGTTCTAGAAGTTGCACGGATGTCTGCCAAGTGTTTGGCAGGAAGAAAAGAAAAGTTGTCCAAAACAGCTTCCAATCGAATGTTCCTGTGATTGGAAAAGTCAGGAGAGTGCAAAGGTACTGTTTTCTATCAGTTGGCAAGGTGCGCACACAATCCCAGTGTTGTACAGCTTGCTTCTTCACCTTCCCGAAGCTGCCGCTCTCGCCGGCTGCCGGAGCCCAAGAAGCGGCTTCTTCGCGCAAAGACGATTGTGCCGCTCACAGTGCTCTCCTTAGCGCGGCTTCTGCCGAAAGACGCCCGGCAGCGGCTCTTACCTCCGGAGAGCATCCTACCTTCCTCTTTAGCTCCTCTTCTCATCTACACCTCGGCAAAAAGCTTTTCCACTATGTCTGGCTAGGAAAAACTGTGCCAGCACAGAAAACATCTCCCATCGTGTTCTAGAAGTTGCACGGATGTCTGCCAAGTGTTTGGCAGGAAGAAAAGAAAAGTTGTCCAAAACAGCTTCCAATCGAATGTTCCTGTGATTGGAAAAGTCAGGAGAGTGCAAAGGTACTGTTTTCTATCAGTTGGCAAGGTGCGCACACAATCCCAGTGTTGTACAGCTTGCTTCTTCACCTTCCCGAAGCTGCCGCTCTCGCCGGCTGCCGGAGCCCAAGAAGCGGCTTCTTCGCGCAAAGACGATTGTGCCGCTCACAGTGCTCTCCTTAGCGCGGCTTCTGCCGAAAGACGCCCGGCAGCGGCTCTTACCTCCGGAGAGCATCCTACCTTCGTCTTTAGCTCCTCTTCTCATCTACACCTCGGCAAAAAGCTTTTCCACTATGTCTGGCTAGGAAAAACTGTGCCAGCACAGAAAACATCTCCCATCGTGTTCTAGAAGTTGCACGGATGTCTGCCAAGTGTTTGGCAGGAAGAAAAGAAAAGTTGTCCAAAACAGCTTCCAATCGAATGTTCCTGTGATTGGAAAAGTCAGGAGAGTGCAAAGGTACTGTTTTCTATCAGTTGGCAAGGTGCGCACACAATCCCAGTGTTGTACAGCTTGCTTCTTCACCTTCCCGAAGCTGCCGCTCTCGCCGGCTGCCGGAGCCCAAGAAGCGGCTTCTTCGCGCAAAGACGATTGTGCCGCTCACAGTGCTCTCCTTAGCGCGGCTTCTGCCGAAAGACGCCCGGCAGCGGCTCTTACCTCCGGAGAGCATCCTACCTTCCTCTTTAGCTCCTCTTCTCATCTACACCTCGGCAAAAAGCTTTTCCACTATGTCTGGCTAGGAAAAACTGTGCCAGCACAGAAAACATCTCCCATCGTGTTCTAGAAGTTGCACGGATGTCTGCCAAGTGTTTGGCAGGAAGAAAAGAAAAGTTGTCCAAAACAGCTTCCAATCGAATGTTCCTGTGATTGGAAAAGTCAGGAGAGTGCAAAGGTACTGTTTTCTATCAGTTGGCAAGGTGCGCACACAATCCCAGTGTTGTACAGCTTGCTTCTTCACCTTCCCGAAGCTGCCGCTCTCGCCGGCTGCCGGAGCCCAAGAAGCGGCTTCTTCGCGCAAAGACGATTGTGCCGCTCACAGTGCTCTCCTTAGCGCGGCTTCTGCCGAAAGACGCCCGGCAGCGGCTCTTACCTCCGGAGAGCATCCTACCTTCCTCTTTAGCTCCTCTTCTCATCTACACCTCGGCAAAAAGCTTTTCCACTATGTCTGGCTAGGAAAAACTGTGCCAGCACAGAAAACATCTCCCATCGTGTTCTAGAAGTTGCACGGATGTCTGCCAAGTGTTTGGCAGGAAGAAAAGAAAAGTTGTCCAAAACAGCTTCCAATCGAATGTTCCTGTGATTGGAAAAGTCAGGAGAGTGCAAAGGTACTGTTTTCTATCAGTTGGCAAGGTGCGCACACAATCCCAGTGTTGTACAGCTTGCTTCTTCACCTTCCCGACGCTGCCGCTCTCGCCGGCTGCCGGAGCCCAAGAAGCGGCTTCTTCGCGCAAAGACGATTGTGCCGCTCACAGTGCTCTCCTTAGCGCGGCTTCTGCCGAAAGACGCCCGGCAGCGGCTCTTACCTCCGGAGAGCATCCTACCTTCCTCTTTAGCTCCTCTTCTCATCTACACCTCGGCAAAAAGCTTTTCCACTATGTCTGGCTAGGAAAAACTGTGCCAGCACAGAAAACATCTCCCATCGTGTTCTAGAAGTTGCACGGATGTCTGCCAAGTGTTTGGCAGGAAGAAAAGAAAAGTTGTCCAAAACAGCTTCCAATCGAATGTTCCTGTGATTGGAAAAGTCAGGAGAGTGCAAAGGTACTGTTTTCTATCAGTTGGCAAGGTGCGCACACAATCCCAGTGTTGTACAGCTTGCTTCTTCACCTTCCCGAAGCTGCCGCTCTCGCCGGCTGCCGGAGCCCAAGAAGCGGCTTCTTCGCGCAAAGACGATTGCGCCGCTCACAGTGCTCTCCTTAGCGCGGCTTCTGCCGAAAGACGCCCGGCAGCGGCTCTTACCTCCGGAGAGCATCCTACCTTCCTCTTTAGCTCCTCTTCTCATCTACACCTCGGCAAAAAGCTTTTCCACTATGTCTGGCTAGGAAAAACTGTGCCAGCACAGAAAACATCTCCCATCGTGTTCTAGAAGTTGCACGGATGTCTGCCAAGTGTTTGGCAGGAAGAAAAGAAAAGTTGTCCAAAACAGCTTCCAATCGAATGTTCCTGTGATTGGAAAAGTCAGGAGAGTGCAAAGGTACTGTTTTCTATCAGTTGGCAAGGTGCGCACACAATCCCAGTGTTGTACAGCTTGCTTCTTCACCTTCCCGAAGCTGCCGCTCTCGCCGGCTGCCGGAGCCCAAGAAGCGGCTTCTTCGCGCAAAGACGATTGCGCCGCTCACAGTGCTCTCCTTAGCGCGGCTTCTGCCGAAAGACGCCCGGCAGCGGCTCTTACCTCCGGAGAGCATCCTACCTTCATCTTTAGCTCCTCTTCTCATCTACACCTCGGCAAAAAGCTTTTCCACTATGTCTGGCTAGGAAAAACTGTGCCAGCACAGAAAACATCTCCCATCGTGTTCTAGAAGTTGCACGGATGTCTGCCAAGTGTTTGGCAGGAAGAAAAGAAAAGTTGTCCAAAACAGCTTCCAATCGAATGTTCCTGTGATTGGAAAAGTCAGGAGAGTGCAAAGGTACTGTTTTCTATCAGTTGGCAAGGTGCGCACACAATCCCAGTGTTGTACAGCTTGCTTCTTCACCTTCCCGAAGCTGCCGCTCTCGCCGGCTGCCGGAGCCGAAAAAGCGGCTTCTTCGCGCAAAGACGATTGTGCCGCTCACAGTGCTCTCCTTAGCGCGGCTTCTGCCGAAAGACGCCCGGCAGCGGCTCTTACCTCCGGAGAGCATCCCACCTTCGTCTTTCGCGTCTTTTGTAGTCTACATCTTAGCAAAACGCTTTCCCACTATGTCTGGCTAGGAAAAACTGTGCCAGCACAGAAAACATCTCCCATCGTGTTCTAGAAGTTGCACGGATGTCTGCCAAGTGTTTGGCAGGAAGAAAAGAAAAGTTGTCCAAAACAGCTTCCAATCGAATGTTCCTGTGATTGGAAAAGTCAGGAGAGTGCAAAGGTACTGTTTTCTATCAGTTGGCAAGGTGCGCACACAATCCCAGTGTTGTACAGCTTGCTTCTTCACCTTCCCGAAGCTGCCGCTCTCGCCGGCTGCCGGAGCCCAAGAAGCGGCTTCTTCGCGCAAAGACGATTGTGCCGCTCACAGTGCTCTCCTTAGCGCGGCTTCTGCCGAAAGACGCCCGGCAGCGGCTCTTACCTCCGGAGAGCATCCTACCTTCCTCTTTAGCTCCTCTTCTCATCTACACCTCGGCAAAAAGCTTTTCCACTATGTCTGGCTAGGAAAAACTGTGCCAGCACAGAAAACATCTCCCATCGTGTTCTAGAAGTTGCACGGATGTCTGCCAAGTGTTTGGCAGGAAGAAAAGAAAAGTTGTCCAAAACAGCTTCCAATCGAATGTTCCTGTGATTGGAAAAGTCAGGAGAGTGCAAAGGTACTGTTTTCTATCAGTTGGCAAGGTGCGCACACAATCCCAGTGTTGTACAGCTTGCTTCTTCACCTTCCCGAAGCTGCCGCTCTCGCCGGCTGCCGGAGCCCAAGAAGCGGCTTCTTCGCGCAAAGACGATTGTGCCGCTCACAGTGCTCTCCTTAGCGCGGCTTCTGCCGAAAGACGCCCGGCAGCGGCTCTTACCTCCGGAGAGCATCCTACCTTCCTCTTTAGCTCCTCTTCTCATCTACACCTCGGCAAAAAGCTTTGCCACTATGTCTGGCTAGGAAAAACTGTGCCAGCACAGAAAACATCTCCCATCGTGTTCTAGAAGTTGCACGGATGTCTGCCAAGTGTTTGGCAGGAAGAAAAGAAAAGTTGTCCAAAACAGCTTCCAATCGAATGTTCCTGTGATTGGAAAAGTCAGGAGAGTGCAAAGGTACTGTTTTCTATCAGTTGGCAAGGTGCGCACACAATCCCAGTGTTGTACAGCTTGCTTCTTCACCTTCCCGAAGCTGCCGCTCTCGCCGGCTGCCGGAGCCCAAGAAGCGGCTTCTTCGCGCAAAGACGATTGTGCCGCTCACAGTGCTCTCCTTAGCGCGGCTTCTGCCGAAAGACGCCCGGCAGCGGCTCTTACCTCCGGAGAGCATCCTACCTTCCTCTTTAGCTCCTCTTCTCATCTACACCTCGGCAACAAGCTTTTCCACTATGTCTGGCTAGGAAAAACTGTGCCAGCACAGAAAACATCTCCCATCGTGTTCTAGAAGTTGCACGGATGTCTGCCAAGTGTTTGGCAGGAAGAAAAGAAAAGTTGTCCAAAACAGCTTCCAATCGAATGTTCCTGTGATTGGAAAAGTCAGGAGAGTGCAAAGGTACTGTTTTCTATCAGTTGGCAAGGTGCGCACACAATCCCAGTGTTGTACAGCTTGCTTCTTCACCTTCCCGAAGCTGCCGCTCTCGCCGGCTGCCGGAGCCGAAAAAGCGGCTTCTTCACGCAAAGACGATTGTGCCGCTCACAGTGCTCTCCTTAGCGCGGCTTCTGCCGAAAGACGCCCGGCAGCGGCTCTTACCTCCGGAGAGCATCCCACCTTCGTCTTTCGCGTCTTTTGTAGTCTACATCTTAGCAAAACGCTTTTCCACTATGTCTGGCTAGGAAAAACTGTGCCAGCACAGAAAACATCTCCCATCGTGTTCTAGAAGTTGCACGGATGTCTGCCAAGTGTTTGGCAGGAAGAAAAGAAAAGTTGTCCAAAACAGCTTCCAATCGAATGTTCCTGTGATTGGAAAAGTCAGGAGAGTGCAAAGGTACTGTTTTCTATCAGTTGGCAAGGTGCGCACACAATCCCAGTGTTGTACAGCTTGCTTCTTCACCTTCCCGAAGCTGCCGCTCTCGCCGGCTGCCGGAGCCCAAGAAGCGGCTTCTTCGCGCAAAGACGATTGTGCCGCTCACAGTGCTCTCCTTAGCGCGGCTTCTGCCGAAAGACGCCCGGCAGCGGCTCTTACCTCCGGAGAGCATCCTACCTTCCTCTTTAGCTCCTCTTCTCATCTACACCTCGGCAAAAAGCTTTTCCACTATGTCTGGCTAGGAAAAACTGTGCCAGCACAGAAAACATCTCCCATCGTGTTCTAGAAGTTGCACGGATGTCTGCCAAGTGTTTGGCAGGAAGAAAAGAAAAGTTGTCCAAAACAGCTTCCAATCGAATGTTCCTGTGATTGGAAAAGTCAGGAGAGTGCAAAGGTACTGTTTTCTATCAGTTGGCAAGGTGCGCACACAATCCCAGTGTTGTACAGCTTGCTTCTTCACCTTCCCGAAGCTGCCGCTCTCGCCGGCTGCCGGAGCCCAAGAAGCGGCTTCTTCGCGCAAAGACGATTGTGCCGCTCACAGTGCTCTCCTTAGCGCGGCTTCTGCCGAAAGACGCCCGGCAGCGGCTCTTACCTCCGGAGAGCATCCTACCTTCGTCTTTAGCTCCTCTTCTCATCTACACCTCGGCAAAAAGCTTTTCCACTATGTCTGGCTAGGAAAAACTGTGCCAGCACAGAAAACATCTCCCATCGTGTTCTAGAAGTTGCACGGATGTCTGCCAAGTGTTTGGCAGGAAGAAAAGAAAAGTTGTCCAAAACAGCTTCCAATCGAATGTTCCTGTGATTGGAAAAGTCAGGAGAGTGCAAAGGTACTGTTTTCTATCAGTTGGCAAGGTGCGCACACAATCCCAGTGTTGTACAGCTTGCTTCTTCACCTTCCCGAAGCTGCCGCTCTCGCCGGCTGCCGGAGCCCAAGAAGCGGCTTCTTCGCGCAAAGACGATTGCGCCGCTCACAGTGCTCTCCTTAGCGCGGCTTCTGCCGAAAGACGCCCGGCAGCGGCTCTTACCTCCGGAGAGCATCCTACCTTCCTCTTTAGCTCCTCTTCTCATCTACACCTCGGCAAAAAGCTTTTCCACTATGTCTGGCTAGGAAAAACTGTGCCAGCACAGAAAACATCTCCCATCGTGTTCTAGAAGTTGCACGGATGTCTGCCAAGTGTTTGGCAGGAAGAAAAGAAAAGTTGTCCAAAACAGCTTCCAATCGAATGTTCCTGTCATTGGAAAAGTCAGGAGAGTGCAAAGGTACTGTTTTCTATCAGTTGGCAAGGTGCGCACACAATCCCAGTGTTGTACAGCTTGCTTCTTCACCTTCCCGAAGCTGCCGCTCTCGCCGGCTGCCGGAGCCCAAGAAGCGGCTTCTTCGCGCAAAGACGATTGTGCCGCTCACAGTGCTCTCCTTAGTGCGGCTTCTGCCGAAAGACGCCCGGCAGCGGCTCTTACCTCCGGAGAGCATCCTACCTTCCTCTTTAGCTCCTCTTCTCATCTACACCTCGGCAAAAAGCTTTTCCACTATGTCTGGCTAGGAAAAACTGTGCCAGCACAGAAAACATCTCCCATCGTGTTCTAGAAGTTGCACGGATGTCTGCCAAGTGTTTGGCAGGAAGAAAAGAAAAGTTGTCCAAAACAGCTTCCAATCGAATGTTCCTGTGATTGGAAAAGTCAGGAGAGTGCAAAGGTACTGTTTTCTATCAGTTGGCAAGGTGCGCACACAATCCCAGTGTTGTACAGCTTGCTTCTTCACCTTCCCGACGCTGCCGCTCTCGCCGGCTGCCGGAGCCCAAGAAGCGGCTTCTTCGCGCAAAGACGATTGTGCCGCTCACAGTGCTCTCCTTAGCGCGGCTTCTGCCGAAAGACGCCCGGCAGCGGCTCTTACCTCCGGAGAGCATCCTACCTTCCTCTTTAGCTCCTCTTCTCATCTACACCTCGGCAAAAAGCTTTTCCACTATGTCTGGCTAGGAAAAACTGTGCCAGCACAGAAAACATCTCCCATCGTGTTCTAGAAGTTGCACGGATGTCTGCCAAGTGTTTGGCAGGAAGAAAAGAAAAGTTGTCCAAAACAGCTTCCAATCGAATGTTCCTGTGATTGGAAAAGTCAGGAGAGTGCAAAGGTACTGTTTTCTATCAGTTGGCAAGGTGCGCACACAATCCCAGTGTTGTACAGCTTGCTTCTTCACCTTCCCGAAGCTGCCGCTCTCGCCGGCTGCCGGAGCCCAAGAAGCGGCTTCTTCGCGCAAAGACGATTGCGCCGCTCACAGTGCTCTCCTTAGCGCGGCTTCTGCCGAAAGACGCCCGGCAGCGGCTCTTACCTCCGGAGAGCATCCTACCTTCCTCTTTAGCTCCTCTTCTCATCTACACCTCGGCAAAAAGCTTTTCCACTATGTCTGGCTAGGAAAAACTGTGCCAGCACAGAAAACATCTCCCATCGTGTTCTAGAAGTTGCACGGATGTCTGCCAAGTGTTTGGCAGGAAGAAAAGAAAAGTTGTCCAAAACAGCTTCCAATCGAATGTTCCTGTGATTGGAAAAGTCAGGAGAGTGCAAAGGTACTGTTTTCTATCAGTTGGCAAGGTGCGCACACAATCCCAGTGTTGTACAGCTTGCTTCTTCACCTTCCCGAAGCTGCCGCTCTCGCCGGCTGCCGGAGCCCAAGAAGCGGCTTCTTCGCGCAAAGACGATTGCGCCGCTCACAGTGCTCTCCTTAGCGCGGCTTCTGCCGAAAGACGCCCGGCAGCGGCTCTTACCTCCGGAGAGCATCCTACCTTCATCTTTAGCTCCTCTTCTCATCTACACCTCGGCAAAAAGCTTTTCCACTATGTCTGGCTAGGAAAAACTGTGCCAGCACAGAAAACATCTCCCATCGTGTTCTAGAAGTTGCACGGATGTCTGCCAAGTGTTTGGCAGGAAGAAAAGAAAAGTTGTCCAAAACAGCTTCCAATCGAATGTTCCTGTGATTGGAAAAGTCAGGAGAGTGCAAAGGTACTGTTTTCTATCAGTTGGCAAGGTGCGCACACAATCCCAGTGTTGTACAGCTTGCTTCTTCACCTTCCCGACGCTGCCGCTCTCGCCGGCTGCCGGAGCCCAAGAAGCGGCTTCTTCGCGCAAAGACGATTGTGCCGCTCACAGTGCTCTCCTTAGCGCGGCTTCTGCCGAAAGACACCCGGCAACGGCTCTTACCTCCGGAGAGCAACCTACTTTCGTCTTTAGCTCCTCTTCTCATCTACACCTCGGCAAAAAGCTTTTCCACTATGTCTGGCTAGGAAAAACTGTGCCAGCACAGAAAACATCTCCCATCGTGTTCTAGAAGTTGCACGGATGTCTGCCAAGTGTTTGGCAGGAAGAAAAGAAAAGTTGTCCAAAACAGCTTCCAATCGAATGTTCCTGTGATTGGAAAAGTCAGGAGAGTGCAAAGGTACTGTTTTCTATCAGTTGGCAAGGTGCGCACACAATCCCAGTGTTGTACAGCTTGCTTCTTCACCTTCCCGAAGCTGCCGCTCTCGCCGGCTGCCGGAGCCCAAGAAGCGGCTTCTTCGCGCAAAGACGATTGTGCCGCTCACAGTGCTCTCCTTAGCGCGGCTTCTGCCGAAAGACGCCCGGCAGCGGCTCTTACCTCCGGAGAGCATCCTACCTTCCTCTTTAGCTCCTCTTCTCATCTACACCTCGGCAAAAAGCTTTTCCACTATGTCTGGCTAGGAAAAACTGTGCCAGCACAGAAAACATCTCCCATCGTGTTCTAGAAGTTGCACGGATGTCTGCCAAGTGTTTGGCAGGAAGAAAAGAAAAGTTGTCCAAAACAGCTTCCAATCGAATGTTCCTGTGATTGGAAAAGTCAGGAGAGTGCAAAGGTACTGTTTTCTATCAGTTGGCAAGGTGCGCACACAATCCCAGTGTTGTACAGCTTGCTTCTTCACCTTCCCGACGCTGCCGCTCTCGCCGGCTGCCGGAGCCCAAGAAGCGGCTTCTTCGCGCAAAGACGATTGTGCCGCTCACAGTGCTCTCCTTAGCGCGGCTTCTGCCGAAAGACGCCCGGCAGCGGCTCTTACCTCCGGAGAGCATCCTACCTTCCTCTTTAGCTCCTCTTCTCATCTACACCTCGGCAAAAAGCTTTTCCACTATGTCTGGCTAGGAAAAACTGTGCCAGCACAGAAAACATCTCCCATCGTGTTCTAGAAGTTGCACGGATGTCTGCCAAGTGTTTGGCAGGAAGAAAAGAAAAGTTGTCCAAAACAGCTTCCAATCGAATGTTCCTGTGATTGGAAAAGTCAGGAGAGTGCAAAGGTACTGTTTTCTATCAGTTGGCAAGGTGCGCACACAATCCCAGTGTTGTACAGCTTGCTTCTTCACCTTCCCGAAGCTGCCGCTCTCGCCGGCTGCCGGAGCCCAAGAAGCGGCTTCTTCGCGCAAAGACGATTGTGCCGCTCACAGTGCTCTCCTTAGCGCGGCTTCTGCCGAAAGACGCCCGGCAGCGGCTCTTACCTCCGGAGAGCATCCTACCTTCCTCTTTAGCTCCTCTTCTCATCTACACCTCGGCAAAAAGCTTTTCCACTATGTCTGGCTAGGAAAAACTGTGCCAGCACAGAAAACATCTCCCATCGTGTTCTAGAAGTTGCACGGATGTCTGCCAAGTGTTTGGCAGGAAGAAAAGAAAAGTTGTCCAAAACAGCTTCCAATCGAATGTTCCTGTGATTGGAAAAGTCAGGAGAGTGCAAAGGTACTGTTTTCTATCAGTTGGCAAGGTGCGCACACAATCCCAGTGTTGTACAGCTTGCTTCTTCACCTTCCCAAAGCTGCCGCTCTCGCCGGCTGCCGGAGCCCAAGAAGCGGCTTCTTCGCGCAAAGACGATTGCGCCGCTCACAGTTCTCTCCTTAGCGCGGCTTCTGCCGAAAGACGCCCGGCAGCGGCTCTTACCTCCGGAGAGCATCCTACCTTCCTCTTTAGCTCCTCTTCTCATCTACACCTCGGCAAAAAGCTTTTCCACTATGTCTGGCTAGGAAAAACTGTGCCAGCACAGAAAACATCTCCCATCGTGTTCTAGAAGTTGCACGGATGTCTGCCAAGTGTTTGGCAGGAAGAAAAGAAAAGTTGTCCAAAACAGCTTCCAATCGAATGTTCCTGTGATTGGAAAAGTCAGGAGAGTGCAAAGGTACTGTTTTCTATCAGTTGGCAAGGTGCGCACACAATCCCAGTGTTGTACAGCTTGCTTCTTCACCTTCCCGAAGCTGCCGCTCTCGCCGGCTGCCGGAGCCCAAGAAGCGGCTTGTTCGCGCAAAGACGATTGCGCCGCTCACAGTGCTCTCCTTAGCGCGGCTTCTGCCGAAAGACGCCCGGCAGCGGCTCTTACCTCCGGAGAGCATCCCACCTTCGTCTTTCGCGTCTTTTGTAGTCTACATCTTAGCAAAACGCTTTTCCACTATGTCTGGCTAGGAAAAACTGTGCCAGCACAGAAAACATCTCCCATCGTGTTCTAGAAGTTGCAGAGATGTCTGCCAAGTGTTTGGCAGGAAGAAAAGAAAAGTTGTCCAAAACAGCTTCCAATCGAATGTTCCTGTGATTGGAAAAGTCAGGAGAGTGCACAGGTACTGTTTTCTATCAGTTGGCAAGGTGCGCACACAATCCCAGTGTTGTACAGCTTGCTTCTTCACCTTCCCGAAGCTGCCGCTCTCGCCGGCTGCCGGAGCCGAAAAAGCGGCTTCTTCGCGCAAAGACGATTGTGCCGCTCACAGTGCTCTCCTTAGCGCGGCTTCTGCCGAAAGACGCCCGGCAGCGGCTCTTACCTCCGGAGAGCATCCCACCTTCGTCTTTCGCGTCTTTTGTAGTCTACATCTTAGCAAAACTTTCCCACTATGTCTGGCTAGGAAAAACTGTGCCAGCACAGAAAACATCTCCCATCGTGTTCTAGAAGTTGCACGGATGTCTGCCAAGTGTTTGGCAGGAAGAAAAGAAAAGTTGTCCAAAACAGCTTCCAATCGAATCTTCCTGTGACTGGAAAAGTCAGGAGAGTGCAAAGGTACTGTTTTCTATCAGTTGGCAAGGTGCGCACACAATCCCAGTGTTGTACAGCTTGCTTCTTCACCTTCCCGAAGCTGCCGCTCTCGCCGGCTGCCGGAGCCCAAGAAGCGGCTTCTTCGCGCAAAGACGATTGTGCCGCTCACAGTGCTCTCCTTAGCGCGGCTTCTGCCGAAAGACGCCCGGCAGCGGCTCTTACCTCCGGAGAGCATCCTACCTTCCTCTTTAGCTCCTCTTCTCATCTACACCTCGGCAAAAAGCTTTTCCACTATGTCTGGCTAGGAAAAACTGTGCCAGCACAGAAAACATCTCCCATCGTGTTCTAGAAGTTGCACGGATGTCTGCCAAGTGTTTGGCAGGAAGAAAAGAAAAGTTGTCCAAAACAGCTTCCAATCGAATGTTCCTGTGATTGGAAAAGTCAGGAGAGTGCAAAGGTACTGTTTTCTATCAGTTGGCAAGGTGCGCACACAATCCCAGTGTTGTACAGCTTGCTTCTTCACCTTCCCGAAGCTGCCGCTCTCGCCGGCTGCCGGAGCCCAAGAAGCGGCTTCTTCGCGCAAAGACGATTGTGCCGCTCACAGTGCTCTCCTTAGCGCGGCTTCTGCCGAAAGACGCCCGGCAGCGGTTCTTACCTCCGGAGAGCAACCTACCTTCCTCTTTAGCTCCTCTTCTCATCTACACCTCGGCAAAAAGCTTTTCCACTATGTCTGGCTAGGAAAAACTGTGCCAGCACAGAAAACATCTCCCATCGTGTTCTAGAAGTTGCAGAGATGTCTGCCAAGTGTTTGGCAGGAAGAAAAGAAAAGTTGTCCAAAACAGCTTCCAATCGAATGTTCCTGTGATTGGAAAAGTCAGGAGAGTGCAAAGGTACTGTTTTCTATCAGTTGGCAAGGTGCGCACACAATCCCAGTGTTGTACAGCTTGCTTCTTCACCTTCCCGAAGCTGCCGCTCTCGCCGGCTGCCGGAGCCCAAGAAGCGGGTTCTTCGCGCAAAGACGATTGTGCCGCTCACAGTGCTCTCCTTAGCGCGGCTTCTGCCGAAAGACGCCCGGCAGCGGCTCTTACCTCCGGAGAGCATCCCACCTTCGTCTTTCGCGTCTTTTGTAGTCTACATCTTAGCAAAACGCTTTTCCACTATGTCTGGCTAGGAAAAACTGTGCCAGCACAGAAAACATCTCCCATCGTGTTCTAGAAGTTGCAGAGATGTCTGCCAAGTGTTTGGCAGGAAGAAAAGAAAAGTTGTCCAAAACAGCTTCCAATCGAATGTTCCTGTGATTGGAAAAGTCAGGAGAGTGCAAAGGTACTGTTTTCTATCAGTTGGCAAGGTGCGCACACAATCCCAGTGTTGTACAGCTTGCTTCTTCACCTTCCCGAAGCTGCCGCTCTCGCCGGCTGCCGGAGCCGAAAAAGCGGCTTCTTCGCGCAAAGACGATTGTGCCGCTCACAGTGCTCTCCTTAGCGCGGCTTCTGCCGAAAGACGCCCGGCAGCGGCTCTTACCTCCGGAGAGCATCCTACCTTCGTCTTTAGCTCCTCTTCTCATCTACACCTCGGCAACAAGCTTTTCCACTATGTCTGGCTAGGAAAAACTGTGCCAGCACAGAAAACATCTCCCATCGTGTTCTAGAAGTTGCACGGATGTCTGCCAAGTGTTTGGCAGGAAGAAAAGAAAAGTTGTCCAAAACAGCTTCCAATCGAATGTTCCTGTGATTGGAAAAGTCAGGAGAGTGCAAAGGTACTGTTTTCTATCAGTTGGCAAGGTGCGCACACAATCCCAGTGTTGTACAGCTTGCTTCTTCACCTTCCCGAAGCTGCCGCTCTCGCCGGCTGCCGGAGCCCAAGAAGCGGCTTCTTCGCGCAAAGACGATTGTGCCGCTCACAGTGCTCTCCTTAGCGCGGCTTCTGCCGAAAGACGCCCGGCAGCGGCTCTTACCTCCGGAGAGCATCCTACCTTCCTCTTTAGCTCCTCTTCTCATCTACACCTCGGCAACAAGCTTTTCCACTATGTCTGGCTAGGAAAAACTGTGCCAGCACAGAAAACATCTCCCATCGTGTTCTAGAAGTTGCACGGATGTCTGCCAAGTGTTTGGCAGGAAGAAAAGAAAAGTTGTCCAAAACAGCTTCCAATCGAATGTTCCTGTGATTGGAAAAGTCAGGAGAGTGCAAAGGTACTGTTTTCTATCAGTTGGCAAGGTGCGCACACAATCCCAGTGTTGTGCAGCTTGCTTCTTCACCTTCCCGAAGCTGCCGCTCTTGCCGGCTGCCGGAGCCGAAAAAGCGGCTTCTTCGCGCAAAGACGATTGTGCCGCTCACAGTGCTCTCCTTAGCGCGGCTTCTGCCGAAAGACGCCCGGCAGCGGCTCTTACCTCCGGAGAGCATCCCACCTTCGTCTTTCGCGTCTTTTGTAGTCTACATCTTAGCAAAACGCTTTTCCACTATGTCTGGCTAGGAAAAACTGTGCCAGCACAGAAAACATCTCCCATCGTGTTCTAGAAGTTGCACGGATGTCTGCCAAGTGTTTGGCAGGAAGAAAAGAAAAGTTGTCCAAAACAGCTTCCAATCGAATGTTCCTGTGATTGGAAAAGTCAGGAGAGTGCAAAGGTACTGTTTTCTATCAGTTGGCAAGGTGCGCACACAATCCCAGTGTTGTACAGCTTGCTTCTTCACCTTCCCGAAGCTGCCGCTCTCGCCGGCTGCCGGAGCCCAAGAAGCGGCTTCTTCGCGCAAAGACGATTGTGCCGCTCACAGTGCTCTCCTTAGCGCGGCTTCTGCCGAAAGACGCCTGGCAGCGGCTCTTACCTCCGGAGAGCATCCTACCTTCCTCTTTAGCTCCTCTTCTCATCTACACCTCGGCAAAAAGCTTTTCCACTATGTCTGGCTAGGAAAAACTGTGCCAGCACAGAAAACATCTCCCATCGTGTTCTAGAAGTTGCACGGATGTCTGCCAAGTGTTTGGCAGGAAGAAAAGAAAAGTTGTCCAAAACAGCTTCCAATCGAATGTTCCTGTGATTGGAAAAGTCAGGAGAGTGCAAAGGTACTGTTTTCTATCAGTTGGCAAGGTGCGCACACAATCCCAGTGTTGTACAGCTTGCTTCTTCACCTTCCCGAAGCTGCCGCTCTCGCCGGCTGCCGGAGCCCAAGAAGCGGCTTCTTCGCGCAAAGACGATTGTGCCGCTCACAGTGCTCTCCTTAGCGCGGCTTCTGCCGAAAGACGCCCGGCAGCGGCTCTTACCTCCGGAGAGCATCCTACCTTCCTCTTTAGCTCCTCTTCTCATCTACACCTCGGCAACAAGCTTTTCCACTATGTCTGGCTAGGAAAAACTGTGCCAGCACAGAAAACATCTCCCATCGTGTTCTAGAAGTTGCACGGATGTCTGCCAAGTGTTTGGCAGGAAGAAAAGAAAAGTTGTCCAAAACAGCTTCCAATCGAATGTTCCTGTGATTGGAAAAGTCAGGAGAGTGCAAAGGTACTGTTTTCTATCAGTTGGCAAGGTGCGCACACAATCCCAGTGTTGTACAGCTTGCTTCTTCACCTTCCCGAAGCTGCCGCTCTCGCCGGCTGCCGGAGCCCAAGAAGCGGCTTCTTCGCGCAAAGACGATTGTGCCGCTCACAGTGCTCTCCTTAGCGCGGCTTCTGCCGAAAGACGCCCGGCAGCGGCTCTTACCTCCGGAGAGCATCCTACCTTCGTCTTTAGCTCCTCTTCTCATCTACACCTCGGCAAAAAGCTTTTCCACTATGTCTGGCTAGGAAAAACTGTGCCAGCACAGAAAACATCTCCCATCGTGTTCTAGAAGTTGCACGGATGTCTGCCAAGTGTTTGGCAGGAAGAAAAGAAAAGTTGTCCAAAACAGCTTCCAATCGAATGTTCCTGTGATTGGAAAAGTCAGGAGAGTGCAAAGGTACTGTTTTCTATCAGTTGGCAAGGTGCGCACACAATCCCAGTGTTGTACAGCTTGCTTCTTCACCTTCCCGAAGCTGCCGCTCTCGCCGGCTGCCGGAGCCCAAGAAGCGGCTTCTTCGCGCAAAGACGATTGTGCCGCTCACAGTGCTCTCCTTAGCGCGGCTTCTGCCGAAAGACGCCCGGCAGCGGCTCTTACCTCCGGAGAGCATCCTACCTTCCTCTTTAGCTCCTCTTCTCATCTACACCTCGGCAAAAAGCTTTTCCACTATGTCTGGCTAGGAAAAACTGTGCCAGCACAGAAAACATCTCCCATCGTGTTCTAGAAGTTGCACGGATGTCTGCCAAGTGTTTGGCAGGAAGAAAAGAAAAGTTGTCCAAAACAGCTTCCAATCGAATGTTCCTGTGATTGGAAAAGTCAGGAGAGTGCAAAGGTACTGTTTTCTATCAGTTGGCAAGGTGCGCACACAATCCCAGTGTTGTACAGCTTGCTTCTTCACCTTCCCGAAGCTGCCGCTCTCGCCGGCTGCCGGAGCCCAAGAAGCGGCTTCTTCGCGCAAAGACGATTGTGCCGCTCACAGTGCTCTCCTTAGCGCGGCTTCTGCCGAAAGACGCCCGGCAGCGGCTCTTACCTCCGGAGAGCATCCTACCTTCCTCTTTAGCTCCTCTTCTCATCTACACCTCGGCAAAAAGCTTTTCCACTATGTCTGGCTAGGAAAAACTGTGCCAGCACAGAAAACATCTCCCATCGTGTTCTAGAAGTTGCACGGATGTCTGCCAAGTGTTTGGCAGGAAGAAAAGAAAAGTTGTCCAAAACAGCTTCCAATCGAATGTTCCTGTGATTGGAAAAGTCAGGAGAGTGCAAAGGTACTGTTTTCTATCAGTTGGCAAGGTGCGCACACAATCCCAGTGTTGTACAGCTTGCTTCTTCACCTTCCCGACGCTGCCGCTCTCGCCGGCTGCCGGAGCCCAAGAAGCGGCTTCTTCGCGCAAAGACGATTGTGCCGCTCACAGTGCTCTCCTTAGCGCGGCTTCTGCCGAAAGACGCCCGGCAGCGGCTCTTACCTCCGGAGAGCATCCTACCTTCCTCTTTAGCTCCTCTTCTCATCTACACCTCGGCAAAAAGCTTTTCCACTATGTCTGGCTAGGAAAAACTGTGCCAGCACAGAAAACATCTCCCATCGTGTTCTAGAAGTTGCACGGATGTCTGCCAAGTGTTTGGCAGGAAGAAAAGAAAAGTTGTCCAAAACAGCTTCCAATCGAATGTTCCTGTGATTGGAAAAGTCAGGAGAGTGCAAAGGTACTGTTTTCTATCAGTTGGCAAGGTGCGCACACAATCCCAGTGTTGTACAGCTTGCTTCTTCACCTTCCCGAAGCTGCCGCTCTCGCCGGCTGCCGGAGCCCAAGAAGCGGCTTCTTCGCGCAAAGACGATTGTGCCGCTCACAGTGCTCTCCTTAGCGCGGCTTCTGCCGAAAGACGCCCGGCAGCGGCTCTTACCTCCGGAGAGCATCCTACCTTCCTCTTTAGCTCCTCTTCTCATCTACACCTCGGCAAAAAGCTTTTCCACTATGTCTGGCTAGGAAAAACTGTGCCAGCACAGAAAACATCTCCCATCGTGTTCTAGAAGTTGCACGGATGTCTGCCAAGTGTTTGGCAGGAAGAAAAGAAAAGTTGTTCAAAACAGCTTCCAATCGAATGTTCCTGTGATTGGATAAGTCAGGAGAGTGCAAAGGTACTGTTTTCTATCAGTTGGCAAGGTGCGCACACAATCCCAGTGTTGTACAGCTTGCTTCTTCACCTTCCCGACGCTGCCGCTCTCGCCGGCTGCCGGAGCCCAAGAAGCGGCTTCTTCGCGCAAAGACGATTGTGCCGCTCACAGTGCTCTCCTTAGCGCGGCTTCTGCCGAAAGACACCCGGCAGCGGCTCTTACCTCCGGAGAGCAACCTACCTTCGTCTTTAGCTCCTCTTCTCATCTACACCTCGGCAAAAAGCTTTTCCACTATGTCTGGCTAGGAAAAACTGTGCCAGCACAGAAAACATCTCCCATCGTGTTCTAGAAGTTGCACGGATGTCTGCCAAGTGTTTGGCAGGAAGAAAAGAAAAGTTGTCCAAAACAGCTTCCAATCGAATGTTCCTGTGATTGGAAAAGTCAGGAGAGTGCAAAGGTACTGTTTTCTATCAGTTGGCAAGGTGCGCACACAATCCCAGTGTTGTACAGCTTGCTTCTTCACCTTCCCGAAGCTGCCGCTCTCGCCGGCTGCCGGAGCCCAAGAAGCGGCTTCTTCGCGCAAAGACGATTGTGCCGCTCACAGTGCTCTCCTTAGCGCGGCTTCTGCCGAAAGACGCCCGGCAGCGGCTCTTACCTCCGGAGAGCATCCTACCTTCCTCTTTAGCTCCTCTTCTCATCTACACCTCGGCAAAAAGCTTTTCCACTATGTCTGGCTAGGAAAAACTGTGCCAGCACAGAAAACATCTCCCATCGTGTTCTAGATGTTGCACGGATGTCTGCCAAGTGTTTGGCAGGAAGAAAAGAAAAGTTGTCCAAAACAGCTTCCAATCGAATGTTCCTGTGATTGGAAAAGTCAGGAGAGTGCAAAGGTACTGTTTTCTATCAGTTGGCAAGGTGCGCACACAATCCCAGTGTTGTACAGCTTGCTTCTTCACCTTCCCGAAGCTGCCGCTCTCGCCGGCTGCCGGAGCCCAAGAAGCGGCTTCTTCGCGCAAAGACGATTGTGCCGCTCACAGTGCTCTCCTTAGCGCGGCTTCTGCCGAAAGACGCCCGGCAGCGGCTCTTACCTCCGGAGAGCATCCTACCTTCCTCTTTAGCTCCTCTTCTCATCTACACCTCGGCAAAAAGCTTTTCCACTATGTCTGGCTAGGAAAAACTGTGCCAGCACAGAAAACATCTCCCATCGTGTTCTAGAAGTTGCACGGATGTCTGCCAAGTGTTTGGCAGGAAGAAAAGAAAAGTTGTCCAAAACAGCTTCCAATCGAATGTTCCTGTGATTGGAAAAGTCAGGAGAGTGCAAAGGTACTGTTTTCTATCAGTTGGCAAGGTGCGCACACAATCCCAGTGTTGTACAGCTTGCTTCTTCACCTTCCCGAAGCTGCCGCTCTCGCCGGCTGCCGGAGCCCAAGAAGCGGCTTCTTCGCGCAAAGACGATTGTGCCGCTCACAGTGCTCTCCTTAGCGCGGCTTCTGCCGAAAGACGCCCGGCAGCGGCTCTTACCTCCGGAGAGCATCCTACCTTCCTCTTTAGCTCCTCTTCTCATCTACACCTCGGCAAAAAGCTTTTCCACTATGTCTGGCTAGGAAAAACTGTGCCAGCACAGAAAACATCTCCCATCGTGTTCTAGAAGTTGCACGGATGTCTGCCAAGTGTTTGGCAGGAAGAAAAGAAAAGTTGTCCAAAACAGCTTCCAATCGAATGTTCCTGTGATTGGAAAAGTCAGGAGAGTGCAAAGGTACTGTTTTCTATCAGTTGGCAAGGTGCGCACACAATCCCAGTGTTGTACAGCTTGCTTCTTCACCTTCCCAAAGCTGCCGCTCTCGCCGGCTGCCGGAGCCCAAGAAGCGGCTTCTTCGCGCAAAGACGATTGCGCCGCTCACAGTGCTCTCCTTAGCGCGGCTTCTGCCGAAAGACGCCCGGCAGCGGCTCTTACCTCCGGAGAGCATCCTACCTTCGTCTTTAGCTCCTCTTCTCATCTACACCTCGGCAAAAAGCTTTTCCACTATGTCTGGCTAGGAAAAACTGTGCCAGCACAGAAAACATCTCCCATCGTGTTCTAGAAGTTGCACGGATGTCTGCCAAGTGTT